>NC_134354.1:64513147-64858147 GCF_048569485.1 Anomaloglossus baeobatrachus
GGACAGGATATTGATCACACAGGTACAGGGTATAAAGGGGTTTAATGTCCAAGTGGGCGGGGCCTGTTCTTCGTGTTTCCTAAGCTAGGAGTCAGGTCTCCTTGTCTCTGCTGGTATACTTACCTATCTCTCTTCTAGAGACGCTCCTGCCTCGCCATCCGGTCCTGCCGATTCCCGAACCCCGAACGCTGACTGTCTGCCATCCCGTCAGTCCGTACCATCTCTGATCCCTGTGGTGACCTGTCCTCTCGCTCCATCGGTTCCGGACTCCGCCTGACAACATCTCGGCCTCCGAACCTGAGCTCTGTCACCCGGACTACCATCAGTGACTCCGTGGTCCCAGGGACTTCTACATTCCACTCTTTCTAATGGACTGTCCTGCTACCTGTTATGCTCCGGCTACCGGACCCCTTGCCTTCAGTAAGGTGTTCGGCCCAGTGGATCCACCTCCTGGGTCCGCCCGTCCACCTGGCCCTAACACCACCCTAGATAGATTCTGCACCTATACGCTGAGCAGGACACCTGGCTCTGGCTGACCCTGATCTAGGACCTAGTTAGGAAACAGATGGGATGCGTGCTTAGTCAACCTCACTAAGTTCTAAAGAACATATAGGGAACACACATAGGGTTAAGTATACGAACAACGTATCTCCAGGATAACTCTGGGAGAGATGCAGCAACAAACAACATTATTTCTTTAGATGAATATAAGCCACCTGCTTGCATGCAATGCCTGTATAGGAAAATTACTCTATCACCAGCAAACACCAAAGGGAAATGTGGGTATTTAAGGACATAAGGGGAAATGATGAGTAATAGGTGAAAGGTGAGGATATCTGCATGGTCCTAAAAGGAAATAGATTAACCCCAACGGAGAAATGTAAAAGAAATGCTTGAGTTGTACTATAAAGAAAACTTATCAGCTCATGTATATTTTGATAAATATTTGAATTTCTCATAAAATTGTAATCTTTTCTAACAATGTGCAATACAGGGTAATATTGCGGTACCATGTTAGCCAGAAAAATCAATTGAAATACTATGTCCCAAGAATGACAAAAGTATATTAGGAGTGATACCTTTATAGGCTAACCAGAAAAATTATATTAGCAAGCTTTCAAAGCACAAAGGCTCATTCTTCAGGCAAATTACAAATGAATTACTGAGACCAAATCACAACATTTAAATGACTGTTGCAACAGGACATAGGAAAGATATATGTTCCTCCAGGGCATCTTGTGCACTGTATCATGTATACCACATTGGAGGATGTACATGGATGTAGAGTCTCTTTACTCTAATGTCGCGGGCGGGGAGGAGGGTGTCAGCACTGCGCTCACCCCTCTGCTCGGGTCCAGCTGCTGCTGCTCAGTGGTGGCTTGAGCGGTGGGCCGGATCCCGGGGGTCTCGAGCGGCGCTCCTCGCCCGTGAGTGAAAGGGGATTGGGTTTTGGGATATAGTCTATTGTCCGTGATGCCACCCACGGTTGTGGTGATTTGTTGACACCACCGCTGCTCTTTATGGGGATCCCAGGAGTGATGGTGTGGAGCAGCAAGTTGTTGTGTTGCCCCTCCGTGGGTAGGGGTTGGTGATCCCGGGGCCCAGTGATGAGGTGGGAGATGCAGGGCCTGGTGGGCGCAGGGACGCGGGGGCAGCGCTGTGCCTTGCGGCACTGTGGTACTCACTCAGCCTGAGACGGTGACACAGTTCTCGGTAAAACACACGGCTGGAAAGACGGTTCCCACGGACGGCTGGACTTGCTCTTCCTCAGTAGTTGACGGTGACGGTCCCTTTTCCTGCACCTAAGTTGATGATGGTTGCGATGGGTTCCCACCGGTAACCCGCTCCCCGGCTTCAAGCTGGACCGGAGGAGCTCTACTCTTTGCCCGCAGGCGCTGGCCCTCAGAAACTGGTGCCCTGGCGGTGGCGGTGTCTCTGCTTTAATGGTTGGGCTGTTGCCTTCAATCGGGACTTGGTTGTTTGGAGACAGTCGTCCCCTTCACTGACGGATTTGGCAAATTATGGCGACTCCTAGCCTTGCCGGGATCCGAGAGGCCCCTGCCCTGGTGCTGACTGTTCTTCGTATACTGCTCCAGACCGCCGGGCCACTACCCGTCCGCGGTCCTTCCAGCAACCTCCGAGCAGTCCCCCTCCAGACAATCACTGCCGTCTGCTGACCTTGCTGACACTGTCCTGGCACACAGCCGGACCAACTTCAGGCTTTACTACTGTCACTTCACTACTTGTTTACTCCTCACTCAAGCTCTCCCTGAGCTAAACTGCCTGGTTCTTCCCGCCTCCAGAGCTGTGAACTCCTCGGTGGGCGGAGCCGACCGCCTGGCCCACCCCTTGGTGTGGACACCAGCTCCTGGAGGAAGGCAACAAGGATTTTGGGTTAGCTGTGATGTTCCTAACTGGGGTGTAGGGTGTGGTGGTGTAATGACCTGTGACCCCTGGCTTGCCCAGGGCGTCACATTCCCCCTTAGCAAAATGCAGACCGTCCGCGGGCTGCCCGTCCAACACCGGTTTTATTTTCTGAAAAATATATAAAAAGATAAACGGTAACATATCTACATTTTATAACTTCATCCCAAATCAGGAGGTACATTTCTTTTTTTTTTTTTTTTTTTTGAATTTTTATTGAGATTTTCAATTTACGTTTTTCATACATAAAATAAAACATAAAATTCACAATTCTTATCGAACCTAGACAAACAATGACAGGACAGGTGAGGAGGGTTAGGAGGGGAGAGGAGAAATAGGAGGGAAGAGGGAAGGGTTTCAAGAGTCCATGCTCCTTCCATAGGACCCATAGGCCTCAGTCTCACAGATCCTCCTGTCCCGCAAAGTAGTCCCATGGTGCCCACACGGCCTGGAAGCGGTCAACTGTGTCATGCAATAGTGCCGTGAGATGTTCCATGCGTCTAACGTCCAGTAATCTATACTTGAGGCTCTGGAGTGAGGGTGTCCCTGGCTGCCTCCAATTCTTTGCAATTAAGAATCTGGCCGCCGTAAGGATGTGGGACAAAAGCTTAGAGGCCGTTTTTCCCAATCCCCCATTCCCAAGACCCAGAACATAGATCAGGGGATCAAGATCAACCTCTATATATAGTACTTTATGGATCAACCCTCGAACCCGCTCCCAGAAGGGGACTATCCCTGGACAGGACCAGAATATGTGCAGAATGGTGCCCCTGCCTCCCCCGCATCTCCAGCAACAAGCCGGTATGGAGGGGTCTATGCCATGAAGGAAATCTGGAGTGTGGTACCAAAATAGCAAAATTTTATAGATATTTTCCTTATATAGTGTGCATATTGACGTCTTGGCGGCGTTTCCCCAGATTGCTGCCCATTCCTGAGGAAGTATCCGCCTTCCCAATAGAGACTCCCATTTCCGCATGTATGGAAAAGACCCCTCGGGCCCCTCCCGTGAATCAGAAAGCAAAATGTAAATTTCCGAAATCAGCCCCTTAGTATCAGTGCCCCTTCTGCAAATTTTCTCAAAATCTGTGGGAATCGAGGCCCCTGCCCTGCCAAACAAGGAGCCAGCCAAGTCTCTGATCTGCAGATATTGGAAAAACTCTCGATTAGAGAGAGAGAATTTATCTCTAAGGTACTCAAAGGAATGGATCTGCATTGTACTTCCATCTATAATGTCTGCAAATCTGAATAGACCTGCCTTGAGCCAGGGGTGCACCATGTCCGACTCCAGACTGCTTGGGAGCAAGGGTTGGTATATGAAGGACACCAGAGGGGAGCAGGGGGATGCCAAAGGAAATCTTCTAATGCAAAATGCCCAGAGGTCCCTAGTGAACTGCATCGGTCCAAGAAGAGGGGGGGGGCGAATCACACCGGGCCGGGGGCCACAGGAGCGCGTTTGGATGTATAGGCGCCAGCCAAAGTTTTTCAATCTCAGTCCACCTGTTGTATGCCCAAAGGGACACCCAACAGGGGATCCTCCTAAGATGGGCCGCCCAATAGTATTTTAGGATGTCCGGGACAGAAAGCCCCCCCCTGTTTCTCCGAGCCATCAACACCTCCCTGGCCACCCTATGACGTTTGTTACACCAAATAAATCTAAGGATAGCCGCCTGAAGGGACTTCAGCTCCTTTATTGGTACCTTAACTGGGAGGGTTTCAAAGAAATATAATAATTTTGGGAGCAAGCTCATTTTAACCGCCGCAATGCGCCCCATCCACGAAAGAGGGAGGGGCAACCACTTGCTCAAAAGAGTTCTCAGCTCTCGGAAAGGGGGGGGGAAGTTAAGGTTATAGAGGGAATCATAAGTAGATGTGAGGTTAACCCCCAGGTACTTGACCGCATCTGTCTTCCAACGAAACTTAAAATTCAAACGCAGGTAATCCAGGGCCACCGGGTCGAGATTCAAGGGCATTGCCTCCGTTTTGCTAGAGTTGATCTTATACCCCGAAAGGCTCCCGTACCTACCCAAGGTGCACATTAAAATTGGAAGGGACACATGGATGTTAGTAAGTGTAATGAGCACATCGTCGGCAAAAAGTGAGATTTTAAACGGTTTATTCCTGACCAGGACCCCCGAGATGTCTGGGTTGCTCCTGACCGAGGCCGCGAGGGGCTCTATGCATAGTGCAAAAAGGAGGGGGGACAGGGGGCACCCCTGCCTGGTGCCATTGGAGATGAGAAAAGGCTTAGAGATGTGGAGGGGGAGTTTGATAGAGGCCGTAGGAGCGCTATACAGGGACTTCAAGGCCCGCATAAAGCCACCCGAGATCCCAAAGACCTCCATTGTCTTGAAGAGAAAAGGCCACGCAAGGCGGTCAAAAGCCTTCTCTGCATCTAGACTCAACACCAACGCCTGTTGCTTCGTCCGATTTGCCACATCCACCAGGTCTATGACCTTCCTGGTGTTGTCCCCCCCCTGACGGCAAGGGACAAAACCCACCTGGTCTTTATACACGAGTTGGGGCAACCATCGATTAAGCCTGGCCGCCAAGAGCTTGGTGAACATCTTCAAATCGGAGTTCAAAAGGGCTATTGGTCTATAATTAGCACAGTCCAATGGGTCCCTGGGTGGCTTGGGCAGGAGGATTAAATGGGAGTGTAGCATGGATGGAGGGATAGGGTCACCCTGAAGGAAAGAGTTAAACAAGGCGGCCATGTGTGGGAGGAGCTCCGCCGCAAACACCTTGTAATAAAAATAAGTAAAGCCGTCCGGGCCCGGGGACTTCCCGCCAGGCAGGGCTTCCAGAACTTGCTCCAGTTCCTCTGTAGTAATCTCTTTATTCAAAGCCGCGGCTGCTCCGCAAGGCAGTGAAGGGAGCTCAAGGGCCGAAAAATAGTCCCCAAGTGCCCCAGCCCCGCGCGAAGCCATGCCCGGGGGAACCGGAAGGTTATAAAGCTTGTTGTAGTAATTGAAAAAAATGTCAGCTATTGAAGCGGGGTGATAGTGGATAGTGCCCTTTTCGTCGCGCAGAGCCTGAGGGCATGAGGATGTAGCGCGCTCCTTAAGCTGCCTGGCGAGTAAGGTATGAGCCTTATTACTCCTTTCATAGTATCTTTGTTTGGAAAAGGTTAGCAATTTTTCTGCTCTGCCAATTGCCAAGTCTCTCAACTTTTCCCTAAGGCTGATGACTCTCCTAAGAATAGTCAGTGATGGGGCAGCCGCCAGTCTCCCCTCCTGTAGCTTAAGATGGGCCGTTATAGAGTCCCGCTGGTTTGTGGCATTCTTTTTAGCCCTGGCGCCCTCTCTAATGCATAGTCCCCTCATCACTGCCTTGTGAGCTTCCCAGAGTGTTGCCGGCGACGTGACCGTGCCCGTGTTCAACTGAAAGAATTCGACCAGTTGCTTATTTAAAAAGGCCCTAGTGTCGGGATTTTTGATCAGAGATTCATTAAGGCGCCAATGCTGAGTCCTAGGTCGAGGACCATCTTTCTTGAAGTCCATTATGAGTGGGGAATGGTCTGACCACGTAATGGATCCCATTTCCACCCTCTCAAGACGCCCCAGCAGCTGTGAGTCAATGAAAAAATAGTCTATTCTGGTGTGCGTCTGATGCGGATGCGAGTAGAAGGAAAAGGCCTTCTCTCCCGGGTGGTCCACCCTCCAAGCGTCGTATAAAGCCCCTGATCTAATGAGCCTACGAAAGTCCCGGGACAAATTTTTCAAAGCACCCGATGGAGGGTGTCCACCCACAGAGAGTCTGTCGGCCACCTCCGAAAAAGGGATGTTAAAGTCTCCCCCCAACACCGTAGAGGCCGGTGCCAGTCCGCCTATCAGATCGAGTATTTTCTTAAGAAAGCGTATCTGCCCTTCATTAGGTGCATAAATGTTGGCCAGTATGTGCGGGGATCCCCCCAGTTGGCCCTCCAGAATCACATATCTACCCTCTGGATCGCAGTGAGAACCCGTAATTTGTAGAGGACAACTGGAGGATATTAAAATAGCAACTCCCCCCCTCTTGGAGCCCGAGTAAGCCGAGTAATGGATGGGAAAGCGGTGGGACGCAAATTTGAAAGTGTTTGATTCCACAAAATGTGTTTCTTGGATAAAGGCTATGTCTGCACCTGATGTTTTCAGTTCCTGTAGCAGCAATTTCCTCTTACGGGGTGAATTCAGACCTTTTACGTTAAGAGAGATAATGCGGGTCATATCTAAAACTTAGAAGTAAGAAAAAGCTAATGGCACACCTATAACGTCGGGGGCATGACTTCCCCTGTGAAGCCGGCCAGAGGAGATGGTCCATACGACAAAGGGCCGCAGCTCCCAGGGACTCTAGGAGGGGTGGTACCGGAAAGGACACATAAGGAAAAAACATCGGGGAGGGGGGAAGACAAGGACAAACATAGAAATGAACATGAATTAAGAACATTAACCAAAATGCATAAACCTTAGGCATAGATTCCCGGGGGGTCAACCCGGAAGGGAGAGACCTAGAGGGAGGTTCCCCAACCCGTCTGAGCTAAGAGAGCCACCCACCTCACTCCCCAGTAGCCCTCCCACGGGGGTCAGTCCAGTGGGCACGGGCCCGTGCCAAAAGGAAACAAGGGAAAAAAAAAAAAAACAAAACAAAAAACCTCAACCACTAACTCCAAGTAAGGGGACCGGGCTCCCGCCAACCCCCCTACCACCCACGGCATCATTGTGGCTACAGCCCCCCCCCCTTATGCAGCTCAACAGACCCAGAGGGCCGCAGATGACACAATGGACAGTCAGAGGCTTGCTGTAGAGAGAGTCACAGTATCACAAAGCATGCTCAGCCACTGGAACTCAGAGGGTATAAGAAATAGGCACCAACCAGGTTAAGAAGTGTCCTCAACGGTGAGCCGGGGAGGGGGGCGACCCGCGGCCCCTACCTCCTCTCCCCCCCAAAGCCCCACGCCCTCCACCCCTCACCTTGGACCACACGGGAGGGGGCGGCCCTTCCAACCTTTGCAAGTCCCAATCTGGGATACAGACCGCTGGAATGTCCAGTGCTTCACAGAACAGAGTGGTATCTGCTGGAGTGCGAAGGGTCGCCGATTTACCCCCTCTGCGCGCTGTTAGTGCAAACGGGTAACCCCAGCGGTATGGAACCTGGTGCTCCTTCAGGCTCGTGAGGAGGGGTTTGAGGTGCCGCCTTTTCTGGAGTGTGATGCGAGAAAGATCCGGGAAAAGCTGGATTTCCTTGCCATTGAACACAGGTGCCGTGCGCCTCATTCTAGCCTTAGCCATGATCAGTTCTTTGGTGGAGAAGTCGTGAATGCAACAAATGATGTCCCGGGGTTGGGTGGATAAATTCTTCGGCTGTAAAGCCCTGTGTGCCCTGTCCAGCTTGATGATGTTAGAAGGGGGAGCGTCCAACACTTCATTAAAGATGGATTGTAGTATGGAGTTTGTGTCCTCGGGCCCATCTGACTCTGGGACCCCCCTCACACGGACATTGCAACGGCGTCCTCTGTTGTCGAGATCCTCTATGTGAGACTGCATATCCTCCATTATTTTTTGTTGCGATGTTGCCAGTTTGTGTAATTCTGATACATGGGATCTGGTGATGTCATGCTCTTCCTCCAGGGATTCAATTCTGCTAGACAATTGCTGCAAATCTCTCCTCACTTCAGCTATTTCTGACCTGCAAGTTGCTTTAACCTCATGTATGAGGCATTGAAAGTCCTCTTTAGAAGGAAGTTTACTTATGAAATCATGCATGTCCTTATAGAAGGTGTCTGGCCCTTTAAGGTGAGCACCTGCAGTAATAGACGCTGGAGTTTTAGTCTGGTGCTGGGGAAGCTGGGGAGGTTGATCTCCACACCGAGGCCCAGAGGGGGGAAGCAGGCTGCTCTGTTCCCTGATATTACCAGCTGTGGCTGCAGTCCCTTCTCCCGGCAGTGGGGAGGGCTGCCCCCCGACCTCCACCTTATCTCCCACAGCCACTATGTGCTCCTGGGCCTGCTGCTGCTGTGCCTGAGGATCCGATGCAGTGCAGGGCTGCTGAGCCAAGGCATCCCCTGTTGGATCTGCTGCAGAGACTCCTCCACTTTCCCCTGTGTCCCCGCTCACCCACTCCTCCTTCTCTTGCTGCTTAGCAGGCCGGGCCGATGCCTCCATTTCCCCTCCATGCTCCTGGAAAGATGGCGTCCGGGCCTCCCCTGGACCCTGTTCCAGGCCCAAGAAAGTATCCAGCGCCGTGGTGTGCAGCGGGGGGGCCACCGATGCCTGCTGCGATGGTTTAATCCTCCGTGGTCCCATCCTGAGAGCCGGTGAGTAGGTTTGTGCTTATGATAAGTGCTGATTTAGCTGAGGGTCAACAGGAGCTCCTCTTCCCCACGTCCACTCAGCTCAGCATCCTGGACACGCCCCCGAGGGAGGTACATTTGTTAAACGTTGCAAACGGTTCACGGTTACGGTTTCCGCTCTCTCCCACCCAAGCAGCCTGGCCCTGATGCTGCCCCTAAAACCCAGGCAGCACCCCTTGACCCAAGTCCAGCACATGTTACCCGAGCGGGATCTGTCCTTCCCCTCCAGAGGGTAGCCACCGGTTCCTATGGTGGCTGGGCCCCAGCCGGCTCTACTGCGGGCCCTCCCTCCAACCTGCCTCTCCGGAGGCGGCACTGCGGAAAACGGTAACGGTAAACAACTTATTTACAAGCCACTAGCGTCTGTGGTTGCCCTGCAAGTTCACGGGCTTGTCCATGAGCAGTTCCTCATGCAAACTTTTTAAACGGTCCCCACGGGGACAACGGTGCCGGCAACGGCTGGTTTTCACAATCACGGTAAATCAGGAAAAGCTCCGGTAATCATTTTCTGTTATCATTTTCCAACTTTCAAACATAAACTCAGTGGTGGTCCCAACGGGGACGGTGCAACGGTATCTCACTGCCACTCTTTCTCACATAAATGCGGGCATGCACATCCGCAACTCCCGCTCAGGGCCAGGCCCACCTGAGTGCCCTCGGCGCCGGCTACGACTGGCCTCTCATACTGCCGTGGGCCCCACCAATCAGTGGCCTGCTCTGGGTCAGCCTGTGTGGGGGACGGGCCCAGCTGTAGTCCCTCCGTGTCGGCTACAACCGGCACCTTCAGCAATGAGGGACCCCGCTGTGACATGGCCTGCTCTGCCTCCTGGCAGCTACATCCCCGCCGTGCCTCAGCCGAGGCCCGGTGCCTGGGAGTGGTCAACGTGACTTGCGGTGTTGGCGTTTGATCAAGGATTGCCTCCGCTGTGGCCGGGCGGACTGCCGGGGCTGTCATCATCTCCGTCGCGGCTGGGATGGAAGCCGGGACGGGTGCTAGGGTGGTGGTAAAGGTAAGGCCTGGGGGCCGCAGGTCTGGGCCCTCTCCCACAGATGCTGCAGGCTCCGCTACCTGTGGCAGGGGTAACGGGTCGGTCGGGGCGTTGGCCGCAGGCATGGGCAGTGAGGGAGGTAGCGTGGTGGACGGCAGCAGGGGGCAGCGCTGTGCCCCGCGGCACTGTGGTACTCACTCAGCCTGAGACGGTGACACAGTTCTCGGTAAAACACACGGCTGGAAAGACGGTTCCCACGGACGGCTGCACTTGCTCTTCCCCAGTAGTTGACGGTGACGGTCCCTTTTCCTGCACCTAAGTTGATGATGGTTGCGATGGGTTCCCACCGGTAACCCGCTCCCCGGCTTCAAGCTGGACCGGAGGAGCTCTACTCTCTGCCCGCAGGCGCTGGCCCTCAGAAACTGGTGCCCTGGCGGTGGCGGTGTCTCTGCTTTAATGGTTGGGCTGTTGCCTTCAATCGGGACTTGGTTGTTTGGAGACAGTCGTCCCCTTCACTGACGGATTTGGCAAATTATGGCGACTCCTAGCCTTGCCGGGATCCGAGAGGCCCCTGCCCTGGTGCTGACTGTTCTTCGTATACTGCTCCAGACCGCCGGGCCACTACCCGTCCGCGGTCCTTCCAGCAACCTCCGAGCAGTCCCCCTCCAGACAATCACTGCCGTCTGCTGACCTTGCTGACACTGTCCTGGCACACAGCCGGACCAACTTCAGGCTTTACTACTGTCACTTCACTACTTGTTTACTCCTCACTCAAGCTCTCCCTGAGCTAAACTGCCTGGTTCTTCCCGCCTCCAGAGCTGTGAACTCCTCGGTGGGCGGAGCCAACTGCCTGGCCCACCCCTTGGTGTGGACACCAGCTCCTGGAGGAAGGCAACAAGAATTTTGGGTTAGCTGTGATGTTCCTAACTGGGGTGTAGGGTGTGGTGGTGTAATGACCTGTGACCCCTGGCTTGCCCAGGGCGTCACACTAACATCCCACACGAAGATGGGATTGCTGCATGCAAATATTTCCTCCAAAAATAAATCTGGCTACGGAACCAGCTTTGCAATTCATCAGGTTTGTGCTCCACCACAACTATTTCTCCTTTGGAAATAATATATATCAACAGTGTATGGGCAGCGCTATGAGAAGCAAAATGTCACCACAATATGCTAACCTGTTTATGGCTAAACTAGAGGAGGAATTCTTGGAATCTTGTGCTATTACACCTCTAGCATATTTCCGCTACATTGATGATCTGATAATAATCTGGACAGGCTCCAAAGATGATCTGATCACCTTCTACAACAACTTCAACAAATTCCACCCAACAATCAAACTCACCCTCAACTTCTCAAAGTCCCAAATAAATTTTCTGGATACAACCATATACATCAAAGACAATACCATACAAACGTCAGTTTATCATAACCCTACAGGACGTCCGGCATATCTGAGATGGAACAGCTTTCATCCAAGACACATAAAAAAATCCATCATCTACAGTCAGGCTCTGAGGTACATCCAGATCTGCTCAGACAGTGAGGACTGAAAACTACATCTGCTATCCCTGACAAATTCATTCCTACAACAAGGATACCATCCACTGGTAATAGATGAACAGGTCCACAGAGCTACAAGGATCCCAAGAAGCAGCCTCCTGGATTACAAACAGAGGGAAGATAACAATAGGGTACGGCTTGTGGTCACATATAATCCCCACATGAGCATCCTAAGGAAAATTGGTGCTGATCTTCAACCCATTTTCCACAGGGACCACAGATTGAAAGTAATATTGCCAGAATTACCACTTCTCTCCTACAAACAGCCCCCTAACTTAAAGAATCTCCTTGTGAGAAGTGTCCTCTCATCACCATCAGAGACGGGCACATTGCCCTGTAATGGCAAGAAATGCAAGACCTGTACCCACATTTTACCAACAAATACGGTCCACATAGCCAACACAAATTAGAACTACAAGATCTTGGACCTCTTTTCATGTACATCCTCCAATGTGGTATACATGATACAGTGCACAAGATGCCCTGGAGGAACATATATTGGGGAAACTAAACAAAAACTACAAACAAGGATGAATCTACACAGGCACACAATAAAAAATGAACTGGACACGCCTGTGGGAAAACATTTCTCTAGACAGGGACCCAGTATGACAGATTTAAAAGTACTAATACTGAAAGGTCATTTTAAAGATGACAGAGAGAGAAAAATTTGGGAATTCAAACTGATAAAGATGTTTGGATCTTTAACAAAAGGACTGAATTTAACACCTGGTTTTATGACTCACTACATGGACACACTTCACACCTCCAGCAGAAGAACCTCAGAAGTGATCTGAACAGACCACTTCCAACTCATCTGCATTTCTAAAAAAAAATTTAATCTGATTTCCTTGGCTTATCTTTTAGGAGGCATCATCTTTCCCATGTCCTGTTGTAACATTCATTTAAATGTTGGGATTTGGTCTCAGTAATTAATTTGTAATTTGCCTGAAGAAGGAGCCTTTGAGCTTAGAAAGCTTGCTAATATAATTTTTCTGGTTAGCCTTTAAAGGTATCACTCCTAATATACTTTTGTCATTCTTGGGACATATTATTTCAATTAATCTTTTCTAAGAAAGCATCATGCTGTTCTGCTGTCATTCTTCTTGAAATTGTATGAATGAACTGAAAACTGGATATAACTATTAGACTGCACTCACATGTTGCAGCTATTGTGAGAGAATACAAGCCATTTAATATTCTATAGGAACCATCTTGTCTTATAACTGAATGATGTCATGGGGCTCAGCTAACACTGATGGGAGGGGAAGTTTCAAATTTCTATACACACCCCCTGCAGCTCTTATTGGTGCATATTTCCGAGGAGTTATTTCTTTGTTTGGGATACTATATACACTGGTCACATGATGTAATAAAGCAGAAACTTTCATTACAGCATATTTAGCTGTGCTGCATTGATTTCTCCAAGCGCCTGTAAAACAAATCTTATGAATTTGGAGTTTCAATGGCATAGATGGAGTGAATTTCGCTCACAGTATGCTGCAATTTTTTGGGCGCAATTATAGCAAAAACAAATTATGGTTAAAAACATTGCAGTTCTATTGCAAGAAAATTTGGTAAAAAAAAATAATGTACAAGGTGTTAGTGCAACTGTCCTCTTTTCAATAGGGAGTGCCCTTCAAATTGTAATCAATGCTGACAGTGTTAAGATGCATTTAGACAGGATGATCTTGGCACGTTAATGAGCACTAATTGAATATATACAAGCCGATTGGTGCTCGTTTTCTGGCCTTATTACACAGTTCACCGAGGTATAATAAGGTTTGATGAGGACATAATAAGAGTTAATATGATCGTTCTGTCCCCATGTAGCATCATGTTGTTGGCAGCTCATTCCCTGGTTTACAGAGGGCGATGTGTTGCCTATAATGAAAATATTTGTGCTAACATCCTCGAGTCACCCAACGATTGAAAATTTTGTTCATTCGTTGCATGATCGCCGGTATGTTCACAAAGGACAATAATCTGGAATGAGCATTCATATGAGTGTTCATTCACTGTTTGCTTTACTAAATGCTCCTGTAGACTGTGTCCACATTCATGATGCAGCTTTAGTTTTTGTGAACATTGCAAAAATTATGACCTGGGCATAATTTATTTTCTTATACAAAATCATTAAAATGCAGCACAGTCATGCTATATATAATTGTACTGTAGCACCCCTGCGGTACGAGGTGCTACAAATGTAACCTGTGGAAACCCAAACTCCAGAATATCCGTGCCAGTAAGTACACCATAACCTTCAAGCCACATACTCAACCCGGACACCAAACTGGGAGACTGCCTAGTAACAGGTAATAGGGGAGGGCACTGATTGTGGGGAGACTTATCACATCTGCTTCCCTCCAATTTATGCTGGTGGAATCCTTCTACCCATGCCATCAATAATCGCCGCCTTGAATCTTCTGGTGTATCTCCTTTTTTTGTGTCTATGGTCGTCATCCTCAGTTCTCTACATTTCGGGAAGGGCACTCATCAGGGGTACCTGGGGAGGACCAATTGGTCTCAGCATTATCATCTACATGGGAGAGGGTTTAGCAGCATTACATGACATGGGTTCTAAGTATAAACGAGCAGATGACTTTAGAAGTGTGCCTGCTCTGGACTTGTGTGGTGATGATCTGGTGTGGTTATCTTGTCGCGGGCGGAGGAGGGGACACTGCGCTCACCCACTGCTCGGGTCCGGCTACTGCTGCAGCTCGGTGGTGGCTCGAGCGGTGGGCTGGATCCCGGGGACTCAAGCGGCGCTCCTCGCCCATGAGTGAAAAGGGGGATGATTTTGGGGATTTGTGGTCCGTGACGCCACCCACGGTTGTGGTGAGGTTGTGACACCACCGCTGCTCTGGATGGGGATCCCAGGAGCGATGACAGGGAGCAGCTTGGATGTTGTTCTTCCCCTCCGTGGGTAGGGGGGTTGGTTGTCCCGGGGCCCGGTGAGGGGCAGGATGGCAGGTGGGTTACGGGACCCGGTGAGGTGCAGGGTCGCGGGGGCAACGCGGTGCCGCACTGCACAGGGGTACTCACTCAGCCAATGCTGAACACAAAGTCTCCGGTAAAACAAACGGCTGGATGGACGGGTCCCACAGACGGCTGTGGTGGTTCTTCTCCCGGTAGGTTGGCGGTGACTGCCTTTCCCTGCACCTGTGTTGTGTTCTCGGTTCTGGTGGCTTCCCACCGGTATCCCGCTCCCCAGCTTGGATGGATGCTGACGGAGCCCCTTTTGCCCGCAGGCTCTGGCCCTGGGAACTGTAGCCTTGGCGGTGACTGTATTTCCCTTCACGGTTTGAGCTGTTGCCTTCAATCGGGTCTTGACTGCTGGGAAACCCCGGAGGTTCCCTTCGCTAACGGATTTCACCAGTTTTATGGCGACTCCAAGCCTGGTCGGGGTCCGTAGGCCCTGCCGAATGGTGCTGGCTTCTCTTCGCTCCCCGATCCGGTACCGGCGGGCCACCGCCCATACCCGGTCCTTACGGTTCACGTTAATCTGCCTCGCCTGCAGATGGTCACCACCGTCTGCCAACCTTGCTGTATGTGCCTGGGCCACGCACCCGGACACGGTCAGTCTCCTCCACTACCACTTCACTCTTTCACTCCTTAACTGATCTGACTGCCTTTTCCCGCCTCCAGGACTGTGAACTCTTCGGTGGGTGGGGCCAACCGCCTGGCTCCACCCCCTGGTATGGACATCAGCCCCTGGAGGGAGGCAACAAGGATTTTTGTCTGACTTTGGTGTGCCTAGCCGGGGTGTGGGGTGTGTTGTTGCAGTACCTGTGACGACTTGGCTTGTCCAGGGCGCCACAATCTACAAGAAATATTAAACTCAAGATACCTTCACTGAGGCGGGCTTTGCACGTTGCGACATCGCAAGCCGATGGTGCAATGTCGCACGCGATAGTCCCCGCCCCTGTCGCAGGTACGATATCTTGTGATAGATGGCGTAGCGATAATTAGCGCTATGCCAGCTTCACATGCACTCACCTGCCCTGCGACCGTCACTCTGGCCGGCGACCCGCCTCCTTCCTAAGGGGGTGGGTCGTGCGGCGTCACAGCAACGTCACACGGCAGGCGGCCAATGGCGGCGGAGGGGCGGAGATGAGCAGGATGTAAACATCCCGTCCATCTCCTTCCTTCCGTATAGCCGCTGGCGGCAGGTAAGGAGATGTTCCTCGTTCCTGCGGCTTCACACACAGCGATGTGTGCTGCCGCAGGAACGAGGAACTACATCGTACCTGTCGTGGCATCGGCATTATGGAAATGTCGGAGCCTGCACCGATGATACGATAACGACGCTTTTGCGCTCGTTCATCGTATCATCTAGGATTTACACACTACGACATCGCAAGTGATGCCGGATGTGCGTCACTTTCGATTTGACCCCACCGACATCGGACCTGCGATGTCGTAATGTGCAAAGCCGCCTTAAGGCTAGGACCTCGGTTTCTTAGTCCGTACAAAATCCCAGCAGTCATTAAACCAATTGCTTTCCGCCTGGCGTTACAGACATCTTACAAGATTCATAATGTTTTTAATAGATCTCTGTTAAAGAAATATGTGAGTTTGGGAACTCCTCTTTCCTTACCTTCGCCTCCAGTTTTTGTCAATGGGTCATTGGAATTTCAGGTGTCCAAAATCATTGATTCTTGTTTTGTTTGCCAATCTTTACAGTATTTGGTTCATTGGTGAGGTTATGGTCCTGAGGAGAGGACTTGGGTACCAGCAGCAGATATCCATGCTAAGCACCTGGTTAGGACATTCAATCGTCTCCATGCTAAGAGATCGGGTCCTGAGAGTTCACAAGTCCCATTTAGAGGGAGGGGTACTGTCACACGAGTTTGTGCAAACTTCAACGACTGCCGTGGTGGCATTGAGCTCTGGTCAGTTTTCAGATTCTGACACTGCATCTGATGGTTTCTCTGATGTCTGAGATCAACACAGGCAGACTAAGGCGTTGACCTGCTGTGTGCTGATTCATAGACAGACTACCAAGCATTAATCTCTTCTAGTTTGCTTGTTTCATTAATCACATGTTGTGGGGAGACCTATCACATCTGCTCCCGTCTTATTTATGTTGGTGGAATACTTCTACCCATGCCAGCTAAAGTTTATGCTATGTTTATCTGAGAGGTGTGGTGTCCCAGACTCTCTGGTGAAAGTTGTGCTTTAGTTGTGCTTATTGCTTGGATCGGCTGTGTAGCTTACCCCTGTTTTTTTACTTCCTTACTGCTCTTGTTTTACCTTTTGTTTTGGTTTTCCCTTGTCTGTCTTTATCTGTGGGTTTCTACACACTCCTGTCCCATCCCTCCCTGGGGAGAGGGGGAATCAAATCAGGACTGGTCAGGAGCAGGGTCAGAAAGGAGACTCAGGCATCTTCACTGTTAGGAGCATCCATGAGATTAGGGTAGCATAGGGTCCCCTAGCTTAAGGCACAGCTTAGGGGCCTCGGTTCCCTGCTATACCAAAGTCATCATGACAGGCACATTATACCAGGATGAGGGACATATATTAATGGAAGGGTCCAACGATGAGGGGAATTATACTAGGATAATAGGAACATTTATTACTGGAAAAGGGCCCAGGATGGGTGACATTATACTGAATTGGGGTGATATATTACTGGAATGGGCCCAGGATGGGGGGCATTATACCAGGATGGGGGATATATTACTGAAAGCATCAAAAGATGGAGGACATTATACCTGGATGGCGGACATATATTACTGAGTGTGGCCCAGTATTGGGAGCATTATATCAGGATGGGGGACATATATTACTGGAAGGGGCCCAGGATGGGGAACATTATACTTGGATGGCAAACACATATTACTGAGTGTGGCCCAGGATTTGGGGGCATTATATCAGGATGGGGGGGACATATATTACTGGACGGGGCACAGCATGGGGAACATTATATTGGAATGGGCGACATATTACTGTTAGGGGCCCAATAGATATACCAGGATGAGGGACATTATTACTGGAAGGAACCCAGGATGGGCGACGACATACAAGCAAAATGCGAAGGATGTTGGATATTATACCAGGAAATGTCAGAGAATGCAGAACATTATACTTGGAGGGGGTCCAGGATGGGGTTCATTATTACAAGTAGGTGTCAGGATGGAGGACATTATTACAGAAAAGAGCCAGGATTGGGGACATTTTTACAGGATGGAGGATGCTATAAGGGTTCATCTGCCGAACACGCACGTTGGGGTGCAGGTACAAATTTTGCATCGGGACCCATCTTACTCTAGTTACACCTTCTCTAAAAATAAAAATTAAATCTAAAAATTGTTTGCAGAAAAACTGGTTGCATATGCAAAATACTGCCTCTCTAGGAAGAAGAAAACTAACTATAGGTGACACTAAATAAATGTTTTCTACTAACTTGCTCATATTTTCTTATTTTCCCTAAACTCTCTACCAACTTGATCTCCACAATGAGAACCAGCAGTTTTTGGGAGACATTTGGATAACTGCTGGCTCTTTTCTACTTGCTAAGTAATTTCAGTGCTCATAATAAGTTCAGCACACTTTTAATAAAACCTGGTTTTTTTTTAGAACTACTATTTTAAACTTTAATTCTTTTTGTAGACAGAGAGCACACTTGTGGACCATTATATGAGCTCTGTTCTGACCTTTACCTTTTATGACCCCTTACTGCATTAAATTTAGTCTCTAGTGTTTTGCATTCAGCAGCTAATGGTTTCTAGACGACTGGACTTGGATTAGTGGAGTGACATTGCCCCAGGCAAAACCCAATATATCACGCGACCTCCAGATCGGGTGAGAGATCAGGGACAACATCTGGAATAAATACTAAAACGGTTTTGTAACTAATTTTAAGCAACTTAGGGCTCAGTGCAATTTGTATGGTTTACAATGATGCCCAATGTCTTCAATGGCTACTGTAAGAGGACAGGAGGATGTACCAGCCAATACCAGCCACCAGTGGGACACAATTGATCACCAAAACTTCGGCAACGCGATTCTCATGATCATCTGTCTTCTGAAATGAAGTGATGAATCTTAGATATGACCTTCTGTTACAGGATTTGAATTGAAAATGTATTGAAATTTGACAATTCTCCCAAAATTATTTCCCATTAATAATGTTTAATAGCGTTCAAATTTTCATCTATGGTTGTACACCACTCAATGCAGTATGATACCATATTAAAGGGAATTTGTCACTTACCTTTTGCGGCCCAGTTTGAGAGCAGCATAATGTACAGGCAGAGATCCTGATTCCAGTGATGTGTCACTTACTATGCTACTTGCTGTAGTTAAGATAAAATCAATGTTTTAGCAACAGGAGATTATCACTAGAGGACTAGTAAACCTCTGCCATGTAGTTCTATTTATGAGTGCTGTATAACCCCACCCCCACCACTGATTGGCAGAGTACATAGAATGCAGCCAATCAGAGCTATAGGTGGGATTCTTCAAATGTCTGTAGTGCCCCTGAACCCCTCAGGGCACTACTAGGTACAGCATCCTGACAAAGATGTAGGGCCGAACCCCAGGGACCTGGAAACCCAATGCCAGTACCACCTACACACATAACATCCCCAGTTTCCCACTCCCCATTAGGGATGACTGACTAGTCTGAGACCCAATGGATGGCCACCCAGAGGCGGAGCCAGTTCAGTCCACTAGAAGGCAGCCCAGTGGGAGTGGACAAACAGACACAGACAGACACTCAGACAGTGACATTTGTGACAGTGGAAGGGGACGGACGTGTCTCCAGACGGGGTCGTGTAACGGTGACCCAGGTGGCAAGGAGAGTGGTTGCCAGGGATGGTACAGCCAGGTACCTCTGGAACCAGAGTACTGACGGGGCACAGGGCCCTAGATCAGGCGACAGCTTCTGGCAACCTGACAAAATACCTGCACAGAGAGAGGACCTTCACGGACCTCATTGACCCAAGAATCCAGGGGCACCAGCAGTAAGGATTGATTCAGGGACCGGAACAGAACACCAACCCTACAGGGTTCGCACTGCCCGCTGTACGGACAAGAAACTGCCAAAAGACAGTATGGGACCCACAAACGCTCCAGGCTACAGTGTCCCAACCACAAGTGAGAGGTGCCGGGGAAAAAGACTACCAGGTCACCACACCGGCACTTGGACAAAAGGTACCAGGGGTCTGAACCAGCCATCCTCAAGGCCACAGCTTCACCTTACAGTGAGTAAACAGAAGTTGCACTGCATCCCTATTGTGTGGTCTCCCTTCTTTCTGCAACGGACCCCTCCTGCTTTCACTCCCTGGGGCCTGGCCCTACTTGCGGAGGGCCTACCATCCAAGCTGCCACCACCATCAACCCCAGAGGTAACAGACTGTGCAGCGGCGGTTCCATCACCATAACCGCAACCCGCAAGTGGCGTCACATTACAAACTCTTTCAATCCCCTGTATATATACCCCTTTTAAAAAGCCTCCCCAGGGTCATGGAACAGGGCAACGGCCATTATACAACCATGATACAGCATCCTCTGTGCATATACGGCCCGGGAACGAGTACCCCATAGCCCTGGGCGACACAGGTCAACATACAGATAATTGATAGATGCGAAAAAACAGTGATATTATCAAAACTGAAGCACGCTGTCATGCGCTGTCCAGATCCGCACCCACGGATTACTACCATGGTGTTGGACTCTGTTCACATTGCAGAGTCCTATTGGCAACTTGGTCTCTCTTAAATGCTCAGCTCGGCGTCGGCTGAGTTGTTTCACTGATCTCATCCGTGCAGGAGTTAATCCTTTTTGGAGCAGTGTGCTACTCCTCTGAGAGCTAGGTTGCTGACTTCCTTCCACAGCTGGTCTTCTCCTAGTTAAGGCTGGGGAGTGTGCTAGGAGACCACCGAAGATAGCATCTGTTTAGCTGTTGCGATATCCCAGTGTATGTGGCAAAATTCCGTTTGGTGACCAGCAACTTGTCTGCGCTGTATGAAAGTTCCTTGGTGTGACTTTCTCCTTCCCCTTCGGTATATCCCCTCAGGTGTCTTTTTGTCTCCCCTTTGTGGATATTTGTGGTGTGCGTGAGTTTCAGTTTTACCGGCTTGTCTTTATCTTGTGGGAGGTTTATTACTTCATGTCCTGCCCATCCCTGGGTTGGGTGTGCGGGGGTATTAGGTCAGGGCCCGGCAAAAAACAGGGCCAGGTTGGGAGGCCCGGACCTCCCTACCTTTAAGGGTACCTTCGGGGTGAGGGTGAGCGCAGGGGTCCCAGTCTTAGGGCCAGTATAGGTCCACCTGTGTCCACTAGTCACCCGTGACGCAAGCGACCCAGCAAGGGACACATCACTGGATTCAGGGTCTAGCTCCAATATCATGCTTCTCTCAGAATGAGTGGCCAACTGCCTTTAACCCCTTCACGACCTTGCACATACCAGTATGTCGAAGGCCGTGCCTGTTCCTTTAATGTAAACTATTCATGTTTGGTATCTGTAAACTCGTAGTGACCTGGGGAATCATATTGTCAGATCTGTTTTATCAAATAGTGAACATGGTAAATAAAAAAAAATCATGAAATTGCACTTTTTTTCTTTACAATTTCACCGCACTTGGAATTTTTCCCCGTATTCCAGCACAATATGGGGCAAATCAATGGTATCATTCAAAAGTACAACTAAAAAAAAAAAAGTCCTCATAAAGCCTGCTTTACATGTTACGATCCAGCATACGATATCGTATGCGATCGTAACCGCCCCCATCGTATGTGCGACACGTTCAATTATTTGAACGTGTCACACAAACGAGTAACCCCCCGTCACACGTACTTACCCGTCCATATGACCTCGATCTGGGCGGCGAACATCCACTTCCTGGAGTGGGAGGGACATTCGGCGTCACATCGACGTCACGCGGCAGCCGGCCAATAGAAGCGGAGGGGCGGAGATGAGCGGGTCGTAAACATCCCACCCACCTCTTTCCTTCCGCATAGCCAACCGGGAGCCGCAGGACGCAGGTAAGATCTGTTCATCGTTCCCGGGGTGTCACACACTGCGATGTGTGCAACCCCGGGTGCAATGAACAACCTGACGTTCAATTTTTAGGAATTGAACGACGTGCATGCGATGAACGTTTTACTGTTCAATCGCAATCGCACGTAGCTGTTACACGCTACAATCATACTTACGATGCCGGATGTGCGTCACTTACGACGTGATCCCGCCGACACATCGTAAGATATATTGTAGCATGTAAAGCGCCCTTTAGGCTATATTGATCGAAAAAAAAAAAAGTTATGGCTCTTGGAAGAAGAGGAGGAAAAAACGAAAATGAGAAATGGAAAATCGCCCTGTGGTGGAAGGGTTAAACATAATGACCAAAGTTGCCAAACACATCTGTGGTTCAATGACATAGCGTCATGGCTGACATTAAATTACTGAACGAGAGAAAGGAAGATTTTTAGGTGTTTATATATTTCCGTAGGTCAACCAGGGACATAAAATATTCACCATAAAAGCTGCATTTGATTGTTTTCAACTGCATTGAGATAAGAAATTTGCATATCTGTTTCGCTTACGGTGTTCACTTTTTAGGGTTATATATACACCTTCGCATACAAGTTATTTTTATTATTTACTTCCTATATGCAAAGTTAAGCAACTTTCTAAACAGTCCTCATTAAATATGTATACAGTTTTACAGCTGCAGAGTGTCTGGAAGTCCTTTATCTGGTTGAAAGATCTATAAAAAAAGAATCAAATAGGTTAAGGCTCCTGCGCTTAAAAGCTCTCTCTGGTCCCTCCCCTCCTTTCCTGCAGTGTAAGGCTATGTGTCCACGGTAGAATGTACCTGCGGATTTTTCTGCATGAAAATCCGCGACTTTCGCGGCAAATCCGCACCCACGGATTTGCCGCGGATTTACCGCGGATTTGCCGCGGATTTTGATGCGGATTTCTTTTTTTTTTTCTTTTCCCCATTCTATACCCAAAATCCGCACCAAAATCCGCAACAAATAATTGACATGCTGCAGATTTTTTTGCATCAAAATCCGCGGCAAATCCGCAGCGGAAAAATCCGCAGCATGGACACAGCATTTCCAAAATGCCATTGAAATGGCTTGGAAGTGCCGCTGCTGCAGATTTTCGGGAAATCCGCGGTAAATCCGCAGCGTGGGCACATAGCCTTAGAGATCAGCAGGAAGGGCAGGGAGTTATATACAGATCTCCACAGCATGGAGAGGGGAAGTATCTTGGGGAGGACAAAGAAATCAGGCTAAAAGAAAGGAGAAAAGTACATGAAGAGGATACAACTGCAGGGTAGAAGCTGTTATGTGTCCCGCTCTGGTGAGTCCACTGGCGAGTCTGGGACCAGAAGGATGCAGGGCCTACCCACCATGGTTCCAGGTTCCTAAGAAATCGGTGTCACTACAATCAGCATTACAAATCCCAATCAACACAACACATCATGACCTGTCAGACACACCAGTGGGTTGGTCTAGCTGGAAAAAGGCCACCCACCTAGGGGTCAGGCAGACTGGTGGGAGGAAGGAAGGAGGAGAGTAGTGAGAGCCCTCAAAGAGTGAGGAGCTGTAGTGTTAGCTTCCGGGTAGCTAGACCGAGGTTGGGTCGCAGATGGTGGTCCGGTACCAGAGGAGTCGGGGACCGGTAGCAGTGACATTGGAAAAGGGTGCGACGGACATAGTCTAGGAGGACTGTCAGCACCAGCAAGTCCAAAAGCACTGACCGGTACCGAGCACGATGGGGTACAGGACCCTAGGTCAGGAGACGATTCAACATCCTGGCAATTAATCTGCAGAGGAAGGAGACCTTCAGGGACCTTCCCACAGAGCTCAGAGATTAGGGGCATCAGCACAACACGGGGCACAGGGTTTTCCAGCCAAAAAGCGGCCGACTGAAGTCCCAAGTGTCAGTGTGGCGCCCTGGACTAGCCAGGTCGTCACAGGTACTACAACACGCACCCCCACCCTGAGGCAGGCACATCAGCAAGACACAAAATCCTTGTTGCCTCCCTCCAGGGGCTGATGTCCACACCAGGTGGGGTGGAGCCAGGCAGTTGGCCCCACCCACTGAGGAGTTCACAGTCCTGGAGGCAGGAAAAGGAAGCAGATCAGTGAGGGAAGTGAAAGTGAGAGGAGCTACTGCAGGTGTCCGGGTGTGTGGCCCGGGCACTGAGAGCAAGGTTGGCAGACGGTGGTGGCCGTCTGCAGGAGAGGCAGATCAACGCGGAACCGTAGGACCGGGGTCGGGCGGTGGCCCGCCGGTACCGAACCGGGGAGCGAAGTGAAGCCAGCACACACAGGCAGGGCCTGCGGACCCCGACCAGGCTTGGAGCTGCCATTAGAGGTCAAATCCGTTAGGAAACCCCTGGGGTTCCGGTCACTAACAGCCAAGACCCGATTGAAGGCAACCGCCCAACCAGCAAAAGGAAATACAGGTACCGCCACAGCTAGAGTTCCAAGGGCCAGAGCCTGCGGGCAAAAGGGCTCCTCCGGCACACGTACACGCTGTGGAGCGGGTTACTGGTGGGAATCCATCAGGACCAAACATACACACAGGTGCAGGGAAAGGCAGCCACCACCACGGACGGAGAGACTACAGCAGTCGGCTGCGGGACCCGTCCATCCAGCCGTTTGGTTTACCAGAGACTTTGCGTACATTTGTGGCTGAGTGAGTACACTAGTGCCATCCGGCACCGCGCTGCGCAATCCAAGCGACCCTGCACCTTCCCGACCCTGCCTCCCCGTCACCTCACCGGGCCCCGGGACCACCAACCCCTACCCACAGAGGGGGAAAACAACATCCCAGCTGCTCCCTGCCATCGCTCCCGGGATCCCCGACTGTTGTGAATGTTAGTTATGTTTTGGCTGCTGGGAGGCTCCCTCTGGTGGCCAGGAATGGTTTGGACTTGGACCAGGTGTGTTGTGGAGTGGGTGTTTCCTTTGCTAACTCTCTGCTTATTTAAATCCTGGTCTGATTGCAGGCTGTTGCCGGATGTCAGTTGTTCTTTGTATCTCCAGCCTGCTTAATCCTGCTCTACACCACATCTACTCCAGATAAGTGCTTGCTCTTTATTTATTGTCTGGTTCTTTTGCTTATCTGGGTTTGTAATTTGTTGTGGTTGGTTTCAGTTTATTTCCTTCCAGGGATTTTCCCCCTCAGTGGATTGTTGAGGAACTCCCTGCAGTTCTGTGTGGAGTATAGCTCCTTTGGGTCCATGTGTTTGTGGCTTGTTGACTTTGTTATGATTCTTGTTTTCTGTTCATTGGTATGACAAGGGCACCTGCTATAGGACGGAGTTCAGATTGTGCGATCTGAGGGCCTTTTTGTACTATCAGGAAGTTGGTATTTTGCAGGGTTTTTCTCTGGCCACCATCAGTCCCTTTCCTGTCCTTTCCTATTTTAGTCAGCAGGGGCCTCACCTTTTGCTAATCCTGTCATCTACCTGTGTATTGTGTTTTTCCTATATCACCGCAGTCTTTGAATGTGGGGGGCTAGCTATTCTTGTCTATTTTCTGAGGCAGAGAGTTATTCATCTTTCCTACCTTTAGGATAGTTAGTTCTCCGCTGGGTTCGTGGTGCACAGGATGTTAGTTCACCCCTCGGCTACTTCTAGTTGTGATGGTTAGTAAGGGGATGGCGGCCAGATTAGTTGCCAATGCTCTTGTTACCTTTTGCCAATGATTTGTGGTGGTCTTCCATGGTTCTGGATCATAACACCAGTCACCAGCAGCAGTGGTGCCCAACTTCACCAAACACCGTGGGTGGCGTCACGGACTAAATTCCCAAGCCAAGCCACCCCTTTCACTCACGGGCTACCGCCACAGCTAGAGTTCCAAGGGCCAGAGCCTGCGGGCAAAAGGGCTCCTCCGGCACACATACACGCTGGGGAGCGGGTTACCAGTGGGAATCCATCGGGACTGAACATACACACAGGTGCAGGTAAAGGCAGCCACCACCACCCATCCGGGAGAGACTACAGCAGCCGGCTGCGGGACCCGTCCATCCAGCCGTTTGGTTTACCAGAGACTTGCGTACATTTGTGGCTGAGTGAGTACACTAGTGCCATCCGGCACCGCGCTGCGCAATCCAAGCGACCCTGCACCTTCCCGACCCTGCCTCCCCGTCACCTCACCGGGCCCCGGGACCACCAACACCTACCCACGGAGGGGGAAAACAACATCCCAGCTGCTCCCTGCCATCGCTCCCGGGATCTCCGTCACCAGCAGCGGTGGTGCCCAACTTCAGCACACACCGTGGGTGGCGTCACGGACTAAATTCCCAAGCCAAGCCACCCCTTTCACTCACGGGCTACCGCCACAGCTAGAGTTCCAAGCGCCAGAGCCTGCGGGCAAAAGGGCTCCTCCGGCACACATACACGCTGGGGAGCGGGTTACCGGTGGGAATCCATCGGGACCGAACATACACACAGGTGCAGGGAAAGGCAGCCACCACCACCCGTCCGGGAAAGACTACAGCAGCCGGCTGCGGGACCCGTCCATCCAGCCGTTTGGTTTACCAGAGACTTGCGTACATTTGTGGCTGAGTGAGTACACTAGTGCAATCCGGCACCGCGCTGCGCAATCCAAGCGACCCTGCACCTTCCCGACCCTGCCTCCCCGTCACCTCACCGGGCCCCGGGACCACCAAACCCTACCCACGGAGGGGGAAAACAACATCCCAGCTGCTCCCTGCCATCGCTCCCGGGATCCCCGTCACCAGCAGCGGTGGTGTCTAACTTCAGCACACACCGTGGGTGGCGTCACGGACTAAATTCCCAAGCCAAGCCACCCCTTTCACTCACGGGCAAGGAGCGCCGCTCGAGTCCCCGGATCTGGCCCACCGCTCGAGCCACCGAGCAGCAGCCGCAGCAGCGCCGGACCCGAGCGTTAGCAAGCGCAGCGCCCCGCCGCCCGTGACATCAGCCCTCAAGAGCACAGCTACACTACACATAGTGAGCGGGGCCCTAACAGCTTCAAGCCACGGGGTCACAAACAGACAACTAAATTGTGCACAGAGGTAGGCTCCGGACTTTCAAGTGACACTGATGGGAGCGGATACCTGGATGGGCTCCCCGCAGTGACTGTGATACACAGAGACTTTGGTTTACATGCAGTGTGTGTGTGTCTACTTTATAAACCTCATCCAGCACCACGACTAACGCAGTGAGTACCCTGATCCCTGCACCCTGCGCTCCCAAGTAACCACCAACACCCCTGAGCCCGGGGCCTTCCCTACCTGTGGAGGGACTAACATCAGGCTGCTTAACTCCATCTGCCCCGGAACTCCTTACAGCAGCATCGGTACTCCCATTGCAACCCACAGGTGGCGTCACAAACTTCTTCCCTGTAAATATCCCCTTTTCATGGATCAAAGTGTCCGCCAACCCGGATCCGGGCCCCTCCAGCCACCACGTTCCCGGATCCGAGCAGCCCGACTAACACCGGGGCGGTACACCTTATTATGTGCAGGTCTGCAACTTGTATTTGAGATAATCTACTTTCTTTTAGTGCTGTAGGGGTTAAGGACTCTTTCCTATTTGGCTGTCCTTTGTAGCCTTAATCTCAGGTGCAACTCTTTTGTGACCACACCCCTTTACTATAAAAAGTCATGTGTCTTACCATCTGATGCCAGTAATAGATTCTCATTCTATGCTGAACACTTTGGAAGGGGCCTGTCTCCAGAAAAAGCTGAGTAGTCATGACTATTGCAGCTGTGGTGTTTAGCTGCATTGGAGGAGATTGGATTGTTTTCCTTTTTGTGTCCATTTTCCCCCTGTCTGTCTCCCCTATCTTGTGTTGTATTATTGTAGTATTGAAACCAGTGTTCTCGCCGGCTTTGTCACTAGCTAGGATGAGTTCAGGGCAAGCGAGGGTTCAAGCACATGACGGCGATGGTGGGGGGGGGGGGAGTACCCATATTAGGGATGTTAGGGAGTTTAGGGTACAGATTCAGGTCAGATGCATAAGTTGTCCCCTCTCCCTATCGCCAGGGCCTTTGTTCTATACCATTCCTGTTGTTACCCTTGTCTTGCACTGCACACTGAGCAGCTGTACACTCTAGCATGACTGCTGTGCTAATATGTGGGCAGTGTAGACAGCAGTACTGAGATTATACACGGGGCTCACATCCAGCCTATATTACTGGAAGGGACACTCCAACAAAAAATAAATAAATAAATTTGGGTCAGGCTGCAACAAGACGTTTGAAAGTGAATAACAGAATAAAGATTTCTGATGAAAACTTGCAGCAATTTTATTGACTAAAGGTAAACACTAACATGTAATAAATACTAACATGTAATAAACAAACCTTTTTGTTGTCCGCAGCATTTAATATGATGTACTATATGATGTAAAATAACAATAATAATAATTTCAGTTTCTCTTTAGGTCCAAACTGTGGGTCACTCTATATTCAATCGACCTTTGCAACAAAAAGTGACCCAAAATGGCAAAACACATTATTATAACTTAAATGAGTTATCCCACCAACAATTAGTCACCTATCCTTAGGAAATCCATGATCGGTGGTCTCCCTAAACCTGAGAATGTGGGTTCAGTGATCGTCGTGTGAATTATGCAGTAGTGCTCCCTCTCCCCAGTCCCGCGTGCTCGCTGCCTGGGAATAACCCTTGACTCTGCTCTGTCCTTCAAGCCACATATCCAAGCCCTCTTCACCTCCTGCCGCCTCCAAATCAAAAATATTTCCCGGATTCGTACATTCCCTGACCAAGAATCTGCAAAACCACTAGTGCATTCCCTTATTATATCTCGGCTCAACTACTGCAACCTCCTGCTCTGTGGCCTCCCTTTTAACACTCTTGCACCCCTCCAATCTATCCTACACTCTGCTGCCCGAATAATCCACCTCTCTCCTCGCTATTCCCCATCCTCTCTGCCAATCCCTTCACTGGCTTCCCATTGTCCAAAGACTCCAGTTCAAAACACTAACCATGACCTACAAAGCCATCAACAATCTGTCTCCTCCTTACATCTGTGACCTAATCTCCTGGTACTGACCCTCACGTAACCTCCGATCATCTCCTTTTCCCACAATCACATACAAGATTTATCTCGCGCTTCCCCCATACTCTGGAACTCTCTCCCCCAACATACAGACTCTCACCAACCATGGAAACCTCCAAAAGAAACCTGAAGACCCACCTCTTTCGACAAGCCTACAACCTGCAGTAACCCTCAGTCCACTATACCGCTGTTTGGCCAGCTCTGTCCTCACCTTATGTATCCTCACCCATCCCTTGTAGACTGTGAGCCCTCGCGGGCAGGAACCTCTACTCCTGTACCAGTCTGTGCCTTGTATTGTTCATGATTATTGTACTTGTCTATGTATGCCTCACTTTTTCACATGTTAAGTGCCATGGAATAATGGTGCTATAATAATAAATAATAATAATAGTGCGCATGCATGACCACCATTCTATTTACTATCAATGGGAGCAGAGGTCACGCATACATTCTACTGCTCTCATAGACTCACAAGAGTAAATGGAGAAGTGGTGACACATGAAATCTACTGCTCCATTTCCACAGAGGACCACCATTCTATTTACTGGCAATGGGAGCGGTGGTCACACATACATTCTACTGCTGTCATAGACTCATAGGAATAAATGGAGAAGTGGTGACACATGAAATCTACTGCTCCATTTCCATAGCGGACATTGTATCGCCATTGTTGGGTCCCAGTGGTCAGACAGTCACCGATCTCCCATTCCTATCTGGTGGACAGTTGATACATTTTCCTCATGGGATCATGCATTTAATTACTTAAGTAATCAGCTCCTGACAGCTCTATCATTTCTCGATATATCTTGCAAGAATCTCCACGCATTTCAGCCTCCGCCGATAACCAAGCAAAAGCATATACAGCAGGTTACAGAGGAGGAAACGCTTTCCTCTGATCAAGACTTGTGTCTTTACATGAACTGTTTAAAATTTCAATGAAGGCGATAATAACTTTGGCTCGGAGTAATAAAATGCCAAGGACAAGTGTAAGGGCAATCTAAGATACAATAAAGCCAGATTAGAATGCCATTTTAAAACCCCAATAGAGAAACGCGTTAACTCATCACATCCCGGCAGAAGACTTCACATCTGTGTACCGAAATAGATTGTAGCTAATGAAGCGAGGATATTTTAATAATGGTAAGCAGCGGAGGAATAGTGAGGTGGCTGCGGTGTCTTGCAGTATCTCAAACCTTTCGGGCAGATGGCGTCTTGGCTCGCCTCTTTAATTTTTATTACATTTGTTTAAATCGCGAGCTGCACCTAATCCTTGAAAGCTGCTCTTCCTGACAGCTCTTCGTCTTTTATCATACTTATTTTGGCTTTTCTCCCAGTCCATCTACTCCTTAATGTAAGTGTTATAAATCGCTGGAAAGTACCATCAAGTATTATAAAAAAATAAATCAATATTTCTGGGTTAAAAAGCTCAAAAATGCTGATCAAGCTCTGGTTGTGCTGTGCATTTACGTGCCTTCGGATTAACCCTTTATGACTGGAGGGCAATGAACCCCATTTAAGTGTATTGCCGTGGGATGAAGAGGTCACTTGTGTTTAAAGAACTCAAAGTAATAATTTATACAACAGTAAAAATAAGAAGATATTGGATCTGCAGTGGAATGTTAAAGTGTGCGCAGATGGGGCTGCCAAACCTTTAAATGCAAAGTCAGAATTTTAGTGTTCCACAATTTTCAGGTCAAGTAGAGCCGAATTTGTCATTTAACCGCTTCTCCTTAGTTTAATGAAAGATTTGTGTTCAAGATGTCAGTAGATTTGACTCTAGACTTTGGAATGAAAGAATAAGATTATGTGCTGTATCAAATGCAAAACAGCTCCTCTATATGTGCAATTATCTAGTATCACAGCAATACCACATCCATTCATTACAAGACATGCAATCGCGGCATCATTGATCAAATGACCAACTGTCACAACATCTACTCATTACATGACCTACTATCATGACATCCATTGATCACATGACCAACTGTCATGACATCCATTGATCACATCGCCAACTATCATGACATGTATTGATAATATAACCTGCTATCATGACATCTATTAATCATGTGACCAACTATCATGACATCTTTTGATCATATGACCAACTATCATTACATCTTTTGATCAAATGACCAACTGTCATGACATCTATTTATCACACGATCTACTATTGTGACACCCATTGATCACGCAACCAACTATCATGTCATCCATTGATTATATGACCTGCTATCATGACATCTATTGATCATATGACCAACTATCATGACATGTATTGATCACATGACCAGCTATCATGACATCTACTCACCGAATGACCTACTATTGTGATCATGACATCGGTTGATCTTGTCTCCAACTATCATGACATCTTTTGATCAAATGACCAACTGTCATGACATCTATTTATCACATGATCTACTATCGTGACATCCATTGATCACATGACCAACTATAATGACATTCATTGATGACCAGCTATCATGACATCCACTCACCAAATGACCTACTATTATGATAGACCATACAGTAGTTGTAAACAGATCTGGATCTACCAACATTGTCAGACAAAATCCTACTAAATACATGGCTGTTGTAGGTTCAAAAGCAATGGTGTTTTTGTAAAGCCCACCCAAAAGTGTTGCTCAGATCCATCTTGGGGGTGTTCCCAGACTAATGATGATAAGGCTGCCATTTTGTTTTTAAGCCCACCCCTCCTACAGATGCAGTATTTTCTTTTTTCATACTGAATCCCTTCATTTCTTCTGCATTATAGCAGCTGCAGATACCAGCGTGGTGTGAAACAAGCTCTTGCTTGGCGAGATGAATGTTATTTGGCGCCTACTTCTTCTTTGTTTTGTGTTCTCCTCCTACAGATATGAGTTTAATAGTTATATCTGAATACGCTAAGTTATTATCCATAAACTTGATTCCTTGATTTCACATGTCAGACACACTACACTGTTTTGCGGCAGTGGTATCCATTCCTCCCCTATCCCCTCCTCTTTCTGTTTAATGAGGAGGAGGTATGAAAAGTCATGGCTGACAGTGTGAGCTCGCTGACTCTCAGAACCGCTTGCAGTGAAGGTCATTCAATGGGAGATGGGATGGTGAAAAGTAAAAGTCAAAATGACTTTTGCTTCACTGGTCTGGAACATGTTGGATCATTGATCAGTATTGCACGCTGTTAATGATATATAGAGGATATCCCACTAAAGTCATCGCAAGGAGCAAATGCAAATTGCAAAGGGATTGCTTTATCATTGTAGCCGTTGCTTATATAAAAAAAGACAGATTTCTAAAATCAGATAAACTTCAGAAATCATTCTTAATCCCTTCCTTGATATATATGAGAATAAAAGACCTAGAATAAGAAATCACAACTATTTAGCATTTTCTCAGAGTAACTTTGTTACATTTTTTTAGACGGTTTTACCTCAATTCATCAAGCGTTTGTTGTCCTTGAAATATCGCAAATTTTTGTGCAACTCGTAATGACATAAAAATGTTTAGACTTTCGGCGTTTTTATGCCAGACCCGATAACTTTTTGAAAAGCCATGCAACAGATTTGTAATAATTTTAGCCAAAAACATTTTTATAAATATAAGAAATGTATGATGGAGTAGAAAGTATTGTAGGGAATCAGCTCTGGTAGGCAACGGCAGGGGCACAGCAAAGAGGCACACACAGGTTTTCAGTCCAAAACTCAGTGTTTTTTATTCCCACTGATAGCAAACAGAAAAACTCAGTCTTAAGCCTGCTTTGCACACTGCGACATCGCTAGCGACGTCACTAATGATCGCACACCCCCCCCCCCCCCCGTCGTGCGTGCGTCATGGGCAAATCGCTGCCCGTGGCGAACAATATCGCTAGTATGCGTCACACGTACTTACCTTCCTAACGACGTCACTGTGGCCGCCAAAAAAACTCTTATTTAAGGGGGAGGTTCATGCGGCGTCCCAGCGACGTCACACAGCGAGCCACCAATAGAAGCAGAGGGGCGGAGAGCAGCCGCATTAACGTCACTCCCACCTCGTTGCCGAAGGACGCAGGAACGCTGTTGTTCGTCGTTCCCGGGGTGTCACACATAGCGATGTGTGCTGCCTCAGGAACGACAAACAACCTGCGCCCTAAAAGATCAACGATTTTTTGGGAAGGAACGACGTGTCAACAATCAATGACTTTTCCCTTTATTCGGATCGTTAGCGGTCGCACGTAGGTGTCACACGCAACAATATCACTAACGAAGCCGGATGTGCGTCACAAATTCCTTGACCTCAGCGATATCTCGCTAGCGATGTCATTGCATGTAACGGGGCCTTTAGGCCAATTTCACATGTTAGCAAAAAACGCAGACGTTCTTCACTGACGTGTAAAACACGCACATGTCCCTCCATGTTCTGTGATTGACGGCACACGTGGGTTGTCCATGTGCAATCCGTGACACGTGATCCGTTATCTGTGAATGCATATGGACATTACTCACCTGTCACTTTCCTGCTGTCCATGGTGCTGAACTCCTCGGCTCTGCAGCATCTGGCCACCACTCTCTGCAGCTACTTCTGGGTGGGCTCTGGCTGAATTCATGAATATGCATGAGCCGGCCAGGAAGCTGCAGAGAGCGGGGGCTGCGCAGAGGGTCGCTGGAAAGGTGAGTTGAAAATGTCCATTATTTTAAATGTCTGTGTTTTTCTGGTACATGTTTCACGGATCACACCACTGCGTGGTCCACGGGACATTAGTGATGCCAGAAACAAAACAAACATGTCTCCATGCGGCAATCACGGACACGCATGTATGCCACATGGAGACACGGTCAGTGAAAAATCACTGATGTGTGTGCAGACCCATTGATTATAATGTGTCTGCGTATGTCAGTGATTCTGGTACGTATGAAAAAAAGCACAAACGTACCAGAATCACTGACGTGTGAAACAGGCTTTACTTCAGACAGGAATGCAATCAAAAGTCCAGCTTGTCAAACAGCATAGCACAGGTCCTGGACATGGCAGTCCAGTCAGGTATGTTACTCACACAAACCCGGCTTCAGCTTTCCAGCCCTACCATCCACAACATTGAGAAGTTCTGGCTGCCTATTTATGTTGTCCTAATCCTGCAGCTGTGCAACTAAAACCTGGACTAGCAGAGAAGGTTCATGATAGGTTTGACCCCTTCCCTGCTGTTCACCAGGGCAAAAGGCACTTCCAAGAAGGAATATATCTCCCATCTACCACCATAATCATCACTGCATCACAGTATATACCTTGATGAGGTGTACGGCAGCTGAAAAATGTGTCAAATTCACATCTTACTCCAGCTCATCTTATTCCCGCGCATACTTTATGAAGAGCGGCATACAAAGCACCAGCCTTGATTATTTGGGGTCTTTGTGTATCATATTATTATGGCTTTCAAAATCTCTGTTTGCTGTCATTGAATAGTTCATGTGGAACTTGGCGCTGGTGACTATATTGTAATGAGCTGAACTCAGATCTGTATAATAAGTACAGATTGTATCTTCTAGAAAGAAATAATAAAAGATCACGTTCAATGACAGTAAACAGAGGACTTGAGAAAATGTAATGAATTTATACAGAAAGTATATTGAGAAATGAATGAATTTTTACTTATACCCATCCGAAGGGAGGGATATATTATTATGGCGCTTTACATGTGAAGAGGGGTACACATAATAGGGACAAGTACAATAATCATAAACAATACAAGGCACATACAGGTACAGGAAGAGAGAGGATCCTGCCCGCGAGGGCTCACAGTCTACAAGGGATGGGTGAGGATACAGTAAGTAAGGGTAGAGATGGTCGTGCAGTGCTATATCAGACTGAGGTTGTAGGCTTGTCGGAAGAGGTGGGTCTTCAGGTTCCTTTGAAGCTTGTCAAGGTAGGCGAGAGTCTGATATGTTGTGGCAGAGCATTCCAGAGTTTGGGGGAGGCACGGGAGAAATCTTGGATGCGATGGTGGGACGAGGAGATGAGAGGGGAGTAGAGAAGGAGATCTTGTGAGGATTGAAGGTTATGAGGGTAAGTACCGGAAGACTAAGCCACAGATGTAGAGAGCAGAAAGGTTGTGGATAGCTTTGTATGTCATGGTTAGGGTTTTAAACATATATGAAATGATACGCCCTAAAGGTTTTTTTCAGGATGGTGACTTTAATATCTCATTAGTAGAGTTTTAATTTAAAAATAATTAAATTAACTTACAATTTATTTAAAGAATTTTATTTGAAGAATAACCGTCAGTTTAATAAAACAGTACACATGAAAATATGAAAAATGTGTACTATATTTTAGAAAAATCTGCTTCTTCCTCCTCCTGGTTTGATCATTCATTTTTATTCTCAATTCACAGTTTAATCTGTCTTCAGTGAATACAGACTTTCCCAGTACTGAGATAGGAGATGACAGTTGGTGCTCATAAAGTTCTATGGAGAACTGTATCTGCCGTTTTAGGTGAACTTGCAGCAGAAGGTCTGTCCCTGCCTCCAGCTCCTCCTTTCTCCATAGAATTTTAAAAGCACCAACTATTATCCCCTACCTTAGTTATGGGACAATCTATATTCACTGAATATATATATATTTATTTTATCCACAATGTCCACCCATCCATTGCTTTTGTGACCAGCTTCCATTCATCCATTCAACGTTACTATATTAACACAATCAGCTCTGCTATAACTACACCCTATTTCTTAGTAAGAAAAAAAAAATCCCTTCTACTTTTTCTTACAGACTTGTCTTTTCTGGATATAAATTTCCTCCGTTATGGAGTATATATTAGCCTCGGAGAGTGTCGCCCATTTATATTAAACTGTTCTGTTTAATTTTCTCATTTGATTACACTATATAAAAATGAAAGTGCTAGTAACTCAATTCTGTTCTGAAAACGATAAATCTTCATTTATGTTCATCTATGTAAAAAAAAAATACTTCTGTGGTTTAATGCCATGTAGTCTATGTGCCTGTGTTTTATCATTTTACCAGCCATATCCATTAGGCACTAAATAAGTTCTAATTCCTGCATGGTACTGTGTGTGTCTTCTAGGAGGTAAGGATCACCAATAGCCAATGGCATGAGAGTGGCCCTGATGCCCGTATCTATTATGACATGTACAGTAAATGGATTAGGGAAGACCCTACTTCTTTGACCAGCATTTTAGGGCTGCAATCTGTGCACTCACAAAGGACTCATCTGTAGGGATTAGCGAGCCTGAGCAGTGGAGGAGCCCCCAGTGTGACCTCAGGTGACCTGTCTCAGGGACTGTGGGACTCTGGGTCTCGGCCGTGTCCCGCAGTCTGAGAGTTCGTCAGTCCGGTCACCTGAGGTCACACCGTGGGATCCAGGATGTGACCTGCGCTGAACTGAGTGATGTCACCTGCTCACAGCTGGGTTCCACTCGGCTGTGAGTGATTCCTGGAGTCTGCAGACAGTGGACATGTTGTCCCTCTCTGCAGCCTCTGGATGTAGCAAAGCTGAAGATCGTTGCAGGACGTACGTATGAATTACTTGACGGGATGAAGTTCGGGGTCAATTCCAGCTGCCGATCCCAATTTTTTTTTAGTCCGTGCTGGTTCAGCGAACTCAAATATCCACAGGTTCGCTCATCACTACTCATCTGCTTCTCCTGCTGATGAGAAGGCTTGACAATCAAGGCTGGTAGACACCATGGCTTGTTCCATTAAATACCTTTATCAATTATGCACAGTATAGGTGACCCCTGTATGATAACTGGGTGTCCAGCCACTGAGACCTCCATCTGTCATGAGAATGTGACTGACCAAATGGCTATTTCTCCATTCACACAGTTGAATTTGGGACCCCTTTTCTGGGATCACTGGAGTTCCCAGTCATCAGTCCTATATTTTTGGGCTATCCTCCGATTAGGCAAGTCAAGTGGCAGATTTCACCCTCTAGATGACCCGGATCAGTCCATTAATTTCAGTGAGTTCCATAAAATTATTTAGCAGCATCTTTAATCACAGATGACATCACGATATTGTATACTAAGGGAGGTCCCAGTGATTAGATCGTCATTGAGGACAGGTTTTCTTCTGACTAGAGATGCGCAAACCCAAAATTCGGTGTTTACCATACGAATTTACCCAAAAAATAGTTTGGGTGCTTTACGTATAGTGACCACTCGCGTGAGCATCTCTATGCTTGGGTACACTCAGTGCTCAGCTCAGTGCGAGCCGCTTGCAGTGTGTGATCGGCTCACACTGGGAATAACAACAGTGTGATCATATGTAGTGTGCACTAAAGAAAAAGGAAAAGCCCCGTCCACCTTCCCCCGGAAGTGTCCCATTTATGGAGGTTGGCTGCATATGGACGGAGACCCAACCTGCCTGATTAGTGACTTCCATTATGGTTGAGGTCAAGTCCAGGTCCCATATTGAACTTTATCTAAACTCTGGCTGAACCTGTCGAACCGAACTTCCATCGGTCCGCTCATCTCTACTTCTGAAAGGTTCCCAACTAGACAAGCCATGTAATTGTTTGTTGGCATGATTGGCTGTTTCATTGTTGACTACAAATCTGAAAATAGCCCTCATGGTGCCTTCTGCAGTTATTTATACAGACGTCTATGCAATATACAGCAAGCTTTCTCCTGCAATAGAATCAGGGTTATTAGCCTTTTATCAGCTATAGAAACTGATAAAATTGTTGCAGAAGGTGAAAGCTCCATCTCTGTTTCATTCTCCTCCACATGTCACGCGATTAGAGGATGAAAGGTCTCCCATCTTGGTTCTCCTATGAAGAAACAGTCCCAATAAAAATCTACTGCTCAAAAGAAAACAAACCCTCAATCATTTGCATTAATGGAATAACAAAAAAAGCTACGACAAGAAAGCAAAACATTTTAGAAAAATGTTTTTTTTAAAAAAGGTTATACAACATAAGGCTATGGGCCAAATTCATCAAGGGTGGCGATTTTTACTCGGTGGAGTGGGAGGCTACGGGTTCATTGAAAGGTTTATGCCTCTTGGAATTAGGAACATCTCGTGAACAGTGTGCGCTAAGATTTGTGGTGTAGCAAAAGTCGCCACTTGTCATGAATTTGTCGTGCGAAATTAGCCATGCCCTTATCCCACCCCAGCTTTGGCCACTTTGTCAGAAATGGGCGAAAATGGCATGAGAATCCCAAAACACGCAACATTTTAGTGCAACCTCAAGTTTGGCCAAAATGTTGTGACTTTTTTTAAAAGCTTTTAATGAATGGCGCCCCATGTAGTCTTTGTACTAACGTCACCCCACTCACCTGCAAAAAAAAATACCATGTAATTTTTTTGACACACATCGAACAGCAAAAAAAAAAATCACAAATATGGTAACTTTCTCCAAAAAATGGTACCATGGTATGTTGAGAAAAAAATGAAAAAAGTTATTATTCTTGAAAAGTGGGGGATGGCTTCTGTGACAAGGGGTTAAATGTTTTTTTAGTTTCAGGCACTGTTTGCTTTAAAGAAATAAACTGCTTTACGCACCTTTCACAGGTCCTTGTCACATGGAGAGTTTTGCAAACTTGGCCGACTGTCATGGCGGCATTGGGTTCTGTTCAGACTACAGATTCTGACACTCCATCCGATAACTTCTCTGGTGTCTGTGATCAACGCAGGCAGACTCAGGCGTCGACCTGCAGAGTGGTAATTTAAAGGCAGGCTAGCAACAGTTAATCTCTGCTAGTCTGTTTGTTACTTTCCTTTGATTACATGTTGTGGGGAAGCCAATCACATCTGCTACCCTCCTATATATGCTGGCTAGATCCTTCCGCCTATGCCAGCTATAATTTGTCTTAGCTGGTCTGGTGAGGTGTTGTGATCCAGACTATCTGGTGGTTGTTATATTTGTTGCTTAGTGCGGATGTGGAATTGTCCCTTGTTGCCTTTTTGTTGTTACCTTCCTGCTCTTGCTTTACTCCTGAGTCTCTCATTGTTTATTCCCATGTGTGTCCGGTGTGTCAGCATTTTGGTTTTCTCTTGTCTGTCTTTATCTGTGTTCCATCACACTCCTGCCCCGTCCTTCCCTTGTGGTAAGGGGGTATCAGAATATCAGAATTTTACTGGTCAGGAGCATAGCCAGAAACGGGACTCATGCATCTCAACCATCAGGAGTAACCCTGAGGTTAGGGATAGCCTAGGGTCCCCTAATGTGAGGGACAGCATAGGAGCCCCTTTTCTCTGCTATCCTAATAGTCACCTCGTGACAGTCCAGCGTTGAGTCTATGTTGCTGTTTCCGTGTCTGTTATTGTCTGCAGTTCTGATATCTCATAGCTAATAGTTGACATGACCTCCTCAGAGCTCCTGAGCTTACTGATTGGCTGTGGTACTGTGGATGTGATGTATATCAAAAGCCAAGAGCAGAGGTGGAGAATCAGAACTGGACTTGAGGAGGGTGAGTAAAGTGCACTATGTTTTTTGTTTTTAACAAACTTCTGGGGACAAGGTATTTCTGAAACCAAAAACTCCTTTAAGGCTCTGTGCGCACTGGGAAATGGAATTTTCTTGAGAAAATTCCGCATGCTCTCAAAGATTACCGCACCCGCGGTAAAAAACCGCAGCAAACCGCGGCAAACCGCATGCGGTTTTCGGGTGCGGTTTCCCGCGGTATTGTTCGCGGTATTGCCGTGGTTTTGCCGCGTGCGGGTTGGGATGTGCTTTATTGCATTCAATGCAATAAAGCACATTGAAGAAAAAAAAAAAATACATTTAATTCTGATAGTAGATAGACAGAAGAATAGATAGAGGGATAGATAGACAGAGGGATAGATAGATAGATGACAGATCGCTGCATTTCCCACGGTCGGCAGTGAGTTCACATTACCGGCCGTGGGAAATGACCGGTAATTACCTCTGCTGTCTGCTGCATTCAGCCTGTGTCTGTGACAGTCGCGGCTGGATGTCAGCAGTGCAGGACGCCGGAGCCGGAGCTGTGGATGTCAGAGCGGTGGATTACGCCGGAGCTTTGTTTGGGGGGGGTTAATAAAATGGTGAACGAGGCTTGTTGGTTTTATTTAAAATAAAAGATTTTTCGGTGTCTGTGTTTTTTTCACTTTACTTAAGGGTTGATCATGTCAGCTGTCACATAGACGCTGCCATGATCAAGCCTGGGGTTAATGGTGGTGGTCCCCCATCACCATTAACCCCTTGTATTACCTTGCCACCACTGCTACACGGTGGCAAGAAGAGCCGAGGACACTCCGGTAGTGCCGCATAATGCATGCGGCAGTGCCGGGGCAGCTGCGGCTGATATTCTCGGCTGCGGGAGGGGGAGTGAGGCGGGGGACATTAACCCTGCCCCTCTCCCTCCCCAGCCTGAGGATACCGGGCCGCCGCTGTGTGCTTACCTCGGCTGGAAGGTAAATATGCAGCGGAGCCCACGTTCTTTTTTTCCTATATTTCCGTTTTATTTCTATGTGTGTTCTATGTGTCTGTGTCTATGTGTTCTATGTCTGTGATGTGTGTGTGTTTACTCTCTGCACGGCTTCCTCTTCCTGTAATGACATCACTTCCCTGCAAAACCGCAAGCAAGTGATGTACATTACCGGAGGTAAACCGCGAAATACCGCAGGGAATAACGCAGCAAAACGCAGTGAACCGCACAGAATTTGCTGCCTGCGTTATTCCCTGCGGGATTTCATGATTAACATTGAGTCAATGGAGTGAAATCCCGCAGCGATGTGCGGAAAAGAAGTGACATGCACTTGTTTTTGCTGCGGGATTTCCGCAGCAAAACATGCAGCTGTCAAATTCCGCCCAGTGCGCACAGGATTTTTTTTCTCCATAGGATTTGCTGGTGATTCACTGCAGAGATGTTATGAACATTTTCTGCAGCAAAACATGCAGCAAATCCGCAGAAAATCCGCGGCAAAATCCGGTAAGTGCGCACATAGCCTAAAGGCTCTTTACACCTTTGCATTGATTTTTTTGTCTTTGTTCATTTGCTTCTTAAAAGCAAACTTAAGAAACTTTAGTCTTCATTATTAAGGCTACCATTTTGCTGGTGCTCTGCAAAACGGATACAGAGCTCCTGCTCCTGATGGCATTCTGCTCTCCTTCTCCTGTTTCAGTGTTAGGGTATGTGCGCACGTTGCTTTTTACCTGCTTTTTACCTGCTTTTTCTTCTGCGCTGTTTAATGCCAAAATGGATGTGTTCTTCTATTCAAGCAAAGTCTATGGGAATTTGGGTTTCTTGTTCACACTATGTTGTTCAAAATGCTGCCTTTTTGTGGCAGAACTTTGGTCAAAAACTCAGCTTTGCAGTGCAAAACCCAAATGGCAAAAACAATTGACATGTTGCTTCTTTGAAAAGCTGAGTTTTTGACCAAAGTTCTGCCACAAAAAGGCAGCATTTTGAACAACATAGTGTGAACAAGAAACCCAAATTCCCATAGACTTTGCTTGAATAGAAGAACACATCCATTTTGGCATTAAACAGCGCAGAAGAAAAAGCAGCAAAAAAGCAGGTAAAAAGCAACGTGCGCACATACCCTTAGAGATTGCAGGGGGGAGGAGGATGTAGACAGATCTCCACAGTATGGCGAGAGTGCAGAGAAAATAGGGTATTGAAAGGTAGGAAAGCACATTCAAAGGAAGTGCAGAATAAAAACTGTACTGATATATGAGCTAATGAAGATGGAAGCAAACTGAAAATACAGAGCTCACATCCAACACATTACTAGGAATATACAATAATTACATTCAGCTTATATTGCTGGATGACACATGCAGAAATCACATCCAGTCTATATTACTGGAAGGAACATACAGAAATGACATCCAACCTATAGTACTGGGAAAAACATAAAGAAATCACATCTAGCCCATATTACTAGGAAGAGCATGCAGAAATCACATACAGCCTATGTTACTGGGAGGAACATAGAGAAAACACCTCCAGCCTATATTACTGGGAATAACATGCAGAAGTCACATCCATCCTATATTACTGGGAAGAATATGCTGAAACCATATCCAGTCTATAATTCTGGTAAGAACATACAGAACTCACATTCAGCCTGTATTTCTGGGAGGAACATACATAAATCACATTCAACCTATCTTACTGGGAGGAACATGCAGAAATCACATCCAGTGTATATTACTGGGATGAACATGCAGAAATTATATCCAGCCTATAATACTGGGATGAACATGCAGAAATCACATCCAGCCTATATTACTGGCATGAACATACAGAAATCACATCCAGTGTATATTACTGGGAGGATCATGCAGAAATCACATCCAGCTTATATTACTGGGAGGATCATGCAGAAATCACATCCAGCTTATATTACTGGGAGGAACATTCAGAAATCACATCCAGCTTATATTACTGGGAGGAACATACAGAAATCACATCAAGTCTACATTACTGGGATGAACATGCAGAAATCACATCTAGCCTATATTACTGGGAGGAACATACAGAAATCACATCCAGTGTACATTACTGGAATGAACATGCAGAAATCACATCCAGCCTATATAACTGGGAGGAACATACAGAAATCACATCCAGCCTATATTACTAGGACAAACATGCAGAAATCACATTTAGCCTATGTTATTAGGATGAACCATCAGAAATCTCATCCAGGCTATATTACTGGGAAGAACATGCAGAAATCACATCCAGTGTACATTACTGGGTGGAACATGCAGAAATCACATTTAGCCTATATTACTGGGAGAAACATGCAGAAATCACATTTAGCCTATATTACTGGGAGAAACATGCAGAAATCACATTTAGCCTATATTACTGGGAGAAACATGCAAAAATCACATGTAGCCTATGTTATTGGGATGAACATGCAGAAATCACATGCAGCCTGTATTACTGTAAGGGAAAGATCTGAAGCTTGGATCAAGCCAGAAACTGCATATCAAGGGACTTGAAAATAAATGAAAGGATTGCAGATAGGAAGCTAGTGCTATTTTATTAACTAAAGATATTAACCAACATTTGTAAAAAAATCAAAAAAATCTTTTTTTCTCCTATTCAAATGTGTCCATAACCTTTAAATACTGTATGTTCTGTTCTTAGATACAATAAATGCTAGTGTAACGCTCATGGCCGGTGTATAGGCAGCGAGCAGGATTAGTGGACCCACTGGACCACATGGGGGACCCGACATTACCCTTTAGTGGGAGGGGTTTAACTAAGCACCCACTGTGAGGCGGACACCAGGTACCACTCTCAGGGCAGTGACCGGGTCTGTGGCAACTGACCCCCAGGACAGGTGATGAACTCAAGTAAGGCCGGGGCGACTGAGGGAGGATTGACTGGTGGGTATGGACAGGTATGATGGGCACGGCAGGGCCAGGTAGGCATGGGAAGGGAGACTCAGGTATAGGTAACAGACACAGGGATAACGGCACCTGACAACTAGCTAGACAGGCAGGACACTGACTAACAAAACATGTTGCACAGGCACCTCCCCTAATGGGAGAGTGCCTTAAATACACAGTGCTTCTCAGCCATAGGCTGAGATGCATTTCCAGGAAATAGTTCAACGGTCCTTTAAAAGGAGGGCCAGTGTGTGCGGGCGTTTTAGGTGCACTTCCGGGAGCTCTGTGAGGTATGTACAGGGCCCTAGAGGGGAGGAAGGCAGGAGAGCACGTGAAAGGCAACAGCAGCAGGGGAGAGCGAAACCCAATTTGGAGCGATGAGTAAAGCGGGGTTTACATTCTGCGACATCACTAGCATCGGCTAGCGATGTCGAGCGCGATAGCACCCGCCCCCGTCGTACGTGCGATATTGTGTGATCGCTGCCGTAGTGAACATTATCGCTACGGCAGCGTCACACGCACATACCTGTGCAGCGACATCGCTATGACCGCCGAACAATCCCTCCCTCAAGGGGGAGAGGCCTTCGGCGTCATAGCGACGGCACTGCGGCATCACTAAGTGGCCGGCCAATAGAAGCGGAGGGGCGGAGATGAGCGGGACATAACATCCTGCCCACCTCCTTCCTTCCGCATTGCCGGCGGGCGCAGGTAAGGAGATGTTCGTCGCTTCTGTGGTGTCACACATAGCGATGTGTGGAGCTGCAGGAACGACGCACAACATCGCTAATATGCAAGGAACGATTTTTTGATTCAGGACGACCTCTCCGTGGCGAACGATTTTGGACACTTTTGCGATCGGACGTGTCCCATGCTGCGATGTCGTTAATGTCGCCGGATGTGCGTCACAAACACCGTGACCCCGACGATATATCGTTAACGATATCGTAGCGTGTAAACCCCGCTTAAGTCATCATCCCTGCAGGGACTCTGGCACTACAGCTGGAAACAACAGAAATGTGATTGGTGATTTGTGATTGGTTGCACTGTGCCGTCACAGCAAGGGCTGTTAGTTCAGGTCTTATATGAGGCTGTAGGTAAACTAAAATTACTTTGTTAGCTCTTAAGATGCACAAAAACTGTACAACAGTCTGAAAGAGTTAAAAATGTAATTTAGTTCTGCTGCATCAGTATTTTTGATAAAAACATGTTGAACAATTGCTCTGGGATGGTAAATTATAATTCTAACATTCTATACACAGAATGGAGAGTTTAGCATTATACGCTTATTTTGGAGGCATGCTAGTTACACACCAGTATCATAATTGGAACATATACCTGTAATTACTTAGTCACGGAATATTATACAGTAGTAAATCAGATTGGAAAATGAAATGATTTCCCGCATGGTCGAGTCATCATGCACTTGCGTAAATTAATGCATGGGATGACTGAGATGCAGCTTCGGGCGACTCTCTCCAGTGGAGCCATATGATTTTGGAAATAAAAAATAAGCTTATTATTGCCAATTTGGATGGAAAACTGCAATAATAGCAACAGCTGCTGAGCAAGATGCTTTATTATTCGTGTCATTTCATAAGTTCTGTGAGTGCCAAAAATGTGTGTCAACCTTTGTAAGTACATCTAATTGTCTCTATCTATCCCTCTATCTATCTATCTATCTATCTATCTATCTATCTATCTATCTATCTATCTATCTATCTATCTATCTATCTATCTATCTATCTATCTATCTATCTATCCCTCTATCTATCTATCTATCTATCTATCTATTTATCTATCTATCTATCTATCTATCCCTCTATCTATCTATCTATCTATCTATCTATCTATCTACAGTGGTGAAAAAAAGTATTTAGTCAGCCACCAATTGTGCAAGTTTTCCCACTTAAAAAGATGGGAGAGGCCTGTAATTGACATCATAGGTAGACCACAACTATGAGAGACAAAATGAGAAAACAAATCCAGAAAATCATCATGTCTGATTTGGAAAGCTTTTTTTTTGCAAATTATGGTGGAAAATAAGCATTTAGTCATCTTAAAACATGCAGGATTTCTGGCTCTCACAGACCTGTAACTTCTTCTTTAAGAGGCTCCTCTGTCCTCCACTCATTACCTGTAGTAATGGCACTTGTTTAAACTTGTTATCAGTATACAAGACACCTGTCCATAACCTCAAACAGTCAAACTCCAAACTCCACTATGGTGAAGACCAAACAGCTGTCAAAGAAAGAAAATTGTAGCCCTGCACCAGGCTGGGAAGACTGAATCTGCAATAGGCAAGTGTGGCGCCCCAGGACCTGGTCGCCACAACAGCATTGACCTTCCAAAGGGTTAATGCTGAGCCTGGAGGTAATGGGGGGTCCATTGGCCAGCAAGTTTAACACCCAACGCGGTTCTCCCTCCGGCCAGCAGGGGGAGGTCTGAACCTGGGATTCCAGGGAGCATCCCTCAAGTCTGGCCTGGGGGAGGAAGTAGGAGTCAGTCTGGAGAGAGCAGTAGAAGTGAACAGACGCAGAGTGAGCTGTCCTGTGAATCTGGGGGCCTGGAGCTAGAGTAGCTTGGTCCAGAGAAGCAGGAGTAGCTGAGAGGCAGCGGAGAGACTCGGACATCGGAGTCTGTGGCCACCAGGGCTTAAACATATTCCCTGGTAGCCGAATCCGAAGGGCAGGAGAGCTGCAAGCCCCTGGCCCAAAACATCCCAAAGGTACAGCTGCAGCATCGAGGCCCGGTGTGGACTCCAGCAGAGAAGCACCAGAGAGAGGGCCTGCGCAGCCTGCTACAGAGGGAAAGGGACGAACCATCAGTCCCAGCAGCAAAGAGGGCCATTGCTGGATTCAGAGAAGCAGGGTCCTATCATAACAAAGAGAAGTACAGGAGTAGGCCTCATACTCAGCTGGCCAGAAAGATCACCCCAAGTACTTCCAGGCCGTCCGGATCCCCATCACCATCTGTAACGGTCTCCCAGGGCTGGACTGTTTCCGAAGTAAAAGAGGAAAAGGTAAAGAGACTGTTGTTTATGCCTGATTCTTTCATTACCTGTCGGCCCTGCACCGTGTTAGCCGCACAACCCCATAGACTCTCACAAGCACCAACAGCGCCCCGGGCATTGCTCCACCTGTGGGGAGCAGTACCAACATTGCTGCCACATCATCACCCCGGAGGCCTTACACAGCAGCGGCGGCTTCATAGCCGCAGACCACAGGTGGCGTCACGAACACAAACTTTATTACTTCAAGCCACATATTTTACTGACACCCACCAGGGCCACGGAGCCGGGCCCAGCCACCACTGACTATCACCGGACCAGTTCTGCCCGGCACCGGGTGTCCCATAGCCCTGGGGTGGGCGAGTCAACTTTTGGCGTCACGAACAGGATTTCGTGCCCGGTCCCACCGGGTACTGTGCGCCTGCATAAACTGTGCCTAAAAGACTGTGTTACTGTTTGCAAACTGCCGCCGCCATTAGCCTTGCTGAGCGCAGGAAGAAGGGGGGCGTTCCTGACAAAGAGCGCGAAGGGAGCGCGCCATCAGAGCAGAGCGCTGTTAACCCCGCACGACCCAGAAGGGAATTTGAAAAGTGAACGGAGCCTGGTAAGGTTCACTAAGGGGGAGGAAGATGTCCGACTCAGAGGGAGAGCAGGTGGCTGCCATAGCCCGAGGCGCCGCAGCACCGGCCGAAGCAATCCCAGTCGCCGTCGCCCCAGCCCCCGCTGTAGCGCCGGTAATGCCGATCACAATGCCGTACATCCCGGGAGCGGAGTGGCTGCCGCAGTACTCCGGGGAGTCCCATACCTTGAGCGACTTCAGAGAAAGTCTGCACAGCTTGTTCCGGGTGTATCCTCTGACTGAGAGCCAGAAGGTGGGCATATTAATGGGGCAGCTAGCCGGCGCAGCCCAGCGTGAAGTGAAGTCCTGGCCTGATACAGATAAAGGGACAGCAACCCAGATACTGGCCAAGCTGAAGAGTACTTTTGACACCCGCACCGCAGCAGAAATAAAGATGAGATTCTTTGGGTGCAAACAACGGGCCACAGACAGCATCAGGGACTATGCCTTAAACTTGCAGGAGGCCCTGAAAGCAGTTAAACAGAGAGTGTACGTGAAGAGCACAAACTCCTAACTGAGCAGTTCATAGAGGGGCTCCTGTCAGATGCCCACAGGACCCAGCTGCGTATCATGGTCCTGCAGAACCCCGCTTTGGACTTTGCAAAGTTTAAGGACCAGGCCATCCGGGTACTGAGAGAATCTACACCGAATGACACAGTACCCCTCCGGCCTCTTTCTATCACGTACCCAGGGGTGGTGCCTGCAACACGAGCTGCTGCAGGGGCCGAGGCGCAGTCCCTGGAAAAGGATCCCACTGCAGAGCTCAGACAGCAGGTCCGGGAGCTGACCAAGACTGTAGCTGCCCTTGCCAAGACCGTGCAGTCTCTACAAGTGACCCCATCACCTGCAAGAATCGAGTTGGCCTCCAGCCCAGATGACGTCCCATGGATGCGACAGAGGAGGATTCCACCGACCCGAGGCAGAGACACAGACCGGTATGATTCAACGGGACAACCGATCTGCCGCCGCTGCAGCCAGGCGGGCCACATTGCACGACACTGTCCTTTAAATGGGCCGAGCCTGGGGCCAGGAGCCGACCCCCAGGTGTAAGGAAGCCCGGCTCAACCCCCAGCCGCAGCAAGTATGTGGGAGGACGACCGGTCCTTCCTATTGTGCTGGATGGGATCCCTTTGAATGCCCTCCTGGATACGGGGTCCCAGGTAACAACCATCCCCTATAAACTGTACAAAAGATATTGGGCTGATTCAGACATTGACCATGGCCCAGATGATGATTTAACAAGTGTGGCCAGTAATGGTCAGCCCTTGCCTCAAATTGGGTACAAAGAAGTAACCATTAAAGTAGGGCGGGTAGAATTGCCATGTCAGGGGATGATAATTGTAGATATTGATCGCAAAGAATCTGACCCACTGCTAACCATTGGTACAAATGTGATAGAAAATTGTATTGCCGAAGTGATAATTTTGATGCAACAGGCGTCTGAAACTGCCAGCTCCGGGCAGCAGCGTGCCCTACAGAGGGAGATCAGAGCCCTGATGAGGAGGCAGCAGGTAGAGCTGGCCGGAGGAGAAATTGGCAGTGTGAGGGTAAGTGACCCCCTCCCCATTGCAATACCCCCAAGAAGTGAAATGTTGATATGGTGTCGGGCAGCCATAGGCCTCAAGGGTCAGGATTACCATGCCTTGGTAGAACCGGTGTATTCAGACAGTAGGCCTGGAGTCCTGATAGCCAGAGGGGTAGCAGACGTTCGCAAGGGGAGAGTGCCCGTCCATGTCCTGAATTGTGGGGAGGAGGAAGCCAAATTGCCCCGGTACGCCACTGTAGCAAAACTGTACACTGTCAGCAACAATACCATCAAAGCAGTGGAACCCTTGATCCCGTCCGACCAGGCGGAAGACAATGGCTCCAAGGGGCAGCTGGAAGACTGGTGCCAAAAATTACATGTGGGCACCGACTCCACCCCCTCACACCAAAAGCATGGGGTTTACCGGGTGGTACAGGAGTACGAGCGGGTCTTCAGCAAACACCCCCTAGATTTTGGGCAGGTGAAAGGGGTTAAACATCAAATCCCCACGGGTGATCATCATCCCATTAAAGAGAGATACCGCCCTGTACCCCCCGCACAGTATCAGCGTGCCAAAGAGATGTTACGGGAAATGAAGGAGGCTGGGGTAATCAGAGATAGTTGTAGCCCCTGGGCAGCTCCACTAGTGCTCGTAAAGAAAAAAGATGGTACAATGAGAATGTGCGTAGATTACAGGCAAATTAACCGCATTACACATAAAGATGCTTATCCACTACCCAGAATAAAGGAGTCACTAACAGCCTTAAAGTCAGCTAACTATTTCTCCACCTTGGATCTCACCAGTGGGTATTGGCAGGTTCCCGTGGCAGAGGCGGACAAGGAGAAGACTGCATTCACGACACCAATGGGCCTCTGCGAGTTCAACTGTATGCCATTCGGGCTCTGCAACGCCCCAGGGACATTCCAAAGGTTGATGGAGTGCTGCTTGGGCCACCACAACTTTGAAACCGTGCTGTTGTACCTGGATGACGTCATAGTCTACTCCAAGACTTATGAAGACCACCTGAGGCACTTAGCAGAAGTGTTTGAGTCCTTGTCGAAATATGGCCTGAAGATAAAGCCGTCCAAATGTCACCTCTTGAAGCCAAAGGTACAGTACCTGGGTCATGTAGTCAGCGCAGACGGTGTGGCACCTGATCCGGAGAAAGTCACCGTAATCAAGGACTGGCCAAGACCCACCACGGTAAAGGAGGTGCGGCAGTTCCTTGGGCTGGTGGGCTACTACCGAAGGTTCATTGATGGTTTCACCAAGATAGCAGCGCCCCTTCAAGACCTCCTGGTGGGCCAGCCAAAGCAGGCTAAGAAGCAGAGTCCTCCATTTGAATGGAGCAGCCAACTAGAAACATCTTTTGTCCGGCTGAAAGGGGCTCTCACGGGAGAAGAAATTCTGGCCTACCCTGACTACAGCCAGCCGTTTGTACTGTATACAGACGCCAGCAACGTGGGACTGGGAGCAGTTCTGTCCCAGGTGCAGGGAGGCAGAGAGAGGGTGATAGCGTACGCCAGTAGGAAGCTTCGGCCCACAGAAAGGAATCCAGAAAACTACAGTTCCTTCAAGCTGGAGTTCCTCGCTATTGTTTGGGCAGTGACTGAACGCTTCAAGCACTATCTGGCATCAGCCAAGTTCACCATCTTCACGGACAACAATCCGTTGACACATCTGGCAACAGCCAAGTTAGGTGCGTTGGAACGGCGATGGGTGGCCCGGCTGTCTAACTTTGACTTTACCATCAAGTATCGGGCTGGCAAGAAGAATAACAATGCTGATGCGCTGTCCAGAATGCCTCACTTACCCGAGTCTGGAGAAGACCTGGATGAACTCGAAGAGATAGAGTTACCGGCTTTCCATCACCAAGGTGTTTCCCAGTGTGAGCATGCTGTAGGAGTGAAGTGCTTGAGCCAGCACGAGGTCTCGGTCAACCCATTACTCCACCATAATTGGGAAGAGACACAGAACGGTGACCCGGCCGTGCGATTGGTCAAAGAAAAGCTAGCACAAGCTGAGACCCATCTTGGCCCAGATGCTCCAGAAGAAGCCCAGCAGCTGTGGAAGGAGAGGGGACGACTGTTCACATACCAAGGCAAGCTCTGCAAGAGATATGTCAACTGGCGAACGAATGAACTCGTCTGGCAGATAGTGGTCCCACAGAGGGATGCTCCAATGGTCCTAGCAGCTTATCATGATAACGCCGGACACTTCGGGTGGAAGAAGTTGGAGACCCTACTCCGTGATCGGTTCTACTGGGTGCACATGAGAAAGACAGTTGAGAAGTGGTGCCGAGACTGTGGTCCGTGTAACCTGAGGCGGAAAGATGATGCCAGCCAGAGGTCTCCCCTACAGCCAATTGTCACGAAGCAGCCCCTGGAGTTCGTGGCCCTGGACCACGTGAAGTTAACACCAAGCCGGTCAGGCTATGTGTACGCCCTCACCATTGTGGACCATTACTCTCGTTTCCTGGTAGTAGTGCCCGTGAAGGACCAGACAGCCAGAACAGCAGCTAGAGCATTTCAGGCATACTTTTGTCGACCTCACGGTTACCCTGAAAGGGTACTGACTGATCAAGGTCCTGCATTCGAGGCAGAAGTGTTCCAAGAGTTCTGTAACATGTACGGTTGTAAGAAAATCAGAACCACACCGTACCACCCCCAAACCAATGGATTGTGCGAGAAGATGAACCATGTGGTTATTGATATGCTCAAGACTCTACCTCTGGAAGAAAGAAACCAATGGCCAGAGAAGTTACCAGATCTGGTAGACCTGTACAACCATATCCCGGTAAATTCGACCAACTGCAGCCCTGCTTACCTGATGCGAGCCAGACCTGGCAAGTTACCTGTAGACTTTGAGATGGGGACTGTGTCACCTGAGGCGGTTCAGGAAATAGAGAATTGGGATACAGAGTGGCAGCAGCGGTACCGTAAGGTCCAGGAATGCGTAGAAAGGAGCCTGTCTCAAGCAAGAACGAGACAAGAGCAGCATTACAATCAAACAGCCCCAGCAACTCCCTTAGCACCTGGAGAACAAGTCCTCAAGAAGAAGCGGAGAACGCATAAATTGGATGATCAGTGGGAGAATGAACCCTACACCATTATCCCCTCCAACTTTGACAACAGTAAGGTATGCCTCATAAGCAAGGATGAAGGCAAGACCTATCAAGCAGTTTCTCGAGACCGCCTGAAAGCATGCCCTGAACGGTGCAGAATCCAAAGAGAAGTGGAAGAAGTACAAGAAGGTCCCCAAAGTCAAGAAAAAGGGGTGGAGATGATCCAAACAATCCTTGGAAAATTCCCCAAAACTTGGACCCGAATAAACAATGCCATAGTGGTACCAGTTTTGACGTTCCCGCAGTTGGTCGAGCCAGAAACAGAAGAGGTTCCAGATCCACCTAAAGAACCGTCCGCTCCAACACAAGATGACACGCCAGCAGTGAAACAGGAGGTTCAACCCCCTGCCAGTGGCGAACCTGCCGTACCCTTGGCGAATCGGAGATCCCGTAGGCAACCAACATGCATCCCTGTCAGGGTTAGGCCTACCAATAACACGGGGGGGGGCAGACACTCCAAGTAGTCAGGGACAAACCCCAGAGCTACGCCGGTCCCAACGTAGCACTCGGGGACAGCCCCCTCCAAGGTATAGAGAGTAAAAAGAAAGAGTACTTATTAGAATGTAAATAGTTATGTGAAATGTCTGTAATGTTGTGTACAAAATGTTTTTCTTTTCCGATTAAGAAAATGGACAATTGGGCCACTGGACTATGGGTGGCCAACACCTAAATTGTTCATAGTTAGCACCAGTGTGCTCAACACCCCTGAAGAAAAACCCGTCCGGCGTGCATAGAGTGGGGTCATCAATGCTCTGACGCACGCCCAGAGCCTACGTTGGGGGTTTGATCGCGGTGGGTCCCCCATGGAGCAGTGTAATGGACACCCGGCAGGGAGCCACACTAGACTCTTATAGTGGTGTTTAAGTTGTAACGTTTAAGTAATGCGCCTCCCATAATGGGATGAAATGTTGTAACATGTTATGTTTGTTTCCACAGTTGGGGAGTACTGAATTTAACTAAGGGGGAGTGTGGCGCCCCAGGACCTGGTCGCCACAACAGCATTGACCTTCCAAAGGGTTAATGCTGAGCCTTGAGGTAATGGGGGGTCCATTGGCCAGCAAGTTTAACACCCAACGCGGTTCTCCCTCTGGCCAGCAGGGGGAGCTCTGAACCTGGGATTCCAGGGAGCATCCCTCAAGTCTGGCCTGGGGGAGGAAGTAGGAGTCAGTCTGGAGAGAGCAGTAGAAGTGAACAGACGCAGAGTGAGCTGTCCTGTGAATCTGGGGGCCTGGAGCTAGAGTAGCTTGGTCCAGAGAAGCAGGAGTAGCTGAGAGGCAGCGGAGAGACTCGGACATCGGAGTCTGTGGCCACCAGGGCTTAAACATATTCCCTGGTAGCCGAATCCGAAGGGCAGGAGAGCTGCAAGCCCCTGGCCCAAAACATCCCAAAGGTACAGCTGCAGCATCGAGGCCCGGTATGGACTCCAGCAGAGAAGCACCAGAGAGAGGGTCTGCGCAGCCTGCTACAGAGGGAAAGGGACGAACCATCAGTCCCAGCAGCAAAGAGGGCCATTGCTGGATTCAGAGAAGCAGGGTCCTATCATAACAAAGAGAAGTACAGGAGTAGGCCTCATACTCAGCTGGCCAGAAAGATCACCCCAAGTACTTCCAGGCCGTCCGGATCCCCATCACCATCTGTAACGGTCTCCCAGGGCTGGACTGTTTCCGAAGTAAAAGAGGAAAAGGTAAAGAGACTGTTGTTTATGCCTGATTCTTTCATTACCTGTCGGCCCTGCACCGTGTTAGCCGCACAACCCCATAGACTCTCACAAGCACCAACAGCGCCCCGGGCATTGCTCCACCTGTGGGGAGCAGTACCAACATTGCTGCGACATCATCACCCCGGAGGCCTTACACAGCAGCGGCGGCTTCATAGCCGCAGACCACAGGTGGCGTCACGAACACAAACTTTATTACTTCAAGCCACATATTTTACTGACACCCACCAGGGCCACGGAGCCGGGCCCAGCCACCACTGACTATCACCGGACCAGTTCTGCCCGGCACCGGGTGTCCCATAGCCCTGGGGTGGGCGAGTCACAAGCAGCTTGGTGTGATGAAATCAACTTTGAGTGCAATAATAAGCAAATGGAAGACATACAAGATCACTGATAATCTCCCTCAATCTGGGACTCCACGCAAGATCTCTCCCCATGGGGTCAAAATGATCACAAGAACGGTGAGCAAAAATCCCAGAACCACACGGAGGAACTTAGTGAATAACCTGCATAGAGCTGGGACCACCATAACAAAGGCTGCCATCAGTAGCACACTACACCACTAAGGACTCAGATCCTGCAGTGCCAGACATGTTCCCCGGCTTAAGCCACTACATGTCCGGACCCATCTGAAGTTTGCTAGAGAGCATTTGGATTATTCAGAAGAGTAATGAGAGAATGTTATATGGTCTGATGAAACCAAAGTAGAACTGTTGGGTAGAAACACATGTTGTCATCTTTGGAGGAGACAGAATGCTGAGTTTCTTCTAAAGAACACCATACCTACTGTGAAGCATGGGGGTGGCAACATCATAATTTGGGGCTTTTTATCTGCAAAGGGACAAGGATGACTGATCTGTGTACATGAAAGAATGAATGGGGCCATGTGTCGTGAGATTTTGAGTGCAAACCTCCTTCCATGAACAAGGGTATTGAAGATGAAACGTGGCTGGGTCTTTCAGCATGATAATGATCCCAAGCACACAGCCAGGGCAACGAAGGAGTGGCTTCGTAAGAAGCATATGAAGGTCCTGGAGTTGCCTTGCCAGTCTCCAGATGTCAACCCCATAGAAAACTTTTGGAGGGAGTGCTGCCCAGCGACAGGCCCAAAACATCACTGCTCTAGAAGAGATCTGCATGGAGGAATGGGCCAACATACCAACAACAGTGTGTGCCAACCTTGTGAAGACTTACACAAAATGTTTCACCTCTGTCATTGCCAACAAAGGATAGATAACAAAATTTTTTCATATGAACTTTTGTTATTGACCAAATACTTATTTTCCACCATAATTTGCAAAAAAAAATCTTGCCACATCAGACAAGGTGATTTTCTGGAATTTTTTTTCTCATTATGTCTCTCATAGTTGTGGTCTACCTTTGATGTCAATTACAGGCCGATCTCATCTTTATAAGTAGGAGAACTTGCACAATTGGTGGCTGACTAAATACTTTTTTTTTCCCCACTGTATCTATCCCAGACAGGAACTGGAACATGAAAGAACAAAGGACCCTGCTGTCCTCCTCCTCCTTCTTCTCCTCAACTTCTCCAGGTCACAAATATGACTGTGACTTACTTTGGCGGAAATCTAGATTTACTGCAATATTGCTGCTGTATAAGATTAAATTATACTGCCATGTCATGACCACATAATACCCCTGCATAATGATGGAGTAATGCCACTGTACTAATCAATACCAGCTTGACTGTACAAGACTAATATTAACTTCCATACTGCAATAAAAGAGACAAAAAATATTACCGCTAGACCATAGCCACATATTGCTAGCACATATTTGTGATAATAGCGCCATAGTGATCATTAACCAAAAATACTGTACTAAAACTGATGCCATCGTACAATGATCATATAATGGTAAGATCAGTGCTACACCAGTGCTCTGTATCTGTGTACTGTACAGGTTCTCACCAGTTATGATTTCGATGATAGCAGCTATTCACTTTGGCCCAAACCACCATGACCAGTTCTTCAATCAATGACTCATCTCTGCAGAATGTTATGAAGGGATGACCGAGGGACCACTGCGGTGCAGAGTAAGTTGCGGTACCAGAAGAGTAGATAGATCAAACCAAGGTGAATTTATAATGGGATGGTTACATACACAGGCTGCCGAGCAGCAGGGGAAAGAGACACTGTAAGTACTGGGAAAAATATATATATAATTGAACTCTTTAGGTGAGGCAAATCGCTCTGTCGCCTTAACTTTCACAACAGCCAACAATACACATACAGCAGATTTTCCTACTCTGGTCTCTACCCCAACTGGCCTCCACTAAACAGACCATGCGGACACAACACTCTAACTGCAAGGGCCTAAACTAAATCCTAACCGGTGCATTGAGATGCAAACTCATGACACTGTCCGGAGGACCCGTCCTCTTCTGGAATACACAGCCCGCTGGTGCATACTTCTCTTGAGAGGAATGGAGGAGGCTCTTTTTCCCTCGGGTGACGGGGCAGCTGGGATCGTTCAGGCGACATCTTCTACTGGGTCGGATACCGACTCTCTGGATCCTCTTCTGAGGGAATGTCCTGGCACTCTCCAGTCTCTCTCTCATTACTCCTTTTCCTGCACTTTCCTGCCGGGCAACCCAAACACACACACAGAGGGGGAGGCGCAGGCCAGTCCATTGGTATGGTGTTTTAGGGAGATTTGCCTTTTGGCCTCCAAACATAGTGTGTATTATGGCACCCAAAGACTTAAATTTTTGTCTTATCTGAGCAGACTATATTCTCTCAGTATTTCACAGGCTTGTATAAATGTTGTTGAGCAAACTTTAAATGCTCTTGAACATGCTTTTTGTTTAGCAATGGAGTTTTGCGTGGTGAGAATGCACACAGGCCATGGAGGGTGAGTGTATTACAATTGTTTAAAACAAATGTATCGCTGATTTCAGATCTTTCTGTTGCTCTCAACAGGTGGTTCTTGGCTCTTGGACAACTCTTCTGATAATTCTTTTCACTCCTCTGTCTGAAATCTTGAGTGGCGCACCTGGTCCTGGGAGTTTTATGGTGAAATTATGCTCTTCCACTTCTGGATTATGGTCCCAACAGTGCTTACTGGAGCCTTCAGTAGTTTAGAAAATCTTCTGTAACCAATGCCATCAGTATGTTTTGAGACAATAAGGTTGTGCAGGTCTTGAGACAGCTCACTGGTTTTACCCATCATGAGATGTTTCTTGTGCGGCACATTGGTAATGAGACACATTAATATAGGTCATCAGTTAAACCAGCTGATATTATTATTATATGAGTTTGGTAAATGGTTGTCTCCACTCAACCTGCAGCCTGGTAAGGCCATGTGCGACAATGCTGCAAATCTGGGTGCGGCCCTTCGCCTGGGCAAGGTGACACACGTGCCTTGTATGGCTCACGTGTTGAACCTTGTTGTCCAGCAATTTTTAACACACTATCCCAGCCTAGATGGCCTTCTGAACAGGGCACGAAAACTGTCTGCTCACTTCCGCCGTTCAACCGCCGCAGCTGAGCGACTTGCATCACTCCAGAAGTCTTTCGGCCTGCCGGTTCATTGCCTGAAATGCGATGTGCTGACACGCTGGAATTCGACTCTCCACATGTTACAGCGACTGTGGCAGCACCGTTGAGCCCTGGTGCAATACGTCATGACGTATAGCCTGGGCCAACGAGATGCAGAGGTGGGGCAGATCACCCTGATGGAGTGGGCTCAGATCAAGGACCTATGCACCCTTCTGCACAGTTTCGACATAGCGACGAATATGTTTAGCGCTGACAATGCCATTATCAGCATGACAATTCCAGTCATTTACATGCTGGAGCACACGCTAAACACTGTTCGGAGTAAGGGGATGGGACAACAGGAAGGGGAGGAACTACAGGAGAATTCATATGCGCAAGGGACAACAACATCACCAAGGTCCAGACGTTCATCATCACCAAGGCGGCAGGCATGGGACCATGGGGGACAGGGATCAACAAGGGCGCATGGTAGCAGGCGAAATGTTGAGGAAGGTGCAGGAGAACATGAAGAAATGGAGGACAAACTGTCCATGGACATGGAAGACTCAGCGGATACCTCCACCTCCAACATGACCCTCGTATTGTCAAAATTAGAAGTGATGATGACTACTGGGTTGCCACACTATTGGATCCCCGGTACAAGTCAAAATTTTGTGACATAATTCCAGCCATAGAAAGGGACGCACGTATGCAGGAGTATCAGCAGAAGCTGTTACTCGATCTTAGCTCGGCTTTTCCACCAAACAACCCTGGTGCAGGGAGTGAATCTCCCAGTTGTAACTTGACAAAGATGGGACGGTCTTGTCATCTTCAACAGTCTACCCGTACCAGCAGCACCGTATCTGGTGCTGGTAACAGCAATTTTATTGAATCTTTTCATAATTTTTTTTAGACCCTCCTTTGCAAGGCCACCAGAGACAACAAGTCTGACACATAGTCAACGGCTGGAGAGGATGATACAGGAGTATCTCCAAATGAACATCGATGCCATGACTTTGCAAATGGAGCCTTGCTCATTTTGGGCTTCAAATCTTGAAAAATGGTCTGAGCTCTCAACTTACGCCTTGGAGATTTTGTCGTGTCCAGCTGCCAGCGTTGTCTCTGAACGTGTCTTCAGTGCTGCTGGGTGTGTGCTGACAGATAAGCGCACGCGTCTGTCCAGTGACAATGTGGACAGACTAACGTTCATCAAAATAAACAAGTCATGGATCCACAAGGAATTTACTACCCCTGTGTCATCCTGGGGAGAGTAAATGCTTGTGGATTTGGAATGTGCTTGATGCAAATCAAAACATCCTGTTTGCAACTGGGGCACAAGTGCTGCCACTGATAAGGTGTCTGTGTGGCCCAATTTTTGGAATAAAGGGAGACTCCGCTTGGAGTAACCCTTGCTTGCTGTGTTTTTTTAAAAGGAGCCAAGATGAACAATTCATGGTTCAGGAAAGACTTTGCTACCTACCCCGGTGTCATCCTGGGGACGGTTAAGTATGGCGTATTTTTGAATGTGCTTGATGCAAATCTAGCTGTGAAGTGTACAACTGGGGCACAACTGCTGCCACTGAAGGGGTGTGTGTGTGGCCCAATTTTTGGAAAAAAGGGAGACTCCGCTTGGTGTCACCTTGCGGTGTTTTACATGATTTTAGAAGGGCATGCCATGCCTATATCTGTGTCTCATCCTCTTTTCCTTGTAACGCTGTTTTGTTTAAACATGAGAATTTGTTCTTGTCACTTTCCCATGTGTTTGTGTTGTGAGTTGTTTGTCACCTTTTGGATACCTTTGAGGGTGTTTTCTAGGTGTTTTATGTGTTTGTGATTGCCTCCCATTATTTCCTATGCAGTTCGAGCGGTTCGCTGAACCGAACTCAAAGGAGACCTCCGTGGCGAACCGAACTCGAGCCGAACCACGACCGGTTTGCTCATCTCTACTTTTAAGCTGTAAATAAAATGTACAGTAAATAATCAAATGGTATTTAATGCAAGTAAGTATACAAACTGCATTGTATACAATAAATAGCAAACAATTGCCCCCCCCCCAAAAAAAAAAAAATCCCACAATGTTGTCAAATAATATCGATCAGTCACAGCTAAATATATGAGTAGGGCCGTGAGGGTACAGTAATGTAAACTACAAAGAAATAACTACAGTCTTGATATAAGAATTAACAATAGATGATTCTAATAAGCATTGAATAGTTTTCTTTTGGCAATTGTGATTTATTGTGTTTAATTAAGTTTGTATGTTGTTATTAAATATAGTTTGGTTAATTATGGTACATGTATTCGATGCAAGTCGTGTGCGTTTTGGTCAATTTATTTTCAGTAAATTTGTAGCTGTAAACTAAGGGGATCTAAGGGATAATGTCTTTCCTTCTAGAGAGTAACACATAACTAGACTCATGGGCCATGAAATGCTTATCTAGGAATTTCATTATGCAAATAACCTTTTCATACAGGAAGTGGAAAAGGAGATTTTGGTTTGGCTTTTTATCCTAAGTCATGTGTGAGAAGGGGGCGACCTCCAGGCCAAGGGTCCTCCGCACTCCTGCTCCATTAAAGCTATGTGTCTGTGACCTGCCCCGGCCAGGGTGTGTAGCACTTACTGCACCCTTCAGAGTCACCTACTCACCACGTTGCCGGTCTCCTTCGGAGACGTGGCAGGGCTACACATTATACACAAAGTCTTTCTTATAAAACAATCAACAGGAACGTCTTTATTCTAGGTATAAGTTCATCAGGACAGACATGGCCTTTAGGGTATGTGCGCACGTGTGCGTATTACATGCAGTTACGCTGCGTTCTGCACCGAAGCATAACTGCATGCGTCCTGCGTCCCCTGCACAATCTATGGAGATTGTGCAGGGGCCGTGCGCACGTAGCATGTTAGAACGCAGCGATTCGGCTGCTTGCCGAATCGCTGCGTTCTAAGAAGTGACATGTCACTTCTTTCGTGTGTTCTGCATGCTGTCTATAGGGAGAGGCAGCATGCAGAGCGCACGAATCTGCCGGCACCATGCGCTTCAGAACGGAGCTTTTCAGCTGCGCTCTGAAGCGCACATTTTCAGTGCGGTGCCGAGCGCACAAGTGCGCACATACCCATAACGTTTTGCTGCTGCTGTTTCCTGTGGGTGCTCTCACTTGTAGTCCTTCCTGTGAGTATTAGCCCTCCAGCAGCCGAGACTACTCTGTAATTATTCCCCATTACTTGTGTACCGCCCCGGGGCTCGGCCGGCTGCCGAGCCGCTCGGATCCGTGCTCCTTCGGTGGGTGGCTCAAGCTCTTCACGGACCCGGGGGTCGTGTCGCTCTGTAAGGGGCGTGCTGGCGCTACACGTGGGGACTTCAGTGGGGAGGTCCATGGCCGGAGCAGCGGTTGTTTGTAGGGGATTTAAGTTCGTGACGCCACCCACGGGTTGTGGTGAATGGATGGGCACCAGCGCTGCCGTTGACTAGGCTCCCGGGGACGGTGTTGCGCAGCTTGGTGTTGACCCCTCCGTGGGTAGGGGGCGATGGTCCCGGGGGCCCAAGGGAGGTGCTGAGGCGGGGGAATGGATGCGTGCTGGCGTGATGGTACGGTGCGGCGCGGTGCGTGGCCCGAACGCACTGTTGTACTCACTATGACAAACACGCTGGAGTCTCTGGTAAACCAAACAAGATGGCGAATGGTGCCTGCAGCCGGCTGCAGTTTTCCCCTTATCAGGTTGGTGGGTTCAGCTTTTTTCCTGCACCTCACTTATGTAGAAATCACGACTGTTATGCCTGAGTAACGGTAGTCCGCTCCCCGGTTTGATATGTGTTGGGAGAGCCCTCTTTGCCCGCAGACGCTGGCCCCTTGGGTCTCTATGCCTGGGCGGTGGCCTTACCCCTATGGTTGGGCTCTTGTCTTCAGTCGGGTCTTAGGTGGGATAGGTCCTAAAGTCCAGTCCTCAATCAGTTGATTTTACTCAGCCCGGTTGTTTCTGGGCCTCGTACTTGGTCTGAGTACCCCTCCTGGTGCTCCGGTTTCTAATCGGCTCCCCGATTCAGTACCGGCAGGCCACCGCCTGTCCCCGGTCCCTACGGTTCCACCGGCTGTAATCCCAGCTCCTGCAGGCGGCCACCACCATCTGCCTCTTTGCCAGAGGTGACTGGGCTCTAACCCAGACACCTGGTGTAGACTATGGCAGACCTAGGCACAGGTCTGCCCTTGAACTTCACTCCACTCCACTTCACTGTCAAGACTCGACTAGACTACACTAGACTACTGTTTTTCCCGCCTTGAGGTCTGTGAACTCCTCGGTGAGTGGAGCCAACCATCAAACCCGGAAGGTGGTGACAAGGGTTTCTGTAGTTTGGCTGCTGTCACCTTACTAAGGGAGGGGGCGTGTGTGTGTATGGGACTACCTGTGACAACCTGGCTAGTCCAGAGCGTCACACTTGTCTTTATGGCAACCCTGTCCCAAACATAACCCTGGATGGCTCTCTAGCTCCTGACCAGTACAAGGATCAGAAGGCGGCGCTGTACCCGGACGTCCTACCGATCCTGGGTCGCTCTCTAGCCCGATCTGTGAGGTGAGATTTAGGCTCTGGACACAAGGGAGGTTTCCTCCCGATTCCTGGACAGGGCCAAGCTACAAGGCGCCGTTCCTACTCCTGGAACCACTCTGCAGAACTCCCCTCACTTTTTGGCTTGTCTACCTCACCAATCCTCTGTTCCTTCCTCTGTATCTAAATCTCCTAGTTTACCAACTATATCACACGCTAGGCCTCCAACTCTTGTCTATTGCTGTACTAACAAACTATCCACCACTTACACCCCCTCCTGCACTCTTGGTCCCTAAGTTACACTAAATCTTAACTTAAATCATTCATTATATTATTAATACCTGTTACTCCTGTATACCCTTTACTCCTATGCACACTTTGGGCCAACACATATTATACATATTATCTCATACATTACATATTACTCTAATACGCACACTAGCAATAACCTCGATATACAATAAAACACTATAACCTATCGGCCGCTAGATGGCACCGACTGTTGCGCTACTTCAGCTCTGCTACATCGCTGGCAGCCACACTAATATACATTCAACATTAAGTACATTTATATCATAGCACTTTATAATAGGGGAAACACTGCTCAGTAGGAGTGGGAGCTTTTAGACCACCTCCTCATGTGGTAAGGCTTGTTAAAGGGTTGATATTGACTATTAGGATTGCTACTTTTAATAGACAGTTCTAAAATAGTAACGCAACAGGCAATTTGCAGAGACGTTTTTTGCTCATGTCGTATAGCTCCAGTATGTGAAAAACACAGTAATGCCTTTTGCTATATCAAGGCAGCTAAGGCTGGAATCACATAGCTGTTGCCCTAAGTTCAGTGGCTCCATAGGGGTCTACGTCTGTTTTGCGGGGGTCAGGATGTAAGCCACGACAAAGCCACGAAACATCGTAGCAAATTCTATATGAGCATAGCCTAATTCTTATTATTCTCCGATATATTATACAATAGTTCAGAAGTGCTTGGATCACTGATAAGGAACACTACATTATTATGCATCTAGCACAGCCCTGGCTGAGTAAGGTCAAGATGACCCGATGGTTTGAAGAGCATCATCTTCTCAGGAAAAAGGAAAACAAATTATCCATTTATTTTATTTACCCTAGGGCATCAAATCAAAAAGCCGTAGATTACATAATTGCAAAAAAAGATATATTTATGCAAAATTAACAACAATTGAAACAGATAGCGCTGAAATGATTTAACTCGTTCATTACCAGTCCCCATTCAAACGTCCGTGTCCATGTTTACGTTCGTATATAAGGGATAGTTTTTCTCTCACGTGTCATCTGTTATTCATTTTTCTTCTCATACGTTTTTAAAAAATGAAGGAGATAAAGCATCTGGACTTTTATTTATCTATTGACTTTTAATAATGAGCCATTAAAAAGCAGATTAAAATGGATGGAACTCTGTAGCAAAAAGCATGTAGCAAGGAGTAAGGACGGGACTCAGCACCAATTCCAGGATAGAAAAAATATAAATCCAACGAAAAATATATAAGTGTAGAAACTTTATTCACCGATTAAAAATCCAAGAAAAACATCATCGATTCCATGAAAACATCATGGCTTGAGGCGTTTCGGACAGTTGGAATGTAGATAAGTCCTTAATCATAAGCATGATGCTTACGATTAAGGACTTATCTACATTCCAACTGTCCGAAACGCGTCAAGCCATGATGTTTTCATGGAATCGATGATGTTTTTCTTGGATTTTTAATCGTTGAATAAAGTTTCTACACTTTTATATATTTTTCGTTGGATATATAATTTTTCTATCCTGGAATTGGTGCTGAGTCCCGTCCTTACTGCTTGCTATTGCCTCTACGGACCTGCCTGTCCGGTGGACATCCTGCAACCCATCTGAACTGAGCGGATACATATACAGGTGAGCTGAATTTTTCTTTCTTCATAAAAAGCATGTGCTTTATTTTTCGGCCGGGTTTAATAGATTCCCCCAGTCTTCAATTGTTGAGTCTGATAGGGAAATGGATCTGTTTTAGAAACAAATGTGTGTATGGATTAATGTAAATCTGTGAGGACCATGGGGGAGGACTATTCTCCTTATGGAGACCTGACAAACCAGTCTGGCTGTCAGTGGTAAGGGGACTTATAGCTGCAATAGGGCATTGCAGCTATAAGTCCCCTTACCACTGACAGCCAGACTGGTTTGTCAGGTCTCCATAAGGAGAATAGTTTTCCCCCGTGGTCCCCACATAGCTTCTCATAAGCCAGATCAGATACCCACACTTTGCACTGACGAGGGGCAATCACCCCAAAACACCGTGTCTTTATATTGGGATTCTGATCTGGCATAAATCCTAGGTCATATGAAAAGGCTTGTTAAAAGGCCAGTTTTGACTTTTAGGATCGCTACTTCCAATAGGTGGCGCTCGAGTTTGTCTCCTTTCCTGGACAGACAATTTGTAACTCTGTGAGTCAGTGTGCTGTCTATGTAAAAATCGGACAACACATGGACAAGTACTATAGATGTGTGAATTTAGCCTCTCAGGGGGTCATCCAATAAAAAATATGTTTATGTAAATAAAGCACAAATTAAACCTCTGTGTGCTCCTGTGATTTCCCTCTTTTCCTTTAGCTTCTTTCTTCCTCCCCTTGCTGAGATACTGTCTCTCCTCTCCATGCTGTTTAGATCTGTGTACAACAACCTGTCCCTCTCTGCTGCTATCTCTAATAGTGAGGGAAGGGAACAGAGACAGATGTCTGAACTGAACAAGATAACTGTTGCATTTGCAACATTTTTGCAGATCACTTAAGTTAGATAAAAAGCTAGATAAAGGATTTGCAGAAGCAAAATGGTAAAACTGTAATAAAGACAACTATTTCAAAAGTTGCTTAACCTTACATGTAAGAAGCGAAAAAAACAACAAAAAAATCTGTGTAGAGGTGTCCATAGTGGTTGCACACAATAATCCCTTAATGCAATATTTCTTACATCATGACTTGTATAATGCTCGAGGGTGAGAGTCGGAATGGACCCACTGGGCTGCACATGGTACACCAGAGGGACATGACATGGTTTTCACCGGTACCTATGATGGTAAGGATGAACCTGGCTGACAGTAGCCAGCAGATGCCACTCAGGGAGACTTGTTTCAACAGCTGTCCCCATGGGTATGGACACTGACAGTCTCAGATAAGGCAGAGTTGGCTGGGACACCTGATGCTATCAACTGACATGTCTTTTGGGTTGGGGCACCAATAATATCTCGAGATTAGAAGACTTGTCTTCTTCTGTCCGGCATGACTGGCCAGCTTAGAGGAGTAACCCCATTGCAACACATGCTTCCTATTCGCCTTTGCAATGAACATCTTTATGGGTGGTACCCGAGACACTCTTACCAAACTTACCATGAACATCTTGGATGACTCTATAGTATGTTGAGGCACTTGCTTCTGGTTAGCGAATAGAAAGGACCTGGAAAGAGCATCTGCCATGATGTTCTTTTCAGCCAGACGAAAATGTAGAACAAAGTGAAAAGGAGCAAAGAACAGTGACCATCAGCCTTGACGCGGATTCAGCCTGTGAGCTGACTGGTGATAGACCAAGTTTTTATGGTTGGTATAGATGACAACTGAAAGTAACACCTCTTCCAGTATTGCTATTCCTCCAGAATCATCTTCATTGCCAATAGTTCTTGGTTGCCAATTGAGTAGTTGCACTCAGGAGCATAGAAGGTCCAGGAAAAAAAAATTGCAGGCTACCATCTTACTGGTAACAGACTTCTGCATGAGACCGCACTGGCCCTGGAGTATGAAGCATCTACTTCCAGGAAGAACAGCCTGTTAACTTCCAGTCTATGCAGCACCAGAGCCAAAGAGATGGCCTATTGAGGACAATAATGCACTCTCTGCTTAAGGAGTCCACAACTTAGAATTTGCCCGCTTGCAGGTCAGGGTAAAGATGGGGAGAATGAAGATGAGATGAAAATTACAGAATGAATTGGCGGTAGTAATTGGCGAAGCCAGAGAACTGCTGAATCGCCTTCACTCCATCAGGACTATGCCAAGGACTATGCCACTTCAGAACCACCAACACCTTCTCTAAATCCAGCTCCAAGCCGATATCTGACAATATGTAGCCCAGGACGGGAAAACCCATGAAAGAGGCAGTTCTCAATTTTGGCCTTGTTGAAATCCTACCCACATCCAGTGCTGCCAGGCAAGGATGCTAACCACTGAATCACCATGATGCCCAAAAGAGGGCATGATACTTATAAGACTAAGGGGTACTTTGCACACTGCGATAATAGTGATGCCGAGCGCGATAGTACCCGCCCCCGTCGCACATGCGATATCTTGTGATAGCTGCCGTAGTGAACATTATCGCTACGGCAGCTTCACATGCACTTACCTGCCCTGCGACGTCGCTGTGACTGCCGAAGAATCCCTCCTTCAAGGAGGAGGTGCGTTCAGCGTCACAGCGACGTCACCACGACGTCACTTATCAGCCGGCCAATAAACGTGGAGGGCGGAGATGAGCAGGATGTAAACATCCCGCCCACCTTCTCCCTTCCGCATTGCCAGTGGACGGCGGGTGCAGTTAAGGAGATGTTTGTCGCTCCTGCGGCTTCACACACAGCGATGTGTGGAGCTGCAGGAACGACAAACAACATCGTACCTGCGGACGCACCGACATTATGAAAATGAACGATGTGACACAGATCACCGATTTTTGACTGTTTCACGCTCATTCATCTTCTCTCCTAGGCTTTACACGTTGCGACGTCGTTACTGGCGCCGGTTGTGCGTCACTTTCGATTTGACCCCGACAATATCGCAGTAGCGATGTCGCAACGTGCAAAGTACCCCTAAAGCCTGAACCTGCCAATATTGGCAGAAATCTAATGTATATGAGGGTCTTCGACTCTCTACCCTCAAATAATGTCAGGAGAGAGAAGGATCAAGCCATTGGAATTTCAATGGCCGATCCTTGTGAAGAAAAGCAGAGGAATCTGGAAGAGACTGTCTTACAGATAACACGGTAGCGCTCAGTCAAGCCAAGCTATTATGTGTCTGTTCGGTCGGAGCGATCGTTGTCAGCCGAATAACTGATTAGCCAACAGTTATCTAATATGTGTGAGAAAATATATATATACATGGTGATATCAAGTCCTAATGCACCTTGAACATTGTGGTGGCCTGTGTCAGAGAGGACACTTTCACCGCTAAAAAGAAATACTAATTTTAATCTTGATGTGATCGTAGGAGTTTAGATTTGTTCTAATTTACTTTTATTGCATCTCACACATAATGAGAGTCGACTGAATTAGAGGTCTCTCTGGAGTAATTAGACCCTGGGTGGTCTTTACTGATTAAAAGCATTTGGGTTGTATACATAATTATGCATAGCACTGACTAATGGGTAAACTGTTATAATAACCTCTTATTCAAGCTAAAATCATCAATGATACTTGCATTTTCCTTTTACATCATGCACATATTTGTGTTATCCATACAAAAACTAAGGTTAAAGGGGTTGTCTGACAGTGAAATATTTTTTGGGGGGGCATACATTGATTAAAAATAATAATCAGAGGAATACTCACCTTCCACCTCCCCCCATGGATGCACAGTAGACTGCTCTGGAGATTTCCACTGGCTTCGGAGAAGGTGTTTGCCTCGTTTGAAATTCCCAGCTCCGCTGCTGCCATTAATAGTTCACAGAAAAAACGATCAAAAGGGAGTAAGGCTACTTTCACACATCAGTTTTCTGTATTCAGGTACAGTCCTTTTTTTTTCCGTATCCAACGTTTCCGGTTTTGTTGTGTAAACCGGACCCACCGGATCCGTTTTTAAGCGGATCCGTTGGGGACGGATCCGGAATAAAACGGATCCGGTGGGTCCGGTGTGCATCCGTTTTGCATCCGTTATGTCCGTTTTTTTACGGATCCGTTTTTTTAACACTAAACAAACAATTAACGCGTTCCGTATTCTGATTGGCTATTGGGAAAATATAGTATATATACAGTATTTTGAAGCATATATTACAGAATGAAGACAGAGACAAGCAGAAACCATGGATGTTATTCTTGCAAATTACACAAAGATCACTGCAGATTTTATATTTGAGGCAAATCGCTTGGGTATCATCGTCAGAGAAAAGGAGCGACAGCGACTGAGGCGTCAGCGACATCGACGCTTTTGGATCCATCCCCTGACTGCCCAGAGACTGACACGTGGGGTGTTTTCAACCCTATACCTGGAGCTCCGTGGAAACGATGAAAAATTCACAAGCTATGTCCGGATGGCAGTGAATAATTTTGACGTCCTCCTTGGCCTTGTTGCGGACAACATACGTAAAACGGACACCTACAGCCGTTTCTCTATAACACCCGAGGAGCGTTTGCTGGTTACGCTTAGGTAAGTTTTTTTTTTAAATTGTATCCTCCTGTAAATTGAGTTTTAACTGTAATGTGTTTGCTATTATTTTTTTATAATTATTGTCTTTCCTTTACAGATTCCTTGCAACTGGAGAGTCCCTTTCGTCCCTTCACTACCAGTTTCGACTAGGAATTTCCACCATCTCGGGAATCATTAGAGACACTTGCCAAGCCTTGTGGGATTGCCTCCATGAGGATTTTATCCCCCAGCCCACCAGGGACAGATGGCTTGCAATTGCTGAACAATACTACAACATTTGTCAGTTTCCAAATTGCCTTGGCTCAGTGGACGGCAAACATATAAGAATTGTGAAACCTGCTGCTTCGGGGTCAGAATACTACAACAAATAAATACTTTTCAACAAAAAACTTTTATTTTTTATTACATACATAAATTATAAATTTGTATATCTTGGGCTTGTGGTGGAGATAGTACTGGAGGGGCTGTCAGATGGGAACACACGCACAGTTGGAGTATTGAGGGTGGAAAGTGGTGTTGGTGGTGGTGGTGGGGAAGTAACAGAAGGTGAAGGTGTGCTTGAGAAACCAAGAGGGAAACCAGGAGATGGGATGGGATTTGGTAAGGATTGAGGGGTGGAGTGGAGGGATTGGGAGACAGAAGAGGTGGCTGGTGAATTAGTGGCTTGAGTTGGGGTCATGATGGGTGTGGAAGGCGAGATGTGGTAGTGGGTAGGAAGTGTAGGGGCAGATGTGGTTGGGAGCTGGTACTGGGCCGCAGGCTGGTACTGGGCTGCAGGCTGGTACTGGTCAGCAGGCTGGTACTGGGCAGCAGGCTGGTACTGGGCAGCAGGCTGGTACTGGGCAGCAGGGGGAGTAGGGACAATGGCTGGAGGGGGGGCAGGTGCTGGAGGAGGGGTGGGTGGAGGTGGTTGGGAGGAAACCTGCGCCAGAGCCTGCCGTGTGGCTTGCATTACATGCATCTGCTGGTCAGGAGATAGCTTTTCCATGCGCTCTAGTACGGCTTGAAAAAAACAATGATTGGGTGATTTACTTGCATCTAAATGCAGCCTGTCCAGACGCGTGCACAATTCGTGTGTATTTTTTTCCATATTGGCATTTATGAAGCTAAAACAAGAACGATTTTGTTCGGCTAATAATTTAATGGCGTTCTGGAAGGCTGCATTTAGATGCAAGAACTCGGGCGCATAGCTCTTTTCCTGACCCCTATGACGCTGACGCCCAGAACCCAAAGGTGTTCTACTGAGGGCAGCAGTGTCAGAGGGGTGGGGTAGGGGAAAAGCTATCTCGTCACCAGCAGCTTCAGGTAATGAAGTCTCACGGGAAGCTCCAGCGCAGGTGGATGGGACAGATGTAGATGGAAGGGAAGGTTCAGATGGGTCGGGTCTGTGCCTGTGTTCCCCAGTGGCGGACTGTTCAGGGATCGCTCCTGTCGGGTTCGATGCAGGCTCCCGAGTGCTGCAGACGGTGCTGTTAAAAAGAGGAAAAACAAAACAATAATTACTTTAATTGCTATACATTGGCACTGACTAAAAAAAAAGGCAAAAAAAATCAGACATAAAATATTATACTTTGTACATATTGTGGGGAATATTTACCTTCTGCACACCATAGTTGTCCGGAGGAACGACAAGGCTCTAAAGTAACGGTACTTCGATCTGCGTCCTCCGGATCCACTCGGGGCCTGCATCTCTTGATTCAACTCCTTTTTGAAGCGATCCCTGATAGACCGCCACCGCTTCTGAAGTTTGTCACCTGAAAGTGGAAAGCACAAAGTGGTTAGTATACAACACATTACATCCTGCAGCATAACCTACTGAACTGTGAATACTTACGCGCTTTCTTCTGGCCACGAGAATTGAGCTCCCCCCAACCTTCTATCGCTGCGTGGCATACCTCGTCCCAGAGTCGACGGGTTACGATAGAATCAGCGTGGCGGCGGTCAGCCATGTTCCACAGCGGCTCCCTCTCTCTAACTTCATCGATGAGGAGGTCGATGTTGATAAATCCGGCCTCCTCACCGTCAGAATCGGGAGCACGCTGTGATGCCTGTTCAAAGAAAGAAAAAAGAAATTAAAAAAAAAAAAAATTAGACATAAATTCACACAGACATGAAAAAAAAAAAAATAAAAATAAAAAAAAAATCTTACACTATGACCACCGCCACCTCGACGACGACCCTGGGACGGTCTTGGGGGAGCCCTAGAAGTTGAAGCCTTTAGTGAAGAAAAAAAAAAAACATTATTTACTTATGTGTTTGGTGTGCTGTGGTAAACAATTCCTGTATGAAACTTACACTATGACCGCCCGCTCCGTGTATTTCTCCACCCCTTCCGTCCTCTTCTGGCAGCATCTCCTGTGATGTTTCGGCCACCTGTGTAAATGTCGTTTATTTAAATTTTTTTTTTTTTTTTAAAAAAAAAAAAAACAAAAAAAAAATATATACCTCAGTTTGTGAACCGGAGGGCGGGCTACCAGAAGACGACATATCTTTTTTTATTACAGGCCTCGCACACCAACTGGCTGGACCAAACTCTGACCGCAACACTGCACCTGTAAAAAAAGAAAAAAAATGTCTAAGTACATGTACGCAGCTCACAACAGTGATCTGTGGACAGTACTGTGGACATTACCTCAGGAACACTCTCCTCCAAAGAAATTCACACTGGCACAGAACCGAACGTACCCAGCAACTGGCTGGACCAAACTCTGACCGCAACACTGCACCTGTAAAAAAAGAAAAAAAAATGTCTAAGTACATGTACGCAGCTCACAACAGTGATCTGTGGACAGTACTGTGGACATTACCTCAGGAACACTCTCCTCCAAAGAAATTCACACTGGCACAGAACCGAACGTACCCAGCAACTGGCTGGACCAAACTCTGACCGCAACACTGCACCTGTAAAAAAAGAAAAAAAAATGTCTAAGTACATGTACGCAGCTCACAACAGTGATCTGTGGACAGTACTGTGGACATTACCTCAGGAACACTCTCCTCCAAAGAAATTCACACTGGCACAGAACCGAACGTACCCAGCAACTGGCTGGACCAAACTCTGACCGCAACACTGCACCTGTAAAAAAAGAAAAAAAAATGTCTAAGTACATGTACGCAGCTCACAACAGTTAATCTGTGGACAGTACTGTGGACATTACCTCTTCCCTGGAGCACTGGACTGGAGGACAGCAGAACTTGAAGTCAGGAACGAACAGCAGGAGGTGTGTAGAATGTGCTGGATCCTTTTATAAGTTGTGTGATGATGGAAAAAAAAAAATTTGCGCATGCTCTGTTTACCAAACCGGATGCGGTCACCGCATCCGGTTTAAACCGCATTGCGCCGGATCCGGCATGCATAGACAACCATTGTATACAATGCCGCATTGTACCGGATCCGGCAGAATGCGTTTTTTTTAAGGGGCAAAAAAACGTTACATGATACGTTCTATCCGGCCGCCGCATTTAATTATTTTGCCGCATCCGGAAAAAACCGGATGCACCGCAAAGCCATCAGGTACAATCCGGTTACAATGCAAGTCTATGGGGATAAACCGGATGCGATACCGGATCCGTTTTATCCTTTTTTTTCCGGATTGTACCTGATGGCAAAAAACTGATGTGTGAAAGTAGCCTAACCCGAAAATACTGCCATTAATAGTAGCAGTGAGGTGGCAACATGATCAGCATCCGATGACTAGAGATGAGCGATCTTGATTGGAAAAGATTGGAAAATTACAAAATCATACAATCTTTGGCGGGATCGGGATAAGAAAATAGAACATTTGACCAAAAAGTCGGAAATGTTTGGTTTGGTACAAGTTCGGCTTCCAAAAATCATTCTCTCCCAGCCCCATCACAGCCATGTCAAGTATTGGCATGGCTGTGATTGCCCAGGGAAATAACTGTAAAAAAAAAGAAGAAAAATGGTTAAGGCAGGACATACTGAGTCTCCCCACGGCTGCAGCGCTTCTTCTGGGGCAGCTAATTATCCCTCAAAATTGGGGGGGACCGCATGCTGTTTTTAAACATTATTTATTTAAATAATTTTAAAAAAAGCTGCATGCGTTTCCTCTTATTTTGATACACAGCCAAGATCAGCGCACGGCTGGAGGCTGAAGCCTTTAGTCGTTGGCTTTATCTTTGCTGGTACCAATATATAGGGGGACCGCATACTGTAACGTCCGGGTGGTGGAACCTCTGGACCGTACACCGGTTTCTCTTGAGGAGGCAGCCAGGCAGGTCACCCCGCCAGAGGGTCTGGGTGCACGGCAGCCGAAGCACTATTGGTAGCCGGACAGTCCGTAGGTGAGCAGGAAAGGTGGACGGAGTTCTGGACGGTGGTCCGGGTGACGAGGCTCAGAGTCCGAGGCCAGGTGGTAAGGTCAGGCGGGATCCGGAACTTGCTGAGCGATGGAACGGGTCACCAAACGGAGCCAGGGACTGGAGACTGGCGGAGCTGCAGAGATGGTGGAACATCCGCCGAAGTCACCGTCAGGGTACGGGAATGAGCGTGGTTCGGAGCGGCTGGCGTGGCAGGACAGGCTCTACGAGACAGGACAGGGTTAATGCAGGCAAAGCACAAGGCAAAGCAATAGGGGACCTGAACACTAGCTTGCTAAACACGTAGAACAGGCCCCGCCCACCAGGAAAGTGATTCTTAATATACCCTGTACCTGTCTATGTAATTTCCTGTTTCTCGGTGCTGGCCCTTTAAGAGAGGGTCAATGACCGCGCGCCCTAATGCGCATGCGCGAGGCCCGGGTGCCAGAAGCCAGAGGAGGGAGCGGTGAGGAGGAAGCAGGAGAGCCGGGCTGAGGCAGAGATGCCGACGGGCGCCGGGAGCGGGGACCGGGCTGCCTGGGGACCGCAGGCGATGGGACAGGAAGGCTATGGAGCGGGGGACCGGGGAGCCTGGCACGGGAGCGGCGGAGCGCGAGCTGAGAGCGGGGAAGCGTGGCAGGGGAGCCGGTAAGCAAGGCAGAGGGGCCGGGGAGCATGGCAGGGGAGCCGGGGAGCCTAGCAGGGGAGCCGGGGAGCGTGACAGTACCCCCTCCCCCACGCCCCCCTCCCCGCAAGCGGGACAGGAAGGCACGAATCAGAGGAGTGCCCACATTCTCCCGGGGCTCCCAGGACCTATCCTCGGGACCATACCCCGCCCACTCCACCAGGAAATACTGCCGACCTCGTACGGTCTTCATGGCCACGATATCCCTTACCGCATAGATGTCATCGTCAGCGATGGGAGGAGGAGCAGTACCGGCATCAGCGGAGAAGGGACCAAGGACAACAGGCTTGAGCAAGGAGACATGGAAAGAGTTGGGTATCCGCATCGTGGCCGGGAGCTGCAGCTTGTAGGAGACTGCATTGATCTTGCTGATGACTTTAAACGGCCCGATGTAACGAGGACCCAACTTGTATGATGGCAACTTCAATCGGACATACTTGGATGCAAGCCAGACCAGATCACCAGGGGAGAAACACGGGGGATCCAGGCGCCTTTTGTCCGCATGTCTCTTCATCCGCAAAGAAGCACGCTCAAGGGAGGTCTTGACCGAGCTCCATATGGCTGAGAAGTCCTGGACCAGAGCATCTGCTGCGGGGACATCGGAAGCCGAGGATACTGGCAATGGAACAGAAGGCTGAAGTCCGTAAACGACTCGGAATGGAGCGCTGGAGGTGGACTCGCTGATGTGATGGTTGTGGGAGAACTCAGCCCAAGGAAGAAGCGTGGACCAGTCATCGTGATGGGCATTAACGTAGTGGCGCAGGAAGGAGGTCAGGATTTGATTGACCCGCTCCACTTGCCCATTCGACTGGGGATGGTAGGCCGAAGAAAAGTCCAGAGATACTCCCAGATGTTTGCAGAGGGCCCTCCAGAAGCGCGAGGTAAACTGAGTTCCTCTGTCGGAGACAATGTGTGCGGGAAAGCCATGCAATCGGAATATATGTTGGATGAAGGAGTCAGCTAGCTCCTGGGCAGATGGCAGCCCGGCCATGGGAATGAAGTGAGCCATTTTTGAGAAACGGTCCACCACAACCCATATGACTGTGTGTCCGGAGGAGAAGGGTAAGTCCGTAATGAAGTCCATTGCGATATGTTGCCACGGAACAGAAGGAATGGGCAGAGGCAGGAGACGTCCATATGGTAGATGCTTGGGTGTCTTGTTCCGGGCACAGGACGGACAGGCTGAGACGAAGGATGTGACGTCTTTACGGAGGGACGGCCACCAGTAGTGACGGACAATCGTACGCCAAGTCTTCTTCTGACCAGCATGGCCGGCGATCTTCGAGGCATGGCCCCAGTGCAGGACTCTCTGTCTGTCCGTATCTGAAACATAGGTTTTCCCAGGAGGTATCTGAGTTAAAGCGACAGGATTCACCGGAATGATTTTGCTGGGGTTGATGATGGGCTGGAACGTCTCCTCCTCCAACTCCACGGGCATGAAGGACCTGGACAAAGCGTCTGCCCGCACGTTCTTGTCCGCAGGCCGAAAATGGAGTTGGAAATCAAATCGAGCAAAAAACAAGGACCAGCGGGCTTGTCTTGGGTTTAGTCTTTGGGCTGACCGCAGGTACTCCAGATTCTTGTGGTCCGTGTATATGATTACAGGATATACTGGTCCCTCCAAGAGGTAGCGCCATTCCTCCAAGGCAAGCTTCATGGCCAGTAGCTCCCGATCCCCGATGGTGTAGTTGCGTTCGGGTGCCGAGAAGCTCTTGGAGAAGAACCCACAAGTGACCATCTTGCCGGAGGGGGAGTTCTGCATCAACACTGCCCCGGCTCCTGAGGAAGAGGCATCCACCTCCAAGGTGAACTGTCGGTTCAATTCAGGGCGATGGAGAACCGGGGAAGAAGCAAACGCCTGTTTCAAGGAGCAGAACGCGGCATCGGCCGCTGGGGGCCAGTCCTTAGGATTAGCTCCTTTCTTAGTCAAGGCAGAGAGAGGCGCAGTCAAGGCAGAGAAATGCGGGATGAATTGCCGATAATAGTTCGCAAAGCCGAGAAAGCGTTGGATAGCCTTCAGTCCGGAAGGAGGAGGCCAGTTGATGAAGGCCGACACTTTCTCAGGATCCATCTGCAGGCCAGTGTCCGAGATTACATAACCCAGGAAGGGAAGAGACGGCTTCTCAAAGATGCATTTCTCGTACTTGGCGTACAGACGGTTTTCTCTAAGCCTCTGGAGAACTAGCTGCACGTTTGCTCTGTGGGTCTGTAGATCCGGAGAGAAGACCAGGATGTCATCCAGATATACCACGACACAGACATAGAGGAGATCTCTGAACACGTCGTTCACCAGTTCTTGGAAGACTGCCGGAGCATTACACAGACCAAAGGGCATGACACAATACTCGTAGTGCCCATCTCGAGTGTTGAATGCGGTTTTCCATTCGTCTCCGGAGCGAATGCGAACCAGGTTATAAGCCCCACGGAAGTCCAACTTGGTGAATACACGGGCTCCTCGGAGTCGATCGAATAGTTCGGGGATAAGCGGCAGAGGGTATTTGTTCTTTACGGTGATCTGGTTTAATCCCCGGTAGTTGATGCAAGGGCGCAGATCACCTTCCTTTTTCTTGACGAAGAAAAACCCTGCTCCGGCAGGGGATGAGGACCTCCGAATTAACCCCTTTGCCAGACTCTCGGTAATATAGTCAGACATAGCTCGTGTTTCCACATGGGACAAGGGGTATATTCTTCCTCTAGGAGGCGTGGTTCCTGGCAGTAAATCGATGGCGAAGTCGTAGGGATGATGAGGCGGTAGCACCTCTGACTCCTTTTTATCGAAAACGTCCGAGAAGGACCAGTAGGCAGAAGGCAGTCCTGGTAGAGACTCTGGAACCGGAGAGCGTCGAACGGGCTGGATGGTTTTCAGACATCTCTGGTGGCACGAGGAGCCCCATCGGGTGATTTCACCTGTACTCCAGCTGACCGACGGTTCGTGTGTCCGTAACCATGGGAGTCCCAGCAGGATCTGATGAGACATACGCGGGAGGACGTAGAAGGTGATCTCCGTGTGTAGAGCACCGATCCGTACTTCCACAGGCTTGGTGATCAGTGAGACGGTGTCAGAGAGGGGTCTCCCATCCACAGAGGCGATCACCAGCAGTTTCTCTAGTGGGAGGACCGGCACCTGGTACTTATCCACCGTGGCCTGCTGGATGAAGTTGCCTGCTGCTCCGGAATCAAGATACGCCTCTGCCGTGAACCGGGTCTCTTCTGCAGTGACTTGAATAGTCCAGGTAACGGAGTCTGAGAGTGTCCCAGCACCTAGGGTAGCCTCTCCTACCAAGCCTAGGCTTTGGAGTTTCCCGGCTTCTCGGGACAAGAGCGTAGCAGGTGGGAACCATCACCGCAGTAGAAGCAGAGTCCCTTTGGTAGTCGTTCTGCTCGGCGTTGCTCCGACTGCCTCAGGCGGTCAATCTGCATGGGCTCGTAGGTAGCTGCGCCAGAGGACGCCGACTGAGGAGCGGTGGACTTCTGTGGTGGGGAGGAGTGCCGTATTGGACGCCTCTCGCGGGACACCTCTTTGGATCGTTCCTGAAAGCGAAGATCCACGCGAGTCGCCAGAGCAATCAGGGCATCCAGGGTAGAAGGCACGCCACGACCAGCCAGCTCATCTTTAATGCGAGCCGAGAGTCCTTCCCAGAAGGCGGCGGTTAGGGCCTCATTGTTCCACCCGAGTTCCGAGGCCAAGGTGCGGAAACGAATAGCATATTGGCCCACCGTCAGAGTCCCTTGACGTAGCCGGAGGAGGGATGAAGCAGAGGCGGCGGTGCGTCCGGGCTCGTCAAAGGTGGTACGGAAAGCCTGCAGGAAGTCCTGGATATCAGTGGTCACCGGATCCCCCTTCTCCCACAAGGGGTTCATCCAGGCCAGTGCCTCTCCCTCTAGATGGGACATCATGAACGCAACCTTGGCTTGGTGGGAGGCAAAAAGGTGCGGCAGCAGCTGGAAGTGGAGAGAGCATTGGTTTATAAACCCCCTGCAGGTCTTGGGATCTCCAGCGTACTGGGGTGGTGAGGCCAAACGAAGCTTGGAAGCATCCGAGGAGGCTGCCACGGGAGCTGCGGACGTGGATTGTGCAGTGGAATCCCGAGATGCCACAGGCGTGGCCGCTGCTTGTAGCGCGTTCAGACGGGCATCCACAGAAGTCATGAAGTTCAGCATGCGGGTCTGGGTCTCGCGCTGTCGTGTGAGTTCCTGCTGTAGGGCCGCTAGTGCTTCGGCGGGATCCATGGCCTGTTCTAGCTGTAACGTCCGGGTGGTGGAACCTCTGGACCGTACACCGGTTTCTCTTGAGGAGGCAGCCAGGCAGGTCACCCCGCCAGAGGGTCTGGGTGCACGGCAGCCGAAGCACTATTGGTAGCCGGACAGTCCGTAGGTGAGCAGGAAAGGTGGACGGAGTTCTGGACGGTGGTCCAGGTGACGAGGCTCAGAGTCCGAGGCCAGGTGGTAAGGTCAGGCGGGATCCGGAACTTGCTGAGCGATGGAACGGGTCACCAAACGGAGCCAGGGACTGGAGACTGGCGGAGCTGCAGAGATGGTGGAACATCCGCCGAAGTCACCGTCAGGGTACGGGAATGAGCGTGGTTCGGAGCGGCTGGCGTGGCAGGACAGGCTCTACGAGACAGGACAGGGTTAATGCAGGCAAAGCACAAGGCAAAGCAATAGGGGACCTGAACACTAGCTTGCTAAACACGTAGAACAGGCCCCGCCCACCAGGAAAGTGATTCTTAATATACCCTGTACCTGTCTATGTAATTTCCTGTTTCTCGGTGCTGGCCCTTTAAGAGAGGGTCAATGACCGCGCGCCCTAATGCGCATGCGCGAGGCCCGGGTGCCAGAAGCCAGAGGAGGGAGCGGTGAGGAGGAAGCAGGAGAGCCGGGCTGAGGCAGAGATGCCGACGGGCGCCGGGAGCGGGGACCGGGCTGCCTGGGGACCGCAGGCGATGGGACAGGAAGGCTATGGAGCGGGAGACCGGGGAGCCTGGCACGGGAGCAGCGGAGCACGAGCTGAGAGCGGGGAAGCGTGGCAGGGGAGCCGGTAAGCAAGGCAGAGGGGCCGGGGAGCATGGCAGGGGAGCCGGGGAGCCTAGCAGGGGAGCCGGGGAGCGTGACACATACTAATTGTTTTATTTATTTTAAGCCAGTATAACACTGTCAGAGAGGCAGGGGGCGCAGTCTGACTTCAGCCAATCAAAGACGTCGGTGGGCGGGAAAAGCAGTGACTATGTATGAGGGATAATTAGTGGCCCCGGAAGAAGCCCTGCAGCGGCAGGAAGTCTCGGTAAGTACAGTATGTCTTGCTGTCTTCCTTCCTTATTTTCTTTTTTCTAACCCCCCTACACCATTTGCAGCCCCGCACACCATTTTATAACACATAAAGGGTGTTTTACACGCTGCGACATCGCTAGCGATTGCTAGCGATGTCGAGCACGATAGCACCCGCCCCCGTCGTTTGTGTGACATTTGGTGCTCGCTGCCGTAGCGAACATTATCGCTATGGCAGCGTCACATGCACATACCTTGTCAGCGATGTCGCTGTGACTGCCGAACAATCCCTCCCTCAAGGGGGAGGTGCGTTCGGCGTCATAGCGACGTCAACGCGGCGTCACTAAGCGGCCGGCCAATAGAAGCGGAGGAGTGGAGATGAGTGGGACGTAACATCCCGCCCACTGCCTTGCTTCCGCATTGCCGGTAAGGAGATGTTCGTCTTTCCTGCGGTGTCACACATAGCGATGTGTGCTGCCACAGGAACAAGGAACAACATCGTACCCAGGGCAGCAACGATATTAAGGAAAGGAGCGACGTGTCAATGATCACCGTTTTTGAACGATTTTGCGATCGTTGATCGTTGCTCCTTGGTGTCAAACGCTGCGATGACGCTGCCGGCGCCGGATATGCATGACTAACGACGTGACCCCGACGATATATCGGTAGCGATGTCGCAGCGTGTAAAGCAACCTTTAGAACAAGGTCTTCTAGTTCTCACAGACTTGCATTAAAAGAATTCCCACAAGCAATGTGCAATTTGGCAGGTCACAAGTGCAGTCATATGGTGCCGCAATGGGCTGGAGTGCAGCTTAAACTGGGCGCAGATGCAGATCAGTGAATATGGTACTACGTTTATGAAATTTACACCCATGATTTCTAAAAAAGGGAAACAAAATATGACTAGAGTGGGCCTTGAAGGGGTTTTCCACTACTTGAAAAATCTCTTTTCAAACCTTATGTTTTCCCCAAGTAAAATAATAACACCTATACTCACCTCTGGTGCAGGTGCCATTCTAGCGGTGTCAGTACTGCCTCTCCTAGGGATTGCGTGTCATTGCTGTGTCATGCGATCCCAGCAGCCAATCAGCACTGGATTCACAATCCCCTCCTTTGGAGAAATTTTGACATCCGGATAAAGTGTTAAAGTAGCCATAACTCTCACTTCCTTCAGATGTCTATTGCACCTGAAGAAGGGGAAAGTGAAGCCAGTACTGAATGTTACACAATCCCCAGCAGATGCAGTGCTGGCACCACTTGAATGGCACTGACACCAAAAGTGAGTATAGATGTTATTATTTTCCTGTGGGTTAAAAAAGAAAATGAAAAAGGGTTTTCACGCTTTGTATGGGGAAGTACCAAGAGAGCAGCAAAAGGTAAGGGAAGGGGACCCCTGCAGCTAGGGAAGGGGAGATGGTGACCTATAATCAAACCTACTGCTGGTCCCTGGGGTCCCTCACCACCCTAGATAGATTCCGCACCTATGCGCTGAGCCGGATACTTGATCCTAGGTATCCCTAGTGCTGGACCCAGAATAAGGAACGAATGAAATGAGCTCTTGGTCAACCCCAATAAACGCTAAATGAAGACACAAGGAGGACACATGGGGTAAAAATACATGAACAACCTATCCACAGATGAATCAGGCAAAAGTTCAGCTAAGCTTTAGTAACAATACCATAGATGAGAGCAAGCCCCCTGCTTGCAACCAGAGCTTGAGTGAACTGAATAATATCATCAGTACCAGACCAGAGAACAAAGGAGTATTTAAACACCAAGATAATACTGATAATTAGAGATGAGCGAACCGGTCCCGGTTCGGCTCGAGGCGGTTCGCCGAACGGGGGGTCTGGCTCGAGTTCGGCTCGTCGAACGTTCGACGAACCGAACTCGAGCCCATAGGAAACAATGGCAGGCAATCACAAACACAGTAAAACACCTAGAAAACACCCTGAAAGGTGTCCAAAAGGTGACAAACAACTCACAACATAACACAAACACATGGGAAAGTGACAAGGACATATACTCATGTGAAAACAAAACAGCTGGACAAGGAAAAAGAGGGAGACACACAGATATATGAGTATATGCAAAGAAACATCGATTCCATTATTGTGCAACTTGAGCCCTGCTCATTTTAGGCTTCCAATCTGGATAAATTGCCTGAGCTCGCCACGTACGCCTTGAGGATCTTGTCGTGTCCTGCAGCCAGCGTTCTCTCGGAACCTGTCTTCAGTGCTGCTGGGGGTCTGCTGGCAGATAAGCACACGTGTCTGTCCACTGACAATGTGGACCTGGCTCTCAGAGGACTTTTCTTCCCCTGGGTCAGCCAGGGGAGGCGAAAGGCACGCGTATTTTTGAGAGTGCTTCATGCAAAGCATCTTTTTCTTTGTCAAAAGGGGGGCTCAACCGATGCCAGTCAAGTGGGGTGTGTGTGGCCCAGTTAGTGGCAACGAGGGAGACTGTGGTTGGAGTCCCCTCGCTGTGTCTCTAAAAGAACCAAGATGAACAAGTCATGGCTCTCAGAGGACTTTTCTTCCCCTGGGTCAGCCAGGGGACGGGAAAGGCACGCGTATTTTTGAGAGTGCTTCATGCAAAGCATCTTTTTCTTTTTCAAAAGGGGGCTCAACCGATGCCAGTCAAGTGGGGTGTGTGTGGCCCAGTTAGTGGCAACGAGGGAGACTGTGGTTGGAGTCCCCTCGCTGTGTCTCACATGCTTTTAGAAGGGCATGAAATGGCTTGGAGGTTGACTTTCATCATATGCAAACTGTTGGCTACCAAAATGCTGCCTTTCCAACAACTGTGGTTATAGGCAATGAGGAACATACTGATGAAGATGAGACGCAGATACCCGATTGGGATGACAACTTAAATATTCGGTCAGGGCAAGAAGAAACTCGGTCTGAGGGGTAGGGGAGTGCAAACACAACAATTGATGATTAAGTTCTAGATCACACCTACTGTCAACCCACAGTCAGACACTCGAGGAGGTCAACAGAGGCGGTGGAGGAGGATGCAACCGACGTCGAAGTAACCTGGCGCCTTCCTGGACACAGTCGGAGCACTGGTAGCACGTCTACAACTGCATCCTCAGCCACCACTCTGCCTCTGAGCATTATTCGGGGTGGATCAACAGGTCGCATGGCCTCTAAGCCTTGCCTAGCCAGGTCCTTTTTTGACATAGAAAAAGATCGCCCAAATTATGTGATCTGTAAAATTTGTCATGGTTCTCTTAGTAGAGGTCAAAACCTCAGCAGTTTGACAACTTCTTCCATGAATCGTCACATGAATAAATATCATATGGCCCGATGGGAAGCTCACCGTGCTGCAATGCGGCCTAGCGGAGCGAACCATCCACCGCCTGCCCCTTCCAGTGCATCCGCGCGCTCGTCATCTTCTAGGACTGTGGGGACAGCTGTCACACCTGTTTTTCCACCCACAACTTCCACCACTGTAACCGCAACAGGCAGTTTGCTTGGTAGGTCGTCAGTTGGTTTGGAAGGGGAAACAAGTGAGTGTGTACAGCTCTCTCAGACATCGATAGCACCAACTTTGGATGAAGGCAACATCATGTCTCCGCCTGCACTTTCCTCACAAAGCTGCATTTTTCCAGGGACACCCGACTCAACACCGTCTACACACAGCAGCCAGATCTCTGTCCCTCAGATGTGGTCAAATAAAAGGCCACTTCCTGCGACCCATGACAAAGCGAAGAGGTTGACTCTATCCCTCTGTAAGCTGTTGACTACAGAAATGCTGCCTTTCCGCCTAGTGGACACACAGGATTTTAGAGACCTTATGTCTGTCGCTGTGCCCCAGTACCAGATGCCTAGTCGCCACTACTTCTCTAAGAAAGGTGTGCCCGCGCTACACCAGCATGTCGCACACAACATCACCGCTTCCTTGAGAAACTCTGTGTGTGAACGGGTGCATTTCACCACCGATACTTGGACCAGTAAGCATGGACAGGGACGTTACATGTCGCTGACTGGCCACTGGGTAACTATGGTGATAGATGGTGAAGGGTCTGCTGCACAAGTCTTGCCGTCCCCACGACTTGTGTGTCAATCCTCTGTCTGTCCAAGTTCCGCCACTGCTTCTGCATCCTCCACCTCATCTGGGTCCTCCACCTCCGCCCCAAGCCTGCCTGGTCAGGCCACCAGCGTTCTCACTGCGCAGAAGGAATCACGCACCCCTCATTACTATGCTGGTAGCAGAGCGCAACGGCATCAGGCGGTCTTTAGCTTGACATGTCTTTGAAATAGGAGTCACACAGCGACTGAGTTGTGGGCAGCTCTGGAGACTGATTTTGATAAATGGTTGTCTCCACTCAACCTGCAGCCTGGTAAGGCCGTGTGCGACAATGCTGCAAACCTGGGTGCGGCCCTTCGCCTGGGCAAGGTGACACACGTGCCTTGTATGGCTCACGTGTTTAACCTTGTTGTCCAGCAATTTTTAACACACTATCCCGGCCTAGATGGCCTTCTGACCAGGGCACGGAAACTGTCTGCAGTGCTCACTTCCGCCGTTCAACCGCCGCACCTGAGCGACTTGCATCGCTCCAGAAGTCTTTCGGCCTGCCGGTTCATCGCCTGAAATGCGATGTGGCGACACGCTGGAATTCAACTCTCCACATGTTACAGCGACTGTGGCAGCACCGGCGAGCCCTGGTGCAATACGTCATGATGTATAGCCTGGGCCAACGAGATGCAGAAGTGGGGCAGATCACCCTGATGGAGTGATCTCAGATCAAGGACCTATGCACCCTTCTGCACAGTTTCGACATGGCGACGAATATGTTTAGCGCTGACAATGCCATTATCAGCATGACGATTACAGTCATTTACATGCTGGAGCACACGCTAAACACTATTCGTAGTCAGGGGGTGGGACAACAGGAAGGGGAGGAACTACAGGAGGATTCATATGCGCAAGACACAACAACATCACCAAGGTCCAGACGTTCATCATCACCAACGCGGCAGGCATGGAACCATGGGGGACAGGGATCAACAAGGGCGCATGGTAGCAGGTGAGATGTTGAGGAAGGTGCAGGAGGACATGAAGATATGGAGGACGAACTGTCCATGGACATGGAAGACTCAGCAGATGAGGGGGACCTTGGTCAAATTTCAGTTGAAAGAGGTTGGGGGGAGATGACAGAGGAAGAAAGAACGGTTAGCACCTCTATGCCACAAACACAGCGTGGACTTGGTGCGCATGGCTGCGCAAGACACATGAGTGCCTTCTTGTTGCACTACCTCCAACATGACCCTCGTATTGTCAAAATTAGAAGTGATGATGACTACTGGCTTGCCACACTATTAGATCCCCGGGACAAGTCCAAATTTTGTGACATAATTCCACCCATAGAAAGGGACGCACGTATGCAGGAGTATCAGCAGAAGCTGTTACTCGATCTTAGCTCGGCTTTTCCACCAAACAACCGTGCAGGTGAAGGGAGTGATTCTCCCAGTTGTAACTTGACAAACATGGGACGGCCTCGTCATCTTCAACAGTCTACCCGTACCAGTAGGACCGTATCTGGTGCTGGTAACAGCAATTTTATGGAATCTTTTCATAATTTTTTTAGACCCTCCTTTGCAAGGCCACCAGAGACAACAAGTCTGACACATAGTCAACGGATGGAGAGGATGATACAGGAGTATCTCCAAATGAACATCGATGCAATGACTTTGCAAATGGAGCCTTGCTCCTTTTGTGCTTCAAATCTAGAAAAATGTCAAGAGCTCTCCAGTTACGCCTCGAAGATTTTGTCGTGTCCAGCTGCCAGCGTTGTCTCTGAACGTGTCTTCAGTGCTGCTGGGTGTGTGCTGACAGATAAGCGCACGCGTCTGTCCAGTGACAATGTGGACAGACTGACGTTCATCAAAATGAACAAGTCATGGATCCAGAAGGAATTTACTACCCCTGTGTCATCCTGGGGAGAGTAAATGCTTGTGGATTTGGAATGTGCTTGATGCAAATCAAAACATCCTGTTTGCAACTAGGGCACAAGTGCTGCCACTGATAAGGTGTCTGTGTGGGGCCCAATTTTTGGAAAAAAAGGGAGACTCCGCTTGGAGTAACCCTTGCTTGCTGTGTTTTTTAAAAATGATACAAGATGAACAGATCTGAAGGCAAGATGAAGCCAACATCATGTCTCCGCCTGCACTTTTCTCACAAACCTGCATTTTTCCAGGGACACCCTACTGAACACCGTCTACAGACAGCAGCCAGATCTCTGTCCCTCAGATGTGGTCAAATAAAAGGCCACTTACTGCGACCCATGACAAAGCTAAGTGGTTGACTCTATCCCTCTGTAAGCTGTTGGCTACCGAAATGCTGCCTTTACGCGTAGTGGACACACAGGATTTTACAGACCTTATGTCTGTCGCTGTGCCCCAGTACCAGATGCCCAATCACCACTGCTTCTCCAAGAAAAGCATGCCCGCGCTACACCGGCATGTCGCACACAACATCACCACTTCCTTGAGAAAATCTGTGTGCGACAGGGTGCATTTCAACACAGATACTTGGACCAGTAAGCATAGACAGGGTCATTACATGTCACTGACTGGGCACTGGCAAACTATGGTGAGAGATGGAGAAGGGTCTGCTGTACAAGTCTTGCCGTCCCCACGAGTTGTTTCAATCCTTGTTCTGTATGTAGAAGTTAATACACTGCTTCTGCCTCTTCAACCTCGTGTGGGTCCTCTACCTTTGCGCAAACCCTGTGTGGTCAGGCCACCCTTCCTTGCAACTGCGCACAAGGACTACCACACACCTCCTTACTATGCTGGCAGCAGAGCTCAATGCCATCAGGCGGTCAAAGTTTTACTTTGAAATGTATGGGAAATGTGAGTCACACCGCTATTACAGAGAATAGTAGTCAGGCAGGGTCAAAACATTAATTGAGGAACAGGAACAGAATGGGACGGCCAGGACTTAATCAGAAAACAAGCAGAGGTGAAATGCGTATCGGCCAACAAGGTACATAAACAGCAAGCAGGAAAAGTAGTCAGGTAACAAGCACACAAAATCATAAAACTGAACTGGGGGTAAAATTAACCAGAGGTTCATAGCTATGTCTGGCAGTGGTCTGCAGACAGGATGGGCATAAAAAAGGGTGTGGTGTCTTCCCATTGGTTGTAGCTGAATGATGGTATTTCATCTGTGAGATACCCACCAGCTACATTCAGCCAGAGATTCTGCATCTGTCAAGGTAATGCAGCCCAGTGGGTGAGCATAACCTGCGTCCACCTGCGCCGCTGGCATCGACTACTCTCCCATCATCAGCACTATTCATGAAAGGAACACGTTGTCACCTGGCGACCGGAGTACAAATTGACGGAGCGGACTCCGTTGGTGACTTAACAGCCGTGTGCGGCAATGATGCAAACCTGGCTGCGGGTCATCCTCAGGGCAATGTGACACACGTGCCTTTTATGGCTCACGTGTTGATCCGAATTCTCCAGCAATTTTTAAAACACCATCACGGCCTACATGGCCTTGTGCAGCGGGCACGCTCGCTATGTGCTCACTTCCATCGTGCGCACACAGCAGCTCAACAACTTTCATCACTCCGGAAGTCTTAGGGTCTGGCAGTTAAACGCCGGAAATGCGATGTTCCGACACGCAGGAATTGGAATCTGCACATGTTGCAGCGTGTGTGGCAGCACCGCAGAGCCCTGCTGAAATACGGTAAGACATATAGCCTGGGATAAGTTGATCCAGAGGTGGTGCAGATCACGCTGCTGGAGTGGTGTCAGATCAAGGACCTATGCACCCTGCTACACAGTTTTGAAATGTCGACGAAGATGTTTAGCACTGGCAATGTCATTCTCAGCGTGACAATTCTGGTCATCTACATGATGGAGCACACTGTAATTATTATTCGGAGTCAGGTGTTGGGACAAGAGGAAGGGGAGGAAGTACAGGAGGAGTCATATGCGGAAGGGATAACAAGATCTACGAGGTCCAGATGGTCAGCGGCACCTATGCGGCAGTCATGGTGAGGGAGAGGGATTAACAAGGGCGCATAGTATCAGCAAAAAGTGTTGATGAAAGTGCAGGAGCCCATGAAGAAATGGAGGACGAACTGGCGATGGGCATGGAAGACTCAGCAGATGAGTGAGAGCTTGCTCACATTTCGGTTGTGCGAGGTTGTGGGTAGAGGGCAGAGGAAGGATGCACGATTCTCACCTCTCTGCCACCAACACACCAAGGACTTGGTCCTCCTGGATGCACAAGACACATGAGCGCCTTCTTGCTGCACTACCTACATGACCCTCGGATTGTATGAATTTGAAGTAATCCTGAATACTGGGTTGCCACACTGTTAGATCCCCGGTACAAGACAAAATTTGGCGAACTAATTCCTGCCATAGAAATAGACGCACGTATACAGGAGTATCTGCAGAATGTGGTACGCAATCTTAGATCTACTTTTCCACTAAACACCAGTGCTGCACAGAGTGAATCTCAACACTTTGTCATGGATAGGAGGAAATGGTCTTTTACTTGTCCACATCGGAGGGACCGAGGGATGGCTGCTGTGCTGAGATGGCGTTGAGTACGGTGTCCCTGCACAGTTGCACTTTTGGTCATATCCCAAAATGAGTTGAAAAAGGACAGATGCTGTTGGAAAGGGGAACAGGTGTGTTGGAAAGGGGAAAAAAATTTTGGTCCGTGGATTTGGTGGTTAAACAACTGTAACATTTGCTGAAGAAACAACATCTGTTACAGTGGGACTGGCAGATTTGGATAAAGTGGTATATAATCTGTGACCGCTATATAACAAAAATTAATAAGAAAAGAAAGAGAAAGGTATATATCACCTTCAGCAGTCAGTGTCCACCGTGCTCCCAGTTGGAAAAGGAGAGGTTGGCAACTTGAAGGTTTGGTGGAGGATACAGAGCTGTGTGGCTATGAAACTAATAGTAGCCTGAACCGAGTTAGACGCCATTCGGATCTGGAGACTGTGAGCCCTGTTAGCGTCACAGGGTCCACATGCCCACCCAGCCCAGGAACTCCCTGTTAACAACACAGGGGCCATTGAGTACGCTGACCGTGTGCGTAGGGGCCACACCTGTGGACAGCAGGCGCATCAGCAGCAGCAGGCCTGTTAATGCCACTGGGCTGCACAAGCAGGACTGTTAGGACAGGAGCTGGTCTTAACCGTTCTGCGTTACCAACTGTGGTGGTGGCCTGCATCCACCACCCTATCCCTGCCTACCTCTGGCCTAAAGCCGCAATGGGTTCAACACATGGAGGTGTGCTCTTTCGGAGCATAATAGAAGACTGCGCACCTCCTTGTTGGCTCCAGCCCCTTTTATAACCTGGGTCCGCCCCAAACCAGGGTGAACCACAATGCACCTCCTGGAGACAAAAGCAGAGTGACACGTCATGAGTGGCATAACTAGCGTCCTATTTGGAAACGCAACTTCAATGATGACCTCATGGCTGCCATGACCCAAACACCTCACCAGTCATCGTCTGACCATCAATAATGCGGTGACAAGTCATAGGTGTGGGCCTCTGCAAGCCATTTGGGAGGACACCTGATGCCCTGTGGGCTATATGGGACCCCCACATCAGGGCCAGGGCCAAAGAGTTCATTACCGGACCTAGTCTCTGATGCAGGAAGTGCCTGAGCATGCTCAGTAGCATGAAATACAGTCTCTGAAAAAAGACTATCAGCTTTAGCATGGTGTCTAGGCACAAAACAGGACTTAGACCCGGCACAGAATGCAAGCACCTGTGCAAAGAGGCTTTTCACACTTAGTGTGGGAGCATGCGCTGTATCCCGAAATGAAGACTTAGCGTCAGGAATGGCACAGTCAGGCTGAGCATACTCACTAGGCGAAACACTGTAATTATGCTGCAGCTGGGGTACATCGGCACACGCATGCGCACTAGCTGCCTCTCCACACTTAGACGTGGAGGGGAAATTTGTCTTGGAGATGCTGTCTATGAACAGAAGGAAAAGCTAAAGGAAGCCTGACTTTCTATCCCTCCGAATTATGAAATGCAGCAATGAATTCCATGAGTTTGCTATAACATTAGCGTAGCTAAATGTGCATGAGGGTGTGATGTAGAGGTGCTAGAAATAGCTTGTCACCAGTGGGGCACTAATGGAATACAACAGCCAGTTCTATGATGCCACAAAATGGCAGTATTTTGTGCTATCATTATAGCTTATTAAAAACAGAGCACGAGGTTGTCATGCAGAGGTGCTGCACATAGATTTGCAGTAGTGTGAATAGACAAAAGTACAATAGCCACGTTTAGGATACAACTAGGTACAGTGAGTGTTTGCTAGTATAATGGCTGAGTTTAAAAAAGTTTGAGTGTGCAATGCAGGCAGATGTCCTGCAAATATCGTTCCAATACTGTGAATTGACAAAAGTACAATAGCCACGTTTAGGATACAACTAGGTACAGTGAGTGTTTGCTAGTATAATGGCTGAGTTTAAAAAAGTTTGAGTGTGCAATGCAGGCAGACGTGCTGCAAATAACGTTCCAATACTGTGAATAGACAAAAGTACAATAGCCACGTTTAGGATACAACTAGGTACACTGAGTGTTTGCTACTATAAATGGCTGAGTTTAAAAAAGTTTGAGTGTGCAATGCAGGCAGACGTGCTGCAAATATCGTTCCAATACTGTGAATAGACAAAAGTACAATAGCCACGTTTAGGATACAACTAGGTACACTGAGTGTTTGCTACTATAAATGGCTGAGTTTAAAAAAGTTAGAGTGTGCAATGCAGGCAGACGTGCTGCAAATATCGTTCCAATACTGTGAATAGACAAAAGTACAATAGCCACGTTTAGGATACAACTAGGTACACTGAGTGTTTGCTAGTATAATGGCTTAGTAACAATGAGTTGTAGTGTGCAATGCAGGCAGACGTGCTCTGCAAATGTCTTTGCACTAGTGGGACTATAGCAAAGTCCAATAGCCACGTTTAGGATGCCACTAGGTACACTGAGTGTTTGCTAGTAAAATTGCTTAGTTTAAAAAAGTTGGAGTGTGCAATGCAGGCAGATGTGCTCTGCTAATATCTTTGCACTAGTGGGACTATAGCAAAGTCCAATAGCCACGTATAGGATGCCACTAGGTACACTGAGTGTTTGCTAGTATAATGGCTTAGTTAAAATGAGTTTGAGTGTGCAATGCAGGCAGACGCGCTATGCAAATGTCTTTGCACTAGTGGGACTATAGCAAAGTCCAATAGCCACGTATAGGATGCCACTAGGTACACTGAGTGTTTGCTAGTATAATGGCTTGGTTTTAATGAGTTGGAGTGTGCAATGCAGGCAGACGCGCTCTGCAAATGTCTTTGCACTAGTGGGACTATAGCAAAGTCCAATAGCCACGTATAGGATGCCACTAGGTACACTGAGTGTTTGCTAGTATAATGGCTTGGTTAGAATGAGTTGTAGTGTGCAATGCAGGCAGATGTGCTCTGCTAATGTCTTTGCACTAGTGGGACTATAGCAAAGTCCAATAGCCACGTATAGGATGCCACTAGGTACACTGAGTGTTTGCTAGTATAATGGCTTAGTTAAAATGAGTTTGAGTGTGCAATGCAGGCAGACGCGCTATGCAAATGTCTTTGCACTAGTGGGACTATAGCAAAGTCCAATAGCCACGTATAGGATGCCACTAGGTACACTGAGTGTTTGCTAGTATAATGGCTTGGTTAGAATGAGTTGTAGTGTGCAATGCAGGCAGATGTGCTCTGCTAATGTCTTTGCACTAGTGGGACTATAGCAAAGTCCAATAGCCACGTATAGGATGCCACTAGGTATACTGAGTGTTTGCTAGTATAATGGCTTGGTTAGAATGAGTTGTAGTGTGCAATGCAGGCAGATGTGCTCTGCTAATGTCTTTGCACTAGTGGGACTATAGCAAAGTCCAATAGCCACGTATAGGATGCCACTAGGTACACTGAGTGTTTGCTAGTATAATGGCTGAGTTTAAAAAAGTTAGAGTGTGCAATGCAGGCAGACGTGCTGCAAATATCGTTCCAATACTGTGAATAGACAAAAGTACAATAGCCACGTTTAGGATACAACTAGGTACACTGAGTGTTTGCTACTATAAATGGCTGAGTTTAAAAAAGTTTGAGTGTGCAATGCAGGCAGACGTGCTGCAAATAACGTTCCAATACTGTGAATTGACAAAAGTACAATAGCCACGTTTAGGATACAACTAGGTACACTGAGTGTTTGCTACTATAAATGGCTGAGTTTAAAAAAGTTAGAGTGTGCAATGCAGGCAGACGTGCTGCAAATAACGTTCCAATACTGTGAATTGACAAAAGTACAATAGCCACGTTTAGGATACAACTAGGTACACTGAGTGTTTGCTAGTATAATGGCTGAGTTTAAAAAAGTTAGAGTGTGCAATGCAGGCAGACGTGCTGCAAATATCGTTCCAATACTGTGAATAGACAAAAGTACAATAGCCACGTTTAGGATACAACTAGGTACACTGAGTGTTTGCTACTATAAATGGCTGAGTTTAAAAAAGTTTGAGTGTGCAATGCAGGCAGACGTGCTGCAAATAACGTTCCAATACTGTGAATTGACAAAAGTACAATAGCCACGTTTAGGATACAACTAGGTACACTGAGTGTTTGCTACTATAAATGGCTGAGTTTAAAAAAGTTAGAGTGTGCAATGCAGGCAGACGTGCTGCAAATATCGTTCCAATACTGTGAATAGACAAAAGTACAATAGCCACGTTTAGGATACAACTAGGTACACTGAGTGTTTGCTAGTATAATGGCTTAGTAACAATGAGTTGTAGTGTGCAATGCAGGCAGACGTGCTCTGCAAATGTCTTTGCACTAGTGGGACTATAGCAAAGTCCAATAGCCACGTTTAGGATGCCACTAGGTACACTGAGTGTTTGCTAGTAAAATTGCTTAGTTTAAAAAAGTTGGAGTGTGCAATGCAGGCAGATGTGCTCTGCTAATATCTTTGCACTAGTGGGACTATAGCAAAGTCCAATAGCCACGTATAGGATGCCACTAGGTACACTGAGTGTTTGCTAGTATAATGGCTTAGTTAAAATGAGTTTGAGTGTGCAATGCAGGCAGACGCGCTATGCAAATGTCTTTGCACTAGTGGGACTATAGCAAAGTCCAATAGCCACGTATAGGATGCCACTAGGTACACTGAGTGTTTGCTAGTATAATGGCTTGGTTTTAATGAGTTGGAGTGTGCAATGCAGGCAGATGTGCTCTGCTAATGTCTTTGCACTAGTGGGACTATAGCAAAGTCCAATAGCCACGTATAGGATGCCACTAGGTACACTGAGTGTTTGCTAGTATAATGGCTTAGTTAAAATGAGTTTGAGTGTGCAATGCAGGCAGACGCGCTATGCAAATGTCTTTGCACTAGTGGGACTATAGCAAAGTCCAATAGCCACGTATAGGATGCCACTAGGTACACTGAGTGTTTGCTAGTATAATGGCTTGGTTAGAATGAGTTGTAGTGTGCAATGCAGGCAGATGTGCTCTGCTAATGTCTTTGCACTAGTGGGACTATAGCAAAGTCCAATAGCCACGTATAGGATGCCACTAGGTACACTGAGTGTTTGCTAGTATAATGGCTTAGTTAAAATGAGTTTGAGTGTGCAATGCAGGCAGACGCGCTATGCAAATGTCTTTGCACTAGTGGGACTATAGCAAAGTCCAATAGCCACGTATAGGATGCCACTAGGTACACTGAGTGTTTGCTAGTATAATGGCTTGGTTAGAATGAGTTGTAGTGTGCAATGCAGGCAGATGTGCTCTGCTAATGTCTTTGCACTAGTGGGACTATAGCAAAGTCCAATAGCCACGTATAGGATGCCACTAGGTACACTGAGTGTTTGCTAGTATAATGGCTTAGTTAAAATGAGTTTGAGTGTGCAATGCCGGCAGACGCGCTATGCAAATGTCTTTGCACTAGTGGGACTATAGCAAAGTCCAATAGCCACGTATAGGATGCCACTAGGTACACTGAGTGTTTGCTAGTATAATGGCTTGGTTTTAATGAGTTGGAGTGTGCAATGCAGGCAGACGCGCTCTGCAAATGTCTTTGCACTAGTGGGACTATAGCAAAGTCCAATAGCCACGTATAGGATGCCACTAGGTACACTGAGTGTTTGCTAGTATAATGGCTTGGTTAGAATGAGTTGTAGTGTGCAATGCAGGCAGACGCGCTCTGCAAATGTCTTTGCACTAGTGGGACTATAGCAAAGTCCAATAGCCACGTATAGGATGCCACTAGGTACACTGAGTGTTTGCTAGTATAATGGCTTGGTTAGAATGAGTTGTAGTGTGCAATGCAGGCAGACGCGCTCTGCAAATGTCTTTGCACTAGTGGGACTATAGCAAAGTCCAATAGCCACGTATAGGATGCCACTAGGTACACTGAGTGTTTGCTAGTATAATGGCTTAGTTATCAGTTGGAGTGTGCAGAGGACAAGAGGGTACAGTGGCAGGATTGTGGTGCTCTGGGTAGAGGAATGGAAGCCTGCCTTTCTATTCCCTCCTAATGGTGAAATGCAGGTAGGAAATCCCTGACCTGGGCTACACAGACGCTGTTGCTGTTTGCAGGACCTGTCACCTATGGCTCTCTGACCCTGCCGGTTGGAGCCCTTAAAAGGACTGCTATAAAGTGCTCTCCCTAAGCTGTCTAACGCTGTGTATGCAGCGCATACAGCTGTATCGGCTATAGGACTCAGGAAGACGGAGCTGCGACAGTGATGTCTGACACCAAAGACGCAGAAGGCAGATAATGGCGTCCGTGAAGAAAATGTCCGGTTTTATAATGCAGGGACATGTGACATGCAGATCCTATCACACATGCCGTTGCTTCTCTGGCTCAAAGTCCACTTAGCTGTGTGTGTGTCTGGGATTGGCTGACATGCTGGCCCGCCCCACAAGACGCGCGCGCTTAGGGAAGGAAGACAAGAAAAAAAAAAAAAAAAAATGGCGATCGCCATTATAGAAACAGCAGTGATCTGAAGGCGCTGTTCACGCACACTATACACTGAAATGTGATAATAGTTTGATTCACAGAGTGACTTACACTATTACAGCAGAAACCAAGCTATGATTTAGCTGTTTTTTGGCTGCTAGAACCGTTCTCGAACGTTTCTAGAACTACCGAGCTTTTGCAAAAAGCTCGAGTTCTAGTTCGATCTAGAACATGCCCCAAAATCACTCGAGCCGCGAACTGGAGAACCACGAACCACGAACCGCGCTCAACTCTACTGATAATCAGCAGCTGGGTGGAAGGCGAGCTCCTGCTGGGTCCTAAAGGGACATTGACTAGCAATGTAGTACAATGAGTATTAACAGCATGAACAATAGAAAGTCAGGGAGCATTTTGTGCAGCCAAACGCTGTGACCTTATATTGTCAGAAACCACATGGCTATTTGTCACCTGTGACACACCCGTAACAGGTTGTCTGAATAGTGGACAACCCCTTTAATATTGGTATGATAGTGATTTTCCATTGAGGAATTCTAGGATGATCGGACTCACCTTTCATTAGAATAGTCCGATAGATTCTCCTTCTCTGTGGTTCACACTAACGTTAAATGAATTTACCTTCTCTTCATTAAGGCCTCTGCCGGTTTCGATAAATACATTTTCCCATGCTTCAATGATAACATTCCCCCTGAAGTATGCGTTATGTATAATGGTTGTTACCCTGACACTGATTACCATCAGTTAGTTTGGCTTAATTATACTGAAGGACGTATTACTTGCAAACAACTCGCACATAAACAAGAATCATTAGCTTTTGTAGCGCAGTCATCTCAAAACCCAATATTATATTTGTGTACCTTTTACATGCGCTATCAATGAGCCTAATTAACCTCTTGATTTAAAAACAAAAGCCCCATTACGAGGAACGCGTGGCGTAATCCTTCACACTACATAAGTTCTGGCATACTGGAGTGGAATGCGCTAGGTTTGCCTCATCTATTTTCTTATATAATTACCACACATATTAATTATTTCCTTCCAGGTCTACCGATACCGGTGAAGGTTAAGGGATCCGCCATGTTTTAATGCGCTTTTATCCATCTGTTCGTCGGAGGCGAGATAAGCTTTTGTTTTCTGCAACCTTTCTGTTCTGTCAATTGCTTTAAATGGAATCACAACGTTTAAAAACTCAATTGTCACTTGTGATGACCACCGGACCGCGGGTCTCCCGAGAGCGATCTTGTCTAAGAGGGTACTCAAGAGATTATAGTGGTGGGGGGAGGAATTGTCATCATGTATGTTTTGTAATCTCGACATCTGTCTGTTGGGATTTGTTCAAATTGTCTCTCCAGTAAAGGAGACAAACTCTAGCACAGCGCCACCTATTGGAAGTAGCGATCCTAAAAGTCACAAGTGGATTTTCGACAATCCTTTGCAATATGACTCAGGATATATAAGCCAGATCAGAATCCCAATTTGCAGACACGGTGTTTCGGGGTGCTTGCCCCTCGTCAGTGCAAAGTATGGGGGTGTCTGATCTGGCTCATGAGAAAGCTATGTGGGGACCACGGGGGAACACTATTCTCCTTAAGGAGACTTTGCAAGCCAGTCTGGCTGCCAGGTAAGGGGACTTATAGCTGCAATGCCCCTAAAATTCCACGGGGGAACACTATTCTCCTTAAGGAGACTTTGCAAGCCAGTCTGGCTGCCAGGTAAGGGGACTTATAGCTGCAATGCCCCTCTGGGAAATATTCAAATTGTCTCTCCAGTAAAGGAGACAAACTCTAGCACAGCGCCACCTATTGGAAGTAGCGATCCTAAAAGTCACAAGTGGATTTTCGACAATCCTTTGCAATATGACTCAGGATATATAAGCCAGATCAGAATCCCAATTTGCAGACACGGTGTTTCGGGGTGCTTGCCCCTCGTCAGTGCAAAGTATGGGGGTGTCTGATCTGGCTCATGAGAAAGCTATGTGGGGACCACGGGGGAACACTATTCTCCTTAAGGAGACTTTGCAAGCCAGTCTGGCTGCCAGGTAAGGGGACTTATAGCTGCAATGCCCCTAAAATTCCACGGGGGAACACTATTCTCCTTAAGGAGACTTTGCAAGCCAGTCTGGCTGCCAGGTAAGGGGACTTATAGCTGCAATGCCCCTCTGGGAAATATTCAAATTGTCTCTCCAGTAAAGGAGACAAACTCTAGCACAGCGCCACCTATTGGAAGTAGCGATCCTAAAAGTCACAAGTGGATTTTCGACAATCCTTTGCAATATGACTCAGGATATATAAGCCAGATCAGAATCCCAATTTGCAGACACGGTGTTTCGGGGTGCTTGCCCCTCGTCAGTGCAAAGTATGGGGGTGTCTGATCTGGCTCATGAGAAAGCTATGTGGGGACCACGGGGGAACACTATTCTCCTTAAGGAGACTTTGCAAGCCAGTCTGGCTGCCAGGTAAGGGGACTTATAGCTGCAATGCCCCTAAAATTCCACGGGGGAACACTATTCTCCTTAAGGAGACTTTGCAAGCCAGTCTGGCTGCCAGGTAAGGGGACTTATAGCTGCAATGCCCCTCTGGGAAATATTCAAATTGTCTCTCCAGTAAAGGAGACAAACTCTAGCACAGCGCCACCTATTGGAAGTAGCGATCCTAAAAGTCACAAGTGGATTTTCGACAATCCTTTGCAATATGACTCAGGATATATAAGCCAGATCAGAATCCCAATTTGCAGACACGGTGTTTCGGGGTGCTTGCCCCTCGTCAGTGCAAAGTATGGGGGTGTCTGATCTGGCTCATGAGAAAGCTATGTGGGGACCACGGGGGAACACTATTCTCCTTAAGGAGACTTTGCAAGCCAGTCTGGCTGCCAGGTAAGGGGACTTATAGCTGCAATGCCCCTAAAATTCCACGGGGGAACACTATTCTCCTTAAGGAGACTTTGCAAGCCAGTCTGGCTGCCAGGTAAGGGGACTTATAGCTGCAATGCCCCTCTGGGAAATATTCAAATTGTCTCTCCAGTAAAGGAGACAAACTCTAGCACAGCGCCACCTATTGGAAGTAGCGATCCTAAAAGTCACAAGTGGATTTTCGACAATCCTTTGCAATATGACTCAGGATATATAAGCCAGATCAGAATCCCAATTTGCAGACACGGTGTTTCAGGGTGCTTGCCCCTCGTCAGTGCAAAGTATGGGGGTGTCTGATCTGGCTCATGAGAAAGCTATGTGGGGACCACGGGGGAACACTATTCTCCTTAAGGAGACTTTGCAAGCCAGTCTGGCTGCCAGGTAAGGGGACTTATAGCTGCAATGCCCCTAAAATTCCACGGGGGAACACTATTCTCCTTAAGGAGACTTTGCAAGCCAGTCTGGCTGCCAGGTAAGGGGACTTATAGCTGCAATGCCCCTCTGGGAAATATTCAAATTGTCTCTCCAGTAAAGGAGACAAACTCTAGCACAGCGCCACCTATTGGAAGTAGCGATCCTAAAAGTCACAAGTGGATTTTCGACAATCCTTTGCAATATGACTCAGGATATATAAGCCAGATCAGAATCCCAATTTGCAGACACGGTGTTTCGGGGTGCTTGCCCCTCGTCAGTGCAAAGTATGGGGGTGTCTGATCTGGCTCATGAGAAAGCTATGTGGGGACCACGGGGGAACACTATTCTCCTTAAGGAGACTTTGCAAGCCAGTCTGGCTGCCAGGTAAGGGGACTTATAGCTGCAATGCCCCTAAAATTCCACGGGGGAACACTATTCTCCTTAAGGAGACTTTGCAAGCCAGTCTGGCTGCCAGGTAAGGGGACTTATAGCTGCAATGCCCCTCTGGGAAATATTCAAATTGTCTCTCCAGTAAAGGAGACAAACTCTAGCACAGCGCCACCTATTGGAAGTAGCGATCCTAAAAGTCACAAGTGGATTTTCGACAATCCTTTGCAATATGACTCAGGATATATAAGCCAGATCAGAATCCCAATTTGCAGACACGGTGTTTCGGGGTGCTTGCCCCTCGTCAGTGCAAAGTATGGGGGTGTCTGATCTGGCTCATGAGAAAGCTATGTGGGGACCACGGGGGAACACTATTCTCCTTAAGGAGACTTTGCAAGCCAGTCTGGCTGCCAGGTAAGGGGACTTATAGCTGCAATGCCCCTAAAATTCCACGGGGGAACACTATTCTCCTTAAGGAGACTTTGCAAGCCAGTCTGGCTGCCAGGTAAGGGGACTTATAGCTGCAATGCCCCTCTGGGAAATATTCAAATTGTCTCTCCAGTAAAGGAGACAAACTCTAGCACAGCGCCACCTATTGGAAGTAGCGATCCTAAAAGTCACAAGTGGATTTTCGACAATCCTTTGCAATATGACTCAGGATATATAAGCCAGATCAGAATCCCAATTTGCAGACACGGTGTTTCGGGGTGCTTGCCCCTCGTCAGTGCAAAGTATGGGGGTGTCTGATCTGGCTCATGAGAAAGCTATGTGGGGACCACGGGGGAACACTATTCTCCTTAAGGAGACTTTGCAAGCCAGTCTGGCTGCCAGGTAAGGGGACTTATAGCTGCAATGCCCCTAAAATTCCACGGGGGAACACTATTCTCCTTAAGGAGACTTTGCAAGCCAGTCTGGCTGCCAGGTAAGGGGACTTATAGCTGCAATGCCCCTCTGGGAAATATTCAAATTGTCTCTCCAGTAAAGGAGACAAACTCTAGCACAGCGCCACCTATTGGAAGTAGCGATCCTAAAAGTCACAAGTGGATTTTCGACAATCCTTTGCAATATGACTCAGGATATATAAGCCAGATCAGAATCCCAATTTGCAGACACGGTGTTTCGGGGTGCTTGCCCCTCGTCAGTGCAAAGTATGGGGGTGTCTGATCTGGCTCATGAGAAAGCTATGTGGGGACCACGGGGGAACACTATTCTCCTTAAGGAGACTTTGCAAGCCAGTCTGGCTGCCAGGTAAGGGGACTTATAGCTGCAATGCCCCTAAAATTCCACGGGGGAACACTATTCTCCTTAAGGAGACTTTGCAAGCCAGTCTGGCTGCCAGGTAAGGGGACTTATAGCTGCAATGCCCCTCTGGGAAATATTCAAATTGTCTCTCCAGTAAAGGAGACAAACTCTAGCACAGCGCCACCTATTGGAAGTAGCGATCCTAAAAGTCACAAGTGGATTTTCGACAATCCTTTGCAATATGACTCAGGATATATAAGCCAGATCAGAATCCCAATTTGCAGACACGGTGTTTCGGGGTGCTTGCCCCTCGTCAGTGCAAAGTATGGGGGTGTCTGATCTGGCTCATGAGAAAGCTATGTGGGGACCACGGGGGAACACTATTCTCCTTAAGGAGACTTTGCAAGCCAGTCTGGCTGCCAGGTAAGGGGACTTATAGCTGCAATGCCCCTAAAATTCCACGGGGGAACACTATTCTCCTTAAGGAGACTTTGCAAGCCAGTCTGGCTGCCAGGTAAGGGGACTTATAGCTGCAATGCCCCTCTGGGAAATATTCAAATTGTCTCTCCAGTAAAGGAGACAAACTCTAGCACAGCGCCACCTATTGGAAGTAGCGATCCTAAAAGTCACAAGTGGATTTTCGACAATCCTTTGCAATATGACTCAGGATATATAAGCCAGATCAGAATCCCAATTTGCAGACACGGTGTTTCGGGGTGCTTGCCCCTCGTCAGTGCAAAGTATGGGGGTGTCTGATCTGGCTCATGAGAAAGCTATGTGGGGACCACGGGGGAACACTATTCTCCTTAAGGAGACTTTGCAAGCCAGTCTGGCTGCCAGGTAAGGGGACTTATAGCTGCAATGCCCCTAAAATTCCACGGGGGAACACTATTCTCCTTAAGGAGACTTTGCAAGCCAGTCTGGCTGCCAGGTAAGGGGACTTATAGCTGCAATGCCCCTCTGGGAAATATTCAAATTGTCTCTCCAGTAAAGGAGACAAACTCTAGCACAGCGCCACCTATTGGAAGTAGCGATCCTAAAAGTCACAAGTGGATTTTCGACAATCCTTTGCAATATGACTCAGGATATATAAGCCAGATCAGAATCCCAATTTGCAGACACGGTGTTTCGGGGTGCTTGCCCCTCGTCAGTGCAAAGTATGGGGGTGTCTGATCTGGCTCATGAGAAAGCTATGTGGGGACCACGGGGGAACACTATTCTCCTTAAGGAGACTTTGCAAGCCAGTCTGGCTGCCAGGTAAGGGGACTTATAGCTGCAATGCCCCTAAAATTCCACGGGGGAACACTATTCTCCTTAAGGAGACTTTGCAAGCCAGTCTGGCTGCCAGGTAAGGGGACTTATAGCTGCAATGCCCCTCTGGGAAATATTCAAATTGTCTCTCCAGTAAAGGAGACAAACTCTAGCACAGCGCCACCTATTGGAAGTAGCGATCCTAAAAGTCACAAGTGGATTTTCGACAATCCTTTGCAATATGACTCAGGATATATAAGCCAGATCAGAATCCCAATTTGCAGACACGGTGTTTCGGGGTGCTTGCCCCTCGTCAGTGCAAAGTATGGGGGTGTCTGATCTGGCTCATGAGAAAGCTATGTGGGGACCACGGGGGAACACTATTCTCCTTAAGGAGACTTTGCAAGCCAGTCTGGCTGCCAGGTAAGGGGACTTATAGCTGCAATGCCCCTAAAATTCCACGGGGGAACACTATTCTCCTTAAGGAGACTTTGCAAGCCAGTCTGGCTGCCAGGTAAGGGGACTTATAGCTGCAATGCCCCTCTGGGAAATATTCAAATTGTCTCTCCAGTAAAGGAGACAAACTCTAGCACAGCGCCACCTATTGGAAGTAGCGATCCTAAAAGTCACAAGTGGATTTTCGACAATCCTTTGCAATATGACTCAGGATATATAAGCCAGATCAGAATCCCAATTTGCAGACACGGTGTTTCGGGGTGCTTGCCCCTCGTCAGTGCAAAGTATGGGGGTGTCTGATCTGGCTCATGAGAAAGCTATGTGGGGACCACGGGGGAACACTATTCTCCTTAAGGAGACTTTGCAAGCCAGTCTGGCTGCCAGGTAAGGGGACTTATAGCTGCAATGCCCCTAAAATTCCACGGGGGAACACTATTCTCCTTAAGGAGACTTTGCAAGCCAGTCTGGCTGCCAGGTAAGGGGACTTATAGCTGCAATGCCCCTCTGGGAAATATTCAAATTGTCTCTCCAGTAAAGGAGACAAACTCTAGCACAGCGCCACCTATTGGAAGTAGCGATCCTAAAAGTCACAAGTGGATTTTCGACAATCCTTTGCAATATGACTCAGGATATATAAGCCAGATCAGAATCCCAATTTGCAGACACGGTGTTTCGGGGTGCTTGCCCCTCGTCAGTGCAAAGTATGGGGGTGTCTGATCTGGCTCATGAGAAAGCTATGTGGGGACCACGGGGGAACACTATTCTCCTTAAGGAGACTTTGCAAGCCAGTCTGGCTGCCAGGTAAGGGGACTTATAGCTGCAATGCCCCTAAAATTCCACGGGGGAACACTATTCTCCTTAAGGAGACTTTGCAAGCCAGTCTGGCTGCCAGGTAAGGGGACTTATAGCTGCAATGCCCCTCTGGGAAATATTCAAATTGTCTCTCCAGTAAAGGAGACAAACTCTAGCACAGCGCCACCTATTGGAAGTAGCGATCCTAAAAGTCACAAGTGGATTTTCGACAATCCTTTGCAATATGACTCAGGATATATAAGCCAGATCAGAATCCCAATTTGCAGACACGGTGTTTCGGGGTGCTTGCCCCTCGTCAGTGCAAAGTATGGGGGTGTCTGATCTGGCTCATGAGAAAGCTATGTGGGGACCACGGGGGAACACTATTCTCCTTAAGGAGACTTTGCAAGCCAGTCTGGCTGCCAGGTAAGGGGACTTATAGCTGCAATGCCCCTAAAATTCCACGGGGGAACACTATTCTCCTTAAGGAGACTTTGCAAGCCAGTCTGGCTGCCAGGTAAGGGGACTTATAGCTGCAATGCCCCTCTGGGAAATATTCAAATTGTCTCTCCAGTAAAGGAGACAAACTCTAGCACAGCGCCACCTATTGGAAGTAGCGATCCTAAAAGTCACAAGTGGATTTTCGACAATCCTTTGCAATATGACTCAGGATATATAAGCCAGATCAGAATCCCAATTTGCAGACACGGTGTTTCGGGGTGCTTGCCCCTCGTCAGTGCAAAGTATGGGGGTGTCTGATCTGGCTCATGAGAAAGCTATGTGGGGACCACGGGGGAACACTATTCTCCTTAAGGAGACTTTGCAAGCCAGTCTGGCTGCCAGGTAAGGGGACTTATAGCTGCAATGCCCCTAAAATTCCACGGGGGAACACTATTCTCCTTAAGGAGACTTTGCAAGCCAGTCTGGCTGCCAGGTAAGGGGACTTATAGCTGCAATGCCCCTCTGGGAAATATTCAAATTGTCTCTCCAGTAAAGGAGACAAACTCTAGCACAGCGCCACCTATTGGAAGTAGCGATCCTAAAAGTCACAAGTGGATTTTCGACAATCCTTTGCAATATGACTCAGGATATATAAGCCAGATCAGAATCCCAATTTGCAGACACGGTGTTTCGGGGTGCTTGCCCCTCGTCAGTGCAAAGTATGGGGGTGTCTGATCTGGCTCATGAGAAAGCTATGTGGGGACCACGGGGGAACACTATTCTCCTTAAGGAGACTTTGCAAGCCAGTCTGGCTGCCAGGTAAGGGGACTTATAGCTGCAATGCCCCTAAAATTCCACGGGGGAACACTATTCTCCTTAAGGAGACTTTGCAAGCCAGTCTGGCTGCCAGGTAAGGGGACTTATAGCTGCAATGCCCCTCTGGGAAATATTCAAATTGTCTCTCCAGTAAAGGAGACAAACTCTAGCACAGCGCCACCTATTGGAAGTAGCGATCCTAAAAGTCACAAGTGGATTTTCGACAATCCTTTGCAATATGACTCAGGATATATAAGCCAGATCAGAATCCCAATTTGCAGACACGGTGTTTCGGGGTGCTTGCCCCTCGTCAGTGCAAAGTATGGGGGTGTCTGATCTGGCTCATGAGAAAGCTATGTGGGGACCACGGGGGAACACTATTCTCCTTAAGGAGACTTTGCAAGCCAGTCTGGCTGCCAGGTAAGGGGACTTATAGCTGCAATGCCCCTAAAATTCCACGGGGGAACACTATTCTCCTTAAGGAGACTTTGCAAGCCAGTCTGGCTGCCAGGTAAGGGGACTTATAGCTGCAATGCCCCTCTGGGAAATATTCAAATTGTCTCTCCAGTAAAGGAGACAAACTCTAGCACAGCGCCACCTATTGGAAGTAGCGATCCTAAAAGTCACAAGTGGATTTTCGACAATCCTTTGCAATATGACTCAGGATATATAAGCCAGATCAGAATCCCAATTTGCAGACACGGTGTTTCGGGGTGCTTGCCCCTCGTCAGTGCAAAGTATGGGGGTGTCTGATCTGGCTCATGAGAAAGCTATGTGGGGACCACGGGGGAACACTATTCTCCTTAAGGAGACTTTGCAAGCCAGTCTGGCTGCCAGGTAAGGGGACTTATAGCTGCAATGCCCCTAAAATTCCACGGGGGAACACTATTCTCCTTAAGGAGACTTTGCAAGCCAGTCTGGCTGCCAGGTAAGGGGACTTATAGCTGCAATGCCCCTCTGGGAAATATTCAAATTGTCTCTCCAGTAAAGGAGACAAACTCTAGCACAGCGCCACCTATTGGAAGTAGCGATCCTAAAAGTCACAAGTGGATTTTCGACAATCCTTTGCAATATGACTCAGGATATATAAGCCAGATCAGAATCCCAATTTGCAGACACGGTGTTTCGGGGTGCTTGCCCCTCGTCAGTGCAAAGTATGGGGGTGTCTGATCTGGCTCATGAGAAAGCTATGTGGGGACCACGGGGGAACACTATTCTCCTTAAGGAGACTTTGCAAGCCAGTCTGGCTGCCAGGTAAGGGGACTTATAGCTGCAATGCCCCTAAAATTCCACGGGGGAACACTATTCTCCTTAAGGAGACTTTGCAAGCCAGTCTGGCTGCCAGGTAAGGGGACTTATAGCTGCAATGCCCCTCTGGGAAATATTCAAATTGTCTCTCCAGTAAAGGAGACAAACTCTAGCACAGCGCCACCTATTGGAAGTAGCGATCCTAAAAGTCACAAGTGGATTTTCGACAATCCTTTGCAATATGACTCAGGATATATAAGCCAGATCAGAATCCCAATTTGCAGACACGGTGTTTCGGGGTGCTTGCCCCTCGTCAGTGCAAAGTATGGGGGTGTCTGATCTGGCTCATGAGAAAGCTATGTGGGGACCACGGGGGAACACTATTCTCCTTAAGGAGACTTTGCAAGCCAGTCTGGCTGCCAGGTAAGGGGACTTATAGCTGCAATGCCCCTAAAATTCCACGGGGGAACACTATTCTCCTTAAGGAGACTTTGCAAGCCAGTCTGGCTGCCAGGTAAGGGGATTTGGACAGACAGTTGCAAGCCTCCGACAGATTAATAAGAAAGGTGAAGTCAGAGGAAAACAAGCTGCAGTATGATGTTTTAATATAGTAAAAAAAATACTGTAAAATAGTAAAAAAACACTTAATAAAAACAAAAACTATAGAGTATTTTTCCCTACTATGAGCCTGCACTATTTCTCGTCATACCTCTGATTTCACACGGAGGCACACAGAGATTCTTCCCGTGGATTCTTTGAGTTGTAAAGTTCATGGACCGGTTGTAGGGTCAGGGAAGGCAGTCCCCGAACCGGCAGGTGGAATGTCAGGAGTGGCGGAAACAAGATCAACAATAGACTGTGCTTGGTTTTAACTCTTTATAGATGGAATGGCCACTGAGGAAGATAATATTTTAAATTATACAACAAGTGGGAAGAGAATAAAGTTACTAAGGCAAGAGCTCTAATGTGGTTTACGTTATGTCAGCTGCACTTAATACGGATGTAGGCGATAGCATGGGTCTTCCACTAATCTTAAGGTGCATCACCCTTCTGAGTCACTGATTCCACAGAGTTATCCAAAGTTTCCCAACTAAGTGGCACCACAGACTGATTTTGATTTGTGTCTGAAACATCGATATCAGAGGCCCCGCGCTGTCCTGCTCCCACTCCCCCGGCGGGGACGCCGGCACTCTCACCTTCACAACCATTCAGCAGTGGATTCCCCGTCACCGGGCCATGCTGCTGTTCTTTTTGGCCTCTTCACGCGGTACCGACCTCCTGGATATCCCCGTAGGGTGTGCATGGACCACGCCCCTTTTCTTAAAGGGCTAGCATGCCTTGACCTGAAAGTGACGTCTCAGCTTGCTTGCGTGTCTGCCTGTCGATACCTCCGGTGGCAGTAGTAAAGACTTGGCGGTCGGTCAAGTTTGCTCCTCCAGGCCAGTGAAAAACGATGCTTTCAGTCCAGTAGAACCACTTAACCCGTGCTTGCCTTGCGAAAATAACAGTAGCCTCTAAATGCTGGCTTATACCTTCTTACAATGTGATGATAGGCACAAAACTCTTACAGAGCCTTTTAAGACCAACATCCTCCATAATCCAAGCCTCTCACTCCTATATCCAAAACTTTACTTGTGCTGCACCAGTTTTCTGGATTGCGTTATCCAAGAAAATACAGTTACATTTCTATTGTCTACAGATATTAAGTGTGACTTGAAAGTACATCTTTTAGGCAAGCCTATCGCAACACACTATTAATCTAATTTTTTCCTGTTTCTCCCTTCCTGCATTTTGAATTTTGAGATAATAGATGGGGACCCTTAATCAGAATTTTGTCTATCCCCAATGGGGCTACAATGAGTGTTAGGTGTGCATACAAGCAATAAACAGTCACTCAACCTGTAAGACAGATACATTCATTTTCCAGTCTAAAGCCTGCTTTACACGTTGCAATTTGTTGTGCAATCACGTTTGCGATGTGACATGCCCAGATCGCATATGTGATCTAATGAGCGCACGTAGGTCGTTCATTTGCTGTCACACGTGCGTTAGTAGTCTATGTTAAATTGATCAATTTTGTGTGCGATCCTTTAGATCATGTGTTCTGTGACGTATGCATTGGGCACCCTTTTTATTTATTGACTTGCCAAGCGTGTGTAATGTGTAGGGATGCGTTTTTACTATGTCGTCTGCCATTCAGCTCTGCTACATGGCCGCTAACAGCAGCCACAGACAGCCATGTAGCAGAGCTGAATGGCAGATGACAGCAGACACAGAAAGAGCCGCACAATCAGAATGAACTCGGGTTAACTTCATCCGACTTCATTGTCAAGCTGCGGCTCTGTCTGTGTCACGTCCTGATTAGCGGTCACCAGTGAAGGACTCACCGGTGACCGCTAAACTCCTGAGTAACTAACTAAACTAACTGAATTGAGCAGCCCTCTCTCATACTCACCGATCCCCGATCCCCGGCGCGGCGCTGCACGGCATTCACACTGCTCCGGCGGCTTTTACTATTTTGAAAAAGCCGGCCGCTCATTAAACAATCTCGTATTCCCTGCTTTCCCCGCCCACCGGCGCCTATTATTGGTTGCAGGGAGACACGCCCCCACGCTGAGTGACAGGTGTCTCACTGCACCCAATCACAGCAGCCGGTGGGCGTGTCTATACTGTGCAGTGAAATAAATAATTAAAAAAAACGGCGTGTGGTCCTCCCCAATTTTAAAACCAGCCAGATAAAGCCATATGGCTGAAGGCTGGTATTCTCAGGATGGGGAGCTCCACGTTATGGGGAGCCCCCCAGCCTAACAATATCAGCCAGCAGCCGCCAGAATTGCCGCATACATTAGATGCGACAGTTCTGGGACTGTACCCGGCTCTTCCCGATTTGCCCTGGTTCGTTGGCAATCGGGTGAATAAGGAGTTATTGGCAGCCCATAGCTGCCAAAAACTCCTAGATTAATCATGTCAGGCGTCTCCCCGAGATACCTTCCATGATTAATCTGTAAGTGACAGTAAATAAACACACACACCCGAAAAAATCCTTTATTAGAAATAAAAAACGCAAACATATACCCTGGTTCACCACTTTAATAAGCCCTAAAAAGCCCTCCATGTCCGGCGTAATCCAGGATGGTCCAGCGTCGCATCCAGCTCTGCTGCATGAAGGTGACCGGAGCTGCAGAATACACCACTGCTCCTGTCAGCTCCACGCAGCTAATGCACGATCAGCTGAGCTGTCACTGAGGTTACCCGCTGTCACTGGATACAGCGTCGGCCGCGGGTAACCTCAGTGACAGCTTAGCTGATCGCGCGGCTGTCTTCAGTTGCTGCGTAGAGGTGACCGGAGCTGCAGAAGACACAGCCGCTCCTGTCAGCTCTAAGCAGCAACTGAAGACAGCCGCGCGATCAGCTGAGCTGTCACTGAGGTTACCCGCGGCCACCGCTGTATCCAATGACAGCGGGTAACCTCAGTGACAGCTCAGCTGATCGTGCATTAGCTGCGTGGAGCTGACAGAGCAGTGGTGTATTCTGCAGCTCCGGTCACCTTCATGCAGCAGAGCTGGATGCGACGTTGGACCATCCTGGATTACGCCGGACATGGAGGGCTTTTTCGGGCTTATTAAAGTGGTGAACGAGGGTATATGTTTGTGTTTTTTATTTCTAATAAAGGATTTTTTCGGGTGTGTGTGTTTATTTACTGTCACTTACAGATTAATCATGGAAGGTATCTCCGGGAGACGCCTGGCATGATTAATGTAGGAGTTATTGGAAGCTATGGGCTGCCAATAACTCCGTATTACCCCGATTGCCAACGCACCAGGGCAAATTGGGAAGAGCCGGGTACAGTCCCAGAACTGTCGCATCTAATGTATGCGTCAATTCTGGGCGGCTGCTGGCTGATATTGTTAGGCTGGGGGACTCCCCATAACGTGGAGCTCCCCATCCTGAGAATACCAGCCTTCAGCCGTATGGCTTTATCTGGCTGGTTTTAAAATTGGGGGGGACCGCACGCCGTTTTTTTAAATATTTAATTATTTATTTCACTGCACAGTATAGACACGCCCACCGGTTGCTGTGATTGGGTGCAGTGAGACACCTGTCACTCAGCGTGGGGGCATGTCTCACTGCAACCAATCATAGGCGCCGGTGGGCGTGGAAAGTAGGGAATACGAGATTGTTTAATGAGCGGCCGGCTTTTTCAAAATAGTAAAAGCCGCCGGAGCAGTGTGAATGCCGTGCAGCGCAGCGCCGGTGATCGGGGATTGGTGAGCATGAGAGAGGGGGTAAGAGGGATAGACTGACATGGACAGAGAGAGAGGGACAGAGATAGTGACTGACTGACAGAGATTAGTGAATGACAGACATTGTGAGGTGCTTCAGAACGCAGCTTTTCAGCTGGGCAAGCCAGGGGTCACAGGTCATAACACCACCACACCCTACACCCCAGTTAGGAACACCAAGGCTAACCTAAAATCCTTGTTGCCTTCCTCCAGGGGCTGATGTTCACACCAGGGGGTGGGCCAGGCGGTTGGCTCCGCCCACCGAGGAGTACACAGCCCTGGAGGCGGGAGAACCAGGCAGTGCAGTTTAGGAGGAGGAAGTAGAAGGAGTAAAGAGTGAGAGTAGAGACAGTGGAAAGTGACAGTTGTAAAGCCTGAAGTTGGTCCGGGTGTGTGCACCGGACTGAGAGACAGCAAGGTCAGCAGACGGCGGTGATAGTCCGCAGGGGTGACTGCTTGGAGGTTGCTGGAAGGACCGCGGACGGGTGGTGGCCCGGCGGTTTGGAGCGGTATACGAAGAGCAGTCAGCACCAGGGCAGGGGCCTTTCGGATCCCGGCAAGGCTAGGAGTCGCCTTAATTTGCCAAATCCGTCAGTGAAGGGGACGTCTGTCTCCTAACAACCAAGTCCCGATTGAAGGCAACAGTCCAACCGTAACGGAGAGACACCGCCACCGCCAGGGCACCAGTTTCTCAGGGCCAGCGCCTGCGGGCAAAGTAGGGCTCCTCCAGCCCATATCCAAGCCGGGGAGCGGGTTACCGGTGGGAACCCATCGCAACCATCATCATCATAGGTGCAGGAAAAAGGGACCGTCACCTACTGGGGAAAGCAAGTGCAGCCGTCCGTGGGAACCGTCTTTCCAGCTGTGTGTTTTACCGAGAACTGTGTCATCGTCTCAGGCTGAGTGAGTACCACAGTGCCGCAAGGCACAGAGCTGCCCCCGCGTCCCTGCACCCCACCAAGCCCTGCATCACCCACCTCATCACTGGGCCCCGGGACAACCAACCCCCCTACCCACGGAGAAGAGGACTCACATCTAGCTGCTCCATACTACCACTCCCGGGATCCCCATACAGAGCAGCGGTGGTGACAACAAATCACCACAACCGTGGGTGGCGTCACGGACAATAAACTATCCCAAAACACCAATTCCCCTTTCACTCACGGGTGAGGAACGCTGCTCGAGCCCCCGGGATCCGGCCCATCGCTCGAGCCACCGAGCAGCGGCAGCAGCGGGCCGCAGTAGCCGGCGACACGTGCAACAAAACGTTCAATTCTAGACAAAGATACAATGTGTTTGCGATCAACGGTTTTGCGTTCAATCCTGATCGCACGTAGGTGTCACACGCAGATACCTCACAAACGATGACGGATGTGCGTCACTTACAACTTGACCCCAACGACGGATTGTGAGATATATTGAAGCGTGTAAAGCGGGCTTTAGGGGTACTTTGCACACTACAACATCGCAGGTGCGATGTCGGTGGGGTCAAATCGAAAGTGACACAATTCCGGCATCGCTGTCGGCATCGGCGTGTGTGAATCCTTTTTACTACGATTAACGAGCGCAAAAGCGTCGAAATCATATGATCTGTGTAGCGTCGGTCATTTCCATAATTTCGGAAGGACCGATGTTACGATGTTGTTTCTCGTTCCTGCGGCAGCACACATCGCTGTGTGTCAAGCCGCAGGAGCGAGGAACATCGCCTTACCTGCCTCCACCGGCTATGCGGAAGGATGGAGGTGGGCGGGATGTTTCTCCGCTTCTATTGGCCGCCTGCCGTGTGACGTTGCTGTGACGCCGCACGACCCACCCCCTTAGGAAGGAGGCGGTTTGCCGGCCAGAGCGTTGTCGCAGGGCAGGTGAGTGCATGTGAAGCTGCCGTAGCGATAATGTTCGCTACGGCAGCAATCACAAGATATCGCTGCTGCGACGGGGGCGGGAATTGCGCTCGACATCGCTACAATCGGCTTGCGATGTCATAGTGTGCAAAGTACCCCTAAGAGTAGGTTAACACTAGTGTTTGGAGTTCTGCTTTTTTGTTCTAGAAAAGAGAAAGAAAACAGAAAGAAATCTACTTCATAATAGACCAAATGGCAGCAGATGACCTTCATAGATTACAATGGGGTCTGTTTGTTTTACATATGGGTGGTAGTCATTTTAGCATTAAAAAAAATGTCTAACAAATTTCATTTTTTTTAGTAATAATGACAAAACTCATTACTATTTGTTCTGTCACAAGTCCATACAATGGTAGACCTGACCGCACAGATCTCAACCCAAACATGACAGCGTCATAGAAATATACGAATTTGTCATACTCGCGTGAAAGATATCCAAGACTCCAGCCCAGATTGAACCTATCATTTTATGGCAAGTAATGACCTTCTTCAGGCCTAAGAGATTCCGCAACTGTATCTTCTAGCTTAACCTCCTTCATCCAGAGTTTACCCAATTTATAGGGACATTATAGAGTATTTTTAAAGCTGTGAAAAAGTATTAATGCATAATTTTCTTTGCGAGCTAAAAGTAAAGAAAAAAAAAGTAAAAGTTGTCCGAAGGAATTTTGGAGCATTCTAAGAAAAAGGAACTTAGTAATGAGCTTGTTATATTTGACTGTAAAACTTGTAGTAGCACCATTTTAATTCAGATTTCATCCAGTTAGCTCTGCTTTATTACTTGTCGTGCAATGGGGAGGCCAGTTCTCTCCTGCTGAGCCCTTATGTTATTCAAATATCTAATTTATCTGGTTTTATTGTTGTTTTTTCTATGTTTGTAACTGTGAGGCAAAGTTTCCAGGACGTGCGAAACAGCCCAGAGACAACATCCAATGGAGGCGACAGTGAAGGAGAACTTCTTTGCATTACTAAGCTATAATCTAATTTTTTTACAACTTAGCAAATATTGCAACTAGTAATAATTTAAATTGGGTCTGAAATAAAAAGTGTGCTAATAAACTCAATTAAATCCTACTGATTATTTCAGATAACCCAAGGTAAATATTTACCCAAAAGAAACTTAAGCTGGGGTCACACTAAACGACAGCGACAAAGACGTCGCTGTTACGTCACCATTTTCTGTGACGTAGCAGTGACCTTGTAAGTCGCTGTTATGATCGCTGCTTAGCTGTCAAACACAGCAGCCGAAGCAGCGATCATAACGACATGCGTCGCTGTGCTGCAACATGTGCAGAGAGCAGGGAGCCGCGCACACTGAGCGCTGGCTCCCTGCTCTCCTATCTACAGTACACATCGGGTTAATTAACCCGATGTGTACTGCAGATACATGTCACAGTGCAGAGAGCAGGGAGCCGCGCACACTGCTTAGCGCTGGCTCCTTGCTCTCCTAGCTACAGTATACATCGGGTTAATTACACGATGTGTACTGCAGCTACATGTGCAGAGAGCAGGAGCCGGCGCTGGCAGCAAGAGCGGAGGCTGGTAACGAAGGTAAATATCGGGTAACCACCTTGGTTACCCGATGTTTACCTTTGTTACAGCTTACCGCAGCTGCCAGATGCCGGCTCCTGCTCCCTGCTCGCTTCATTTCGTCGCTCTCTCGCTGTCACACACAGCGATCTGTGCGTCACAGCGGGAGAGCGACGACCAAAAAATGAAGCTGGACATTCAGCAACGAGCGGCGACCTCACAGCAGGGGCCAGCTCGTTGCTGGATGTCAGACACAGCGACAGCGACGGGATGTCGCTGCAACGTCACAGAAAATGGTGACGTAGCAGCGACGTCGTTGTCTCTGTGTGTGACACCACCTTTAGTGTCATGGGTCCTATGTGCAGAACATCCTGTATTATCTTGTTCTGCCATGCTCTCCGGAAGAGTTGGTGTATTTTGGTTTACTGTGCATTTTTGGTACTGTTACATTTGACAGGTTGGATGCTCTGCTGGACAGGTTGTTTCACAGGACTGGTTCCACGCTGGTCCTGGGAGGTGCCTATGCAGATGGAGCTTGTTCCCAGTGATTGCTCTGCTTCATTAGGGAGCATGTTAGTTCAGGACGTTGCCAGTTGTGCTTCCTGGTTACCGTTGTGCTGTTTACTTACTGTTGTCAAGTACAATTGTAGCGCCCAGGCAATGGGGTACTCGGTCCCGGGCAGACTCTGCATGAGGGGAATGTCAGTTCTGGTGGCTGCTGCCCGGTTCTGTGCCCTGGGCCCCTTTTGTAAATCGGGTGCATTTACAGGGGACGAAAGTTATTGTCATGTGACGCCACCTGCGGGTTGCGGTTAAGGATGGAAACCGCCGCTGCTAAACATGGGTACTCCCAGAGCTGATGGTAATGGCAGCTTGGTATTGGGCCCTCCGCAGGTAGGGCAGTGTCTGGGAGCTGTGAGAGTGAATGATGGAGACCACACCAGGTTGACTTTAACAGTCTCTACTCACATGGACCCTCGGTAGGCTGGTTCCGGTCCCAGGAGTATCAGTGCCAATGTAGTGACCCACGTTGCTCTGACCTGGCACTCTCTTGTAGTTGAGTCCCCGTAGCTTGAAGCGTTTGGGGGCCCTGACTGTCTCTTTTGGGGTACAGTCTCCTTCTCTGTACGGCGGGCAGCGCGGACCCTGCGGGGAGGTAAGTGTCTGAACCCCGATCCTAGTTTGCTGCTGATGCCCCCGGATTATTTGGTTTTGTGAAGTCCGTGAAGGTTTCCACACCGTGCAGATATTTATCAAACCGTTTAAAACTTGTCATTTGACCTATGGCCCTGTGCCCTGTTCGTGCTCCGGTCCCAGTGGTATCTCCGGTACCTGTCCTGTGCCCCCGGGGTCACTGTTACACAGACCCGGTGCCGGCATGTCCTCAGACTTCAACGTGAGCCGTCAGACTCTAACTGACTCAGACTCTCTAACTCCTCCCACCAAGCTGGTGAAACCCTTCTGTTAACCCTTTATGCCCGGTGTGGAGAGTTCACTAGGATTTGATTCGTGTTTTGGTGGTCAATGGCACTGTTACTCCAGGTCCCAGGGGATAGGTCCTGCATCCCCAAGAGGATGCAGTTCCTTGTAGTGCCCTGATCTTCTCAGGGGCGATACACAAATCTTGTATAGCAACAGATAAGCTGAGAAAGATCACAGCAAGTGTGAATGTGGCTTTATCTCTTTACAAGTGGGAATGGATTTTGTCTCCTACTCTACTGTTTGTCAAAGTAAAAACAGGTAGGCTTTTCTTCATGGCAGCCTACCTACTGGACAATGGCATAAGTAGTTCATTAAGGGAAGTAAAGAAAAGGAAGTTCTTGCACCTGTGGTGCTGGCAGAATGCTGATGAATGCTCTGTTACTGCTCTCCTGTTTGTCATATTAAAAGTAGAAGTGAGAGAGGAGGGCTTAAGTTATGGCAGAGAAGCTATTGAATAAAACCTCAGGAGCAGTTTGTGCTGGGAATTGAAGTAGAGAAAGCTCTTGCACTTGGGGTACTGGCAGAATGCTGATGAATGCTCTGCTGCTGCGCTCCTGTTTGTCAAAACAAATGTAGGCATCAGAGAGGAGGGCTTCAGTTATGGTAGTTGAGCTATTGGATAGTCACAGGAGTTTGTGCTGGGAATTGAGGAAAAGAAAGCTCTTGTACCTATGGTACTGGCAGAATGCTAATGAATGCTCTGCTGCTGCGCTCCTGTTTGTCAAAGTAAATGTAGGTATGAGAGAGCAGGGCTTCAGTTATGACAGGAAAGCTATTGGATAATCACAGGTGAAATTTGTGCTGGGAATTGAGGAAAAGAATGCTCTTGCACCTATGGTACTGGCAGAATGCTAATGAAGCAAAACGAGCAGTGGCAGAGTTGGCAAATTACAGGACATGAGAATGAAAATGTTTTGTGGACATGTTTGTGGACCAAATGGTATTTTAAGTCATTGTGGGGGGTAAGAAGAGCAGACCTTGCTTGTCTAGAGGTTTTCTGTGTAAGCACAAGACACCAAGTTATCACTTTGTATCAGGGAAGGGCCACTAATATCTATCTATTAGAAAAGTAATGTCAAATGCAAATGTGACCATGACCTTGCAATAAAACACTTCTAATAAATCAATTTTAAAATGAGAGACTGTGAAAGTTCAATCGGAATAAATTAAAAATTAAATTAGCTTTTGTGGAGACTGGAGTTTGTCATATGGCACCAGAACACAATACTACCTCCTTGCGCAGTAATAAGCAAACACGAATAACAAAACCACCTGAAGCTTGCAGGGCACTGTATAAATTTACTTAATTTTACCACGCAAGGTCATTCCAACCTTACGAAACTAAGGAAGCCAAAAACACCATTGCTTAATCATTAGTTGTTGTGGACAGAAAAAAAAAAAAAAGTATAGCCCTGACAAATGCAAGTAAAAAGTATAATAAAAAAATTAAAAAAAAATGTCTGAGGAGTCATGTAACTTAGGTCAGACTGACCCTGGTTTCAATAGAAATTGAGATTATTAAAGCCCTACTACACAAAGGATTTATGGCTGTACCTATACTCGCTCGGAATATGCTGCTTTTTACGTAGGACACTTTTTTTTGTGTAATTGATGTTGTTGTTTTATAATTTTGTTTTTTTTTGTTTTGTTTTTAAGCCCAATGGAGGGGATCCAGGAGACAAAAGGGAATGTGCTGTTTATTGAATAGGGGGGGTTTGGTAGAGGTTATTTTAAAGTTCTATTAATTTGTTACAATGTATCAACATTCTATTTCTTTTAGTCTCCATGGAGACGCAGCACCTGTATGCAGGTGGGATTAATGGCGGGTTCTGGAGGCTACATTTTTTACATTCTCTTTTGAAACGCTAAGTAAATAGTGAAGTCAGAGATTAATTTGTCTGCGGGATGAAATGAATAAATCTCGGCCGGGCATTGTTATGTGGAAAGCATTACGGTTTGTCCAATGAGAATAGAATTCTTTGCACTTTAGGTCGCTTTAAAATAAAGTTCATTTTGGGAGTTAAAGTGGCACAGAGTACCGAAGTGCTTCCATATTTACAGAGCACCTTTTACCACGATGTGGGTATATAGACAGAAGATATTAGATTTTTATCAATCCATTAATTATAGGAACTAACCAGCAGCACCATAGTATCTCTCCTAAGTAAAAAGAGGAGTTCCAGCAACTAATTTACACTATGGAGAAACATCTGCTTACTAAGCTTTTGAAGGTAAAAACTACCAAATGTGCTAAAAAAAATGAATTTGGAATGGTGCGCTGCCTTGAATAGAAGTAAACTCAAGGAAAAATTAATGGTGATTTTATTTAACAACGTGTTTTGGAGAGTTCTTTCTCCTTCATCAGATCAAAATCACGTGCACCATTCCAAATCTACCTACACGTGGGATTGCAGCAGGTGTGTTAGGCCCCCTTCACCCGTCAGTGATTCTGGTACGTATGTTGCAGTTTTTATACGTACCAGAATCACGGACATATGTAGACATTAAAATCAATGGGTCTGTGCACACATCAGTGATTTCTCACTGACGTGTTTCCATGCGGCGCACGTGTTCCACACGAAGACAAGTCCGTATTTTACTGGCATCACTGATGTCACATGGACTATATAGTGGTGTGATCCATGAAACATGTACCAGAAAAATCAAGTACATTTAATATAAAAAGCTTTTTTAAACTCACCCGTCTCCAGCGATGCTGTCTTCAGCCACTGCTGTCTCCTGCTTCCAGGCTGGCTAATTATGCTCATGCATATGCACTGCACAGCTGACCAAGAAGTAGCTGCAGAGGGGAGACAACAGCGGCCGGACACAGCATCGCTGGAGACTTCAGCACCATGGAGAGCAGCGACGTGGACAGATGAGTATAAGTGCCAAATCTCACAGATAACACACGGAGATCACATGTGTGCCAAATTACAGCACACGGAGGGACATATGCACCTTTATCACGTCAGTGAAAAACGTGTGTATTTTTCACTGACGTGGGAAGGGGGCCTTATACAGTGGTTGTGACTGTCACAGCCCAGAAAGGTGAGCCTCCCCCAGTGCTTTCACCCTCATTCATCACCCCAGTTAAGAGCCTATTTACACTTCTCTGTCTTCCAGCTTTTATTGCAGAAAAACAAATTTATACGATTTGATCCAATTCGACTGGGAATGTATTTATTACAAATCAAAAGTGCCTTTCTTGTTTTTTATGCTTGGAATACTCCTGACCCCAGTCATAATGCACCTATGGGCCAAGAAGGGGTTAAAAATTATAAAATATCATAAACACTAACATAACATAACATAAACACACAATTGTGGAGGAAGGTTGAACTAGATGGACCTAGGGTTTTTTTCAACCTATGTAACTATACATATCAATGTGCAGGCTTGGCGACACCCAAGGTTTCAACATGTGAAAGTAGTAAGAAGAGGCCCTGAGGCATGATTTTTTTTACATATATCTTTAGCTTATTATGCTTTGAGATCTGAAAAATAATTTTGCTGCAATTTAATTTTCCCAGTAAAATCCCTGTGATTTGGTGAATTGTTATGTAATTATAATGTTGCCAGATCTGCTCATTTCTATTAAACAAAGATGAGGAAGGCGATAAAGGACAGGGCAGAACTGTCAACAGCAATGTGGTCAGAGTGAACAGATTATATTGTAATCTATAGCAGATGGGAAATAGTGCAATGACTGGGACAGGGTGGAGGCATTGGTGTAGTGGCTGGATGGAAATATGATTCTGGCTATAATAGATAATAGAGTGGAGAGTTGAGAGTTTAACAAGACTGACTATTAGTAATAAGTTATGATGATCAAGATGAGAATGTATCAGTGTGACAATAAGAAGCTTCATTGCATTCAGAGTAAGAAAATGGCAATTTAAGGAAATGCTGCTGAGGTGTAGGTGCTAATGCAATTGCTTCAGCCACTGATTGTCAGCCATGGTGATGCACTATGTATATGAACATGTAAAGATGGCGCCCCTTTGGACTCCACTAAAAAAAATTGGGAAATATTGCTGTTTTTTTATGCATTTTCTAATACAGTTTTTGTAATAAAGCCAAAAATGGATCAAAGTGAAGGGAAATGTACCAGCTCTTACTTCATACTTTAACTTCTTCTTGAATCCACTTCTGGATTTGGCTCCATAATCTGCATCAAAAGCAACATTTATTATTTCAGCCATTATAGAGATCTATGACCTGGAAATAGTGGGAAACACATTGTGTGATTACTGCGTATGGACTATTCTACAATCAGCAATATTATCTGTATCTACAGAAGAAGCCATGTTTGCTTTGAAGAGGTACTCTCAAGTTTAGAAGTCATCCCCTATTCTTGGCACTGCCAGATCATTGGGGATCTGACTGCTTGTACTCCCAGCAATCCTGAGAACCGGGGCTAATGTGAATGAAGTGGTGGTCGATCATGCGTGTTGCTGCCTCATTTATCCTTAGGGCTCATTCAGACGTCCATTTATAACATGTGAGTTCTATCTGTGATTTTAGCAGAAAGCACTTCTACCTATATTAGTGAATCTGGATATTCACGTTTCTGTTATTTTACACAGACCGAGTGGTCCATGCAAAATCATGGAGACATGTCCCATTTTGATATGAGTATCGGATCAAAATCAGCAATGTAAGTCTAGGGGTTCTTAAGAAAATCAGCATTTGGATGCTATTTGAGCGTGGTCTATTTCTACTGACTACTAGATAGTAAAAGAATATTTTTTTTTTCATGTACAAGAAACTTATGACACTTAGACGACTGCGCTTGGCTATCTCAGATGACCCCGTAGAAAATGAATGGAGCGGTAATAAGCCTGATTGACCACTACTCCATTCACTCCATGCTCTCCAGTTCACAGGATCAGTGGAGGTTCCAGTGATCAGACCCCCAGCAAGCAATGTCAGAGGTCCCCAACCTTTCTGACCATGGGAGCCACATTCAGCTTGGAAAGAGGGTCGTGAGCCACATCCAGCTCTGAGACAGGGTAGTAAGCCATATCCAGCTCTGAGATCGGGTCAGCTACATCTAACTCTGAGACAGGGTCGTGAGCCACATCCAGCTCTGAGACCGGTTCAGCCACATCCAGCTCTGAGACCGGGTCAGCCACATCCAGCTCTGAGACCGGGTCAGCCACATCCAGCTCTGAGACAGGGTCATGAGCCACATCCAGCTCTGAAACAGGGTCGTGAGCCACATCCAGCTCTGAGACAGGATTGTGAGCCACATCCAGCTCTGAAACAGGGTTGTGAGCCACATCCAGCTCTGAGACAGGGTCGTGAGCCACATCCAGCTCTGAGACAGGGTCGTGAGCCACATCCAGCTCTGAGACAGGGTTGTGAGCCACATCCAGCTCTGAGACAGGGTCGTGAGCCACATCCAGCTCTGAGACAGGGTCGTGAGCCACATCCAGCTCTGAGACAGGGTCGTGAGCCACATCCAGCTCTGAGACAGGGTTGTGAGCAACATCCAGCTCTGAGACCGGGTCAGCCACATCCAGCTCTGAGACAGTTTCGTGAGCCACATCCAGCTCTGAGACAGGGTCGGGAGCCACATCCAGCTCTGAGACAGGGTTGTGAGCCACATCCAGATCTGAGACCGGGTCAGCCACATCCAGCTCTGAGAATGGGTCGTGAGCCACATCCAGCTCTGAGACAGGGTTGTGAGCCACATCCAGCTCTGAGACAGGGTCGTGAGCCACATCCAGCTCTGAGACCGGGTCAGCCACATCCAGCTCTGAGACAGGGTCATGAGCCACATCCAGCTCTGAAACAGTGTCGTGAGCCACATCCAGCTCTGAGACAGGATTGTGAGCCACATCCAGCTCTGAAACAGGGTTGTGAGCCACATCCAGCTCTGAGACAGGGTCGTGAGCCACATCCAGCTCTGAGACAGGGTCGTGAGCCACATCCAGCTCTGAGACAGGGTTGTGAGCCACATCCAGCTCTGAGACAGGGTCGTGAGCCACATCCAGCTCTGAGACAGGGTTGTGAGCCACATCCAGATCTGAGACCGGGTCAGCCACATCCAGCTCTGAGACAGGGTCGTGAGCCACATCCAGCTCTGAGACAGGGTTGTGAGCCACATCCAGCTCTGAGACAGGGTCGTGAGCCACATCCAGCTCTGAGACAGGGTCGTGAGCCACATCCAGCTCTGAGACAGGGTCGTGAGCCACATCCAGCTCTGAGACAGGGTCATGAGCCACATCCAGCTCTGAGACAGGGTCGTGAGTCACATCCAGCTCTGAGACAGCGTCGTGAGCCACATCCAGCTCTGAGACAGGGTCGTGAGCCACATCCAGCTCTGAGACAGGGTTGTGAGCCACATCCAGCTCTGAGACAGGGTCGTGAGCCACATCCAGCTCTGAAACAGGGTCGTGAGCCACATCCAGCTCTGAGATAGGGTCGTGAGCCACATCCAGCTCTGAGACAGGGTTGTGAGCAACATCCAGCTCTGAGACCGGGTCAGCCACATCCAGCTCTGAGACAGTTTCGTGAGCCACATCCAGCTCTGAGACAGGGTCGGGAGCCACATCCAGCTCTGAGACAGGGTTGTGAGCCACATCCAGATCTGAGACCGGGTCAGCCACATCCAGCTCTGAGAATGGGTCGTGAGCCACATCCAGCTCTGAGACAGGGTTGTGAGCCACATCCAGCTCTGAGACAGGGTCGTGAGCCACATCCAGCTCTGAGACCGGGTCAGCCACATCCAGCTCTGAGACAGGGTCATGAGCCACATCCAGCTCTGAAACAGTGTCGTGAGCCACATCCAGCTCTGAGACAGGATTGTGAGCCACATCCAGCTCTGAAACAGGGTTGTGAGCCACATCCAGCTCTGAGACAGGGTCGTGAGCCACATCCAGCTCTGAGACAGGGTCGTGAGCCACATCCAGCTCTGAGACAGGGTTGTGAGCCACATCCAGCTCTGAGACAGGGTCGTGAGCCACATCCAGCTCTGAGACAGGGTTGTGAGCCACATCCAGATCTGAGACCGGGTCAGCCACATCCAGCTCTGAGACAGGGTCGTGAGCCACATCCAGCTCTGAGACAGGGTTGTGAGCCACATCCAGCTCTGAGACAGGGTCGTGAGCCACATCCAGCTCTGAGACAGGGTCGTGAGCCACATCCAGCTCTGAGACAGGGTCGTGAGCCACATCCAGCTCTGAGACAGGGTCATGAGCCACATCCAGCTCTGAGACAGGGTCGTGAGTCACATCCAGCTCTGAGACAGCGTCGTGAGCCACATCCAGCTCTGAGACAGGGTCGTGAGCCACATCCAGCTCTGAGACAGGGTCGTGAGCCACATCCAGCTCTGAGACCGGGTCAGCCACATCCAGCTCTGAGACCGGGTCAGCCACATCCAGCTCTGAGACAGGGTCATGAGCCACATCCAGCTCTGAAACAGGGTCGTGAGCCACATCCAGCTCTGAGACAGGATTGTGAGCCACATCCAGCTCTGAAACAGGGTTGTGAGCCACATCCAGCTCTGAGACAGGGTCGTGAGCCACATCCAGCTCTGAGACAGGGTCGTGAGCCACATCCAGCTCTGAGACAGGGTTGTGAGCCACATCCAGCTCTGAGACAGGGTCGTGAGCCACATCCAGCTCTGAGACAGGGTCGTGAGCCACATCCAGCTGTGAGACAGGGTTGTGAGCAACATCCAGCTCTGAGACCGGGTCAGCCACATCCAGCTCTGAGACAGTTTCGTGAGCCACATCCAGCTCTGAGACAGGGTCGGGAGCCACATCCAGCTCTGAGACAGGGTCGTGAGACACATCCAGATCTGAGACCGGGTCAGCCACATCCAGCTCTGAGACAGGGTCGTGAGCCACATCCAGCTCTGAGACAGGGTCGTGAGCCACATCCAGCTCTGAGACAGGGTCGTGAGCAACATCCAGCTCTGAGACAGGGTCGTGAGCCACATCCAGCTCTGAGACAGGGTCATGAGCCACATCCAGCTCTGAGACAGGGTCGTGAGTCACATCCAGCTCTGAGACAGGGTCGTGAGCCACATTCAGCTCTGAGACAGGGTCGTGAGCCACATCCAGCTCTGAGACAGGGTCGTGAGCCACATCCAGCTCTGAGACCGGGTCAGCCACATCCAGCTCTGAGACCGGGTCAGCCACATCCAGCTCTGAGACAGGGTCATGAGCCACATCCAGCTCTGAAACAGGGTCGTGAGCCACATCCAGCTCTGAGACAGGATTTTGAGCCATATCCAGCTCTGAAACAGGGTTGTGAGCCACATCCAGCTCTGAGACAGGGTTGTGAGCCACATCCAGCTCTGAGACAGGGTCGTGATCCACATCCAGCTCTGAGACAGGGTTGTGAGCCACATCCAGCTCTGAGACAGGGTCGTGAGCCACATCCAGCTCTGAGACAGGGTCGTGAGCCACATCCAGCTGTGAGACAGGGTTGTGAGCAACATCCAGCTCTGAGACCGGGTCAGCCACATCCAGCTCTGAGACAGTTTCGTGAGCCACATCCAGCTCTGAGACAGGGTCGGGAGCCACATCCAGCTCTGAGACAGGGTTGTGAGCCACATCCAGATCTGAGACCGGGTCAGCCACATCCAGCTCTGAGACAGGGTCGTGAGCCACATCCAGCTCTGAGACAGGGTCGTGAGCCACATCCAGCTCTGAGACAGGGTCGTGAGCCACATCCAGCTCTGAGACAGGGTTGTGAGCCACATCCAGCTCTGAGACAGGGTCGTGAGCCACATCCAGCTCTGAGACAGGGTCGTGAGCCACATCCAGCTCTGAGACAGGGTCGTGAGCCACATCCAGCTCTGAGACAGGGTCATGAGCCACATACTGCTCTGAGACAGGGTCATGAGCCACATCCAGCTCTGAGACAGGGTCGTGAGTCACATCCAGCTCTGAGACAGGGTCGTGAGCCACATCCAGCTCTGAGACAAGGTCGTGAGCCACATCCAGCTCTGAGACAGGGTCGTGAGACACATCCAGCTCTGAGACATGGTTGTGAGCCACATCCAGATCTAAGACCGGGTCAGCCACATCCAGCTCTGAGACAGGGTCGTGAGCCACATCCAGCTCTGAGACAGGGTCATGAGCCACATCCAGCTCTGAGACAGGGTCGTGAGCCACATCCAGCTCTGAGACAGGGTCGTGAGTCACATCCAGCTCTGAGACAGGGTCCTGAGCCATATCCAGATCTGAGACAGGGTCGTGAGCCACATCCAGCTCTGAGACAGGGTCGTGAGCCACATCCAGCTCTGAGACAGGGTCGTGAGCCACATCCAGCTCTGAGACCGGGTCAGCCACATCCAGCTCTGAGACAGGATCGTGAGCCACATCCAGCTCCCACTCACCTCAAAGTAGTGACACCCAGAAACCCCAATACAAGTATAATGACAACCAAAATGTTTCCACAGAAATCACACCGAGGCAGTATACCAAGATCCAGGGGTTCCCACCTTATCCCCTTTCACATCTGCTCTTTAGTATGGGGGCTACTCACAAAAGTCACCATCCGGAGACCTGTTCTTGATAGCTGTTTGCTAGACCTGCTGCTTATGCACCAAGCTTGAAGACCGTCATGAGCCATACATCACAGGTCCGCGAGCCACATGTGGCTCCCTAGGTACAGGTTGGGGTCATCTGTCCTATGTTATGCATATAGGGTAACAATCAAACATGTGAATACCCCTTTAATGCTATGTGTGAACAGAGTGTTTGCCTGCAGAAATTTCTGCACCAAATCTGCATTTCCTGGCAAAAAAAGTGCATTTTTTCTGTGCAATTTTGCTGCATTTTTGGTGCATTTTCTATGCATTTTTTATGCATTTGGAGTGGAAAAAAAGATGGCAAAAATGCTGAAAAAAATTTACATGCTGCAGATTATTTTTTGCACCAGGAAAAAAAATAAATCAGACATGTTTCAAAATCAGTTCAGACACAAAAATAACAAATAACTATACTGACCATCACACAATAAACATAGTCTGCGCAAAGCAATACAACCTACAAGAATTAGCGCACAATGACCAGAGTAAAAAAAAATATTATTCTTTTATTAACAACAGAGAAGTACCATAAAAAAGTGAGCAAGAATAAACACTGAGATAAACCACAAGGGCAGAAAAATAAGGAAAAAGATAAGGAAAAAAATAAGGAAAAAAATAAGCAACGTGTGCACAACACTTCAGAATTCTCATTGACTTTGCTGGCGTAAGGATAGACATGCAGATTCATGACAAAACTGCACCAAAAAACGCATAAAAAATGTAGTGTGTGCACATATCCTGCACTGGGATATCACAGCACATAATGGTGGAATTTAAAACCAGTGACCAGAACCACGCTAATATTGCAAAGGATAATTCCAAATAAAACATATTATCCGGGCTCCAGTGTTTTATAATAAACATATTTTTATTTTGTTATTCACAATCCGAAGCAAAGTTTTCTGTTTGCTTGCGTTTTTTTGTTGTTGGGGGATTCTGTATTGGACGTGTAAGAGAAAAGCATTTACTATAACTGTCAGGAGGATAAGATAGCACAGGATCAAAACAGATGGGAAATGGTTTAAGAGCCTGACAGGCGAGAATGTCAGATACAGATACAGCCACAGTCTGATAAGGAGGATGTGTAGGGAAAAATAGTGCATACAAAAATGCCAGAAATGATAACATAAAGTAGTCAGGAAACCAAAATTCAGGGATATAGATAGATAGATAGATAGATAGATAGATAGAGGGATAGATAGAGGGATAGATAGATAGATAGATAGATAGATAGATAGATAGATAGATAGATAGATAGATAGAGGGATAGAGGGATAGATAGATAGATAGAGGGATAGATAGAGGGATAGATAGATAGATAGATAGATAGATAGATAGAGGGATAGATAGATAGATAGACAGAGGGATAGATAGATAGATAGATAGATAGATAGATAGATAGATAGAGGGATAGATAGATAGATAGATAGATAGATAGAGGGATGGATAGAGAGATAGATAGATAGATAGATAGATAGATAGATAGATAGATAGATAGATAGATAGATGGATGGATAGACAGATAAATATAAAAGATTGCAGTACACCAATGTATCCGTTACAAACAATTGTGGATATTACTTACATTTCCAATAGATAAAAATAAAATAAATAAAAAGAATAAATAAACAGATAAATATACATGATTTAGATAAATGAACAAATACAATACAGTAGATAACAGACCTAAGATAAAATATAATTAGATAACAGGTCAGAAAGAAAGAAAGAAAGAAAGAAAGAAAGAAAGAAAGAAAGAAAGAGGAAAAGAAAGAAAGAAAGACAAAGGAATATAGAAAGAAAAGGAAGACAGAGAAAGAAAGAAAGAAAGAAAGAAACGGATGAAAGCGAGAAAGAAAGAGAGAAAGAAAGAAAAGGAAGAAAGAGAGAAAGAAAGAATGAAATAAAGAAAGAAAGAAAAGCGAAAGAAAGAAAGGAAGGAAGAAAGAGGAAAAGAAAGAAAGAAAGAAAGAAAGAAAAAGACAAAGGAATATAGAAAGAAAAGGAAGACAGAGAAGGAAAGAAAAGAAAGAAATGGATGAAAGGGAGAAAGAAAGAAATAAAGAAAGAAAGAAAAGAGAAAGAAAAGGAAGATAGGAAAGAAAAAAGAAAAGGAAGGAATAAATTAAAAAAAAGAGAGAGAAAAAGTAGCAAGAAAAGAAAGGAAAGAAAGGAGCAAGAAAAAAATGGAGCAAGAGAAAAAAAATGTAAGAAACAAGCAAAGAAAGAAAAAGGAAAAAGAAAGAAAGACAATGCAAGAAATAATGAAAAAAATAGATATAACTAAGATAGAGCAATGCAACATAGATAGAGAGATAGATAAACATCTGAATGTGAAGGACTGCAGTACACCAATGTATCAGTTACAAACAATTGTGGACATTACTTACATTTCCAATAGATAAACAGATAGATATACATGATTTAGATAAATGAACAAATAGACAGTAGGTAACAGACCTAAGATAAAATATAGATAACAGAAAAGAAAGAAGGAAAGAAAGAAAGAAATAGAGAAAGGAAAGTAGAAAGAAAGTGAGAAAGAAAGAAAAAAAGAAATAGATAAAGAAAGAAAAAAAGGAAAGAAAGAAAGGAAAGAAAGAAAAGGAAGAAAGACAAAAAAGAAAGTAGCAAGAAAAAAGAAGGAAAGAATGAAAGAAAAAAGCAAAAAATTGGAGCAAGAGAAAAAAAACTGAAAGCAAAAGTAAGAAAGAATGAAAAAAAAAAGATATAACTAAGAACAATACAATATATAGTTGGACAGATAGATGTGGTATTCGCTAATTAATTTTCAACATGGCACACGCGGTTCATGAATTTGGAGCAAAAACTACAACTTTTCTATTTTTGCCTTTTACCAATATTTTCACTTCCTAGTGCCAAATGTAGCAAATTCTTTTAAAATCTGGAGTGAGATGCGTCAAACATTTTTTGCAACATTTGGTAAAAGTTTTATCTTAGGAATCTATATAAAACATTTGGAAAAGCAAACTTGTCAAGGAAATATCAAAAGAGACTTATGGGTACTTTACACGTTGCGACATCGCTGCCGATATATCATCGGGGTCACGTTGTTAGTGACGAACATCCGGCGCCGGTAGCGACATCGCAACGTGTAAATCCTAAGTCCGAAGATGCACAGAAGCGTAAAAAATCGCTGATCTGTGTAACGTCGTTCATTTCCATAATGTTGCTACATCAGGAGATGCGATGTTGTTTGTTGCTCCTGTGGCGTCACACATCGCTGTGTGTGAAACTGCAGCAACGACGAACATCTCCTTACCTGCGTCCACCAGCAATGTGGAAGGAAGGAAGTGGGCGGGATGTTATGTCTCGCTCATCTCCGTCCCTCCGCTTCTATTGGCCGGCCGCTTAGTGACATCGCAGTGACGCCGAACGCACCTCCCCCTTGAAGGAGGGATTGTTCACCGGTCACAGCGACGCCGCCGACCAGGTATGTGCATGTCACGCTGCCGTAGCGATTATGTTCACTACGGCAGCAATCACAAGATATCGCATGTACGATGGGGACGGGTGCTATCGCGCTGGACATCGCTAGCAAATGCTAGCGATGTCGCAACGTGTAAAGTACCCCTTAGAGTATGCCCCTTACAGTGGCATGCAAACATTAGGGCAACCCACGTCAAAATTATTGTTATTGTGAACAGTTAAGCAAGTTGAAGATGAAATGATTTACAAAAGGCATAGAGTAAAAGATGACACATTTCCTTTGTATATTAGGCAAAAAAAAGTTTATTTTTTATTTTGTATATTTTAAATGTAACAAAAAATGACAATAGACTGATGCAAAATATTGGGCACCCTGCATGGTTAGTACCTAGTAGCACCCCTTTTGGCAGGTATCACTGCTTGTAAACACTTTTTGTAGCAGCCAAGAGTTGTTTCATTCTTGTTCGAGGGATTTTTATCCATTCTTCCTTGGAAGAGTCTTCCAGTTCTGTGAGATTCCTGGCTCATCTTGCATGCACTGCTCTTCCTTGGAGACATCTTCCAGTTCTGTGAGATTCCTGGCTCGTCTTGCATGCACTGCTCCTTTGAGATCTAGTCACAGATTTTCAATGGTGTTCAGATCAGGGGACTGCGAGGGCCATTGTAAAACATTTAACTCACTACTTTTGAGGTTGTCTATTGTGGGTTTTGATGTGTGTTTATGATCATTATCCATTTGTAGAAGCCTTCCTTTTTTCACCTTCAGCTTTCTTACAGATGGTGTTATGTTTACATCAAGAATTTGTTGAAATTTCATTGAATCAATTCTTCACTCTACCTATGAAATATTCCCCGTGCCATTAGCTGCAACACAACCCCAAAGCAAGATTGATCCACCCCCATGCTTAATGGTTGTCGAGTTGCTTTTTTCCTGAGATGCTACCAAACAGCAAACTGCCTGCAACCAATCACAGATGAGGACACAGGATGGCTGGGTTGTATAGCTGCCTTCAACCAATCATAGATACTGGCACAGAGGGTGGGCGGGAGAAGCAGTAAATATTGATGGAAAAAGTTATAACTCCTGGAAAAAGAGGAAAAAATGAAAGCTTAAAAACAGAAAATGTAATGATCATTAACCCATTCATGACCCTGGAGATACTAGCACATCCTATTTTGTGGTGACTTCCCAACCTTGTTCGTACCGGTATGTTCTGACGATCATGCACATGAGCTGTGCCCACGTCATCACCACCGGGAGCTCGGCTTCCATGACAGCTGAGCTCAAGCTCTCCTAGTCCCTGACTGTTTAACCCCCTAAAAGCTGCAATAGATATTGATCACAGTATTTAGTGTGCAGGAAGGAGTGCACTCCCTCTCCTGTCCTGTCGGGCCTCAATGATGTCATCGTGAGGGTCCGATCATTGCAAGGGTGATCTGAGATCGTCATGATGACCTCTGGCTCACTCAGCTATGAGAGGACATTTAGACCATACTAGGAGCATGATCTAAAATCCTTCTGTCGATGCAGCATTGACAGATATAATGTATTGCAAATCTGATTAATTGCAATACATTACATCAGCAATCAAAGCAATAAAAGTTAATGTCCCATATAGGGACAAAGTAAAAAAGATAAAGTAAAAACAAAATATTAAAAATATAATAAAAAAAAATCTCAGAAAATAAAGAGGAAAACAGTTTTTTAAAAAATTTATACCAATACATATGTATATGTATGTAAAAAAAGAAGTACACATATTTGGTAGTGCCACATCTATAAAAAATTCACACTTTCACATTCACACCCCTTTAGTGAACACCATAAAAAAATTAAAAAAAAGTCTATTCATCATATGACTGTCAAAAAAAGTGGAATAAAAACGAGATAAATAAAAGTCAAATGTAAATAAAAATGGTATTGCTGAAAACATCATCCTGTCCTACAAGACGCCATACAGCTCTGTCAGCGAAAAAAAATAAAGCTATAGCTCTCAGAATACAGCAATGCAAAAACTGTTTTTTCTTTCTATAAAAGTGTTTTTATTGTGTTAAAGCGGCAAAACATAAAAAAAATATGAATGTGGTTTCGCTGTAATCGTAATGACCTGAATAATAAAGCTGTCTTAACACTTTTACAACGCAGTGGACAACGTAAAAAAAAAGTAGAAAAAACTATTCCTGAATTGCTGTTTCATCTTGATTCTGCCTCACAAAAAGTAGAATAGAAAGCGATCAAAAAACATTGAGGCTCAAAATTGTACAAATAAAAACTTTAACTCATCCCGCAAAAACAAGCCCTTACATGACGCTGGTTACAGAAAAATTTGGTGATGCACAAAACCTTTATTTTGAAAAAAGCGTTTTTTTAGGGTGATAGTAGCCAAACCTAAAAAAAACCCCTATATAAATCTAGTTTTGCTGTTATCGTACTGATAAGAGGAATAAAGCCGCCCTATCATTGCTAACGCACAGTGAATGGCGTAACACATGGTAATAAAGCCAATTATTCAACTGCTGTTGCCTTTGTTTATTCTGCCCCCCCCCAAAGTTTGCAGTAAGGCGTGGCTCAAATTTATTCTGTGCTATATCGGGGATTACGTGTAAATGTTTGAAAACGTGATTCAGATAAAACCAATGGAAAATTCACTGTAGAGGCAGATGGAGTCACTTTGGCCTCCCATCTGGTCTGTGGTCCGGCGGTGTCCATCTTTTTAAGCGTCTTTTTAGATGTGCACAACAGCAAGTCAACAACTGTTTTGTGCTACTTTCAAAAGATGGACACCGCTGAACAGAGTCCTGAGTAACTCTGCTTTCTCGTTATAGTGAATGGATCCGTCAGGAGTTTCACCTGAATCTGATGGAAACCCTGATGTAAGTACTCAACATAGAGCACAGGACAAGTGTGAACTGATCCAAAATCTTTTGTACCCCAAATTGCCACCAAATAGCATTCAAATCAACCCACAAAAAAACAAGTCCACACTCAGATCATCTGTTAACTGAAATGTAGGGGGCTTCGTTGCTACTGGTAGCACAAAGGCTCTGGAGAAGCAATATGGCTCCCCCAAAAAAGTAATACAGCAAAATCTACACTCCCAAATCTAAGTGTCCTCTCTCTTTTGAGCACCACAATGTGCCTAATCACAGTTAATGTCCACATGTTTGGCATTGTTGTAGTGAGGAAGCCCATTTCATTTTTGGGATGTGTGTCTCCAGAAGCACGAGTTGGGCAAATAGTACAAACACTACAATGTACTGGGCACTACAATGGCTTATTTGCAATTTCTAATTCTGCAACACCACTGTGTTTGTCTCCATGGGTGTTTTCCAAAGACAAAATTGTCACTACAACTGTAAATGAATTCCCAGAGGGGTGTAATTTATAAAAATTGGTCACTTGAAGTTTCTGCTGTTCTACCACTTAGGTGCTCTGGCTGCAAATGAAGTGTGCAAACTATTCTTGGAAAATCTGCTCGAAAAGTCAAATGGCACTCCTTCCCTCCTGAGCCCTGTGGTTCAGCCAAACATTACTGTACAGTAAAATGTGGGGTATTGCTACATTCAGGAGAAATTGTGTAACACATTATGGGCACTTTTGTACCTGTTCCGCTTGTGAAAATTGTAAATCTGGGGTTAAAACAACACTTTAGTGGTAATTATTTTTTCTTCAATGCCCAATAGTATACAATTTTGTGACACACCTGTAGTGTCAATATGTTCACTGCACAACTAGGTGAGTTCATTGATAGGTGCAATTAGCAAAATGGAGTCACTTCAGGGTATTTCTGCTGTTGTTGCAACTCAGGGGCTCTGCCAATATATCATGGCACCATTCCAGCAAAATCTGAACTCCAATATGGCGCTCCTTCCCTTCTTAACTTTGTACTGTGCCTCAAAAGTTGTTTCTGACCACATATGGAGTATTGGTGGACTCAAGAGAAATTGCATAACAAATTGTATGGTCTATTTTCTAATGTTATTCTTGTCAAAATAAAAGATTTTGGGTTAAAGCAACATTTTTGTGGTAAAAATGATTAATTTTCACGACTCAACATTATAGATTTCTGTGAAGCACCTGGGAGTTCAAAGCGCTCACCACATGTCTTGATTTTATTACTTGAGGGGTCTAGTTTCCAAAATAGGGTCACTTGTGGGGAGCTTCACTGTTTAGGCAACTCAGAGGCTCTGCAAACATGACATTGTGTCCGCAAACGATTCCACCCAATATTGAGTTAAAAAAGTAGTGCTTCTTCCCTTCTGAGCCCTGCAGTGCACCCAGACAGCTGTTTTTCACAACATGTGGAGTTTCGGCATACTCAGGAGTAATTGCTCAACAAATGATATGGTACATTTTCTCCTGTTTCATTGAGAATGAAAAATTTGAGCCTAAAGCAACATGTTTGTGTTAAAAATGTATTTTTCCATTTTCTCGGCTCAACGTTATAAAATTCTGGGAAGCACCCGGGGCATTCAAAGTGTGCACCACACATCTAGATGAATTCCTTGAAGTGTCTTGTTAATAAAATGGAATCACTTGAGGGGGAGCTCTACTGTTTGGGCACATCAGTGGCTCTCATAATGTGAAAAAGCATCCGCTAATGATTCCACCCTATTTTGTATCCAAACAGTCATGTGGAGCTTCTTCCCTTCTGAGCCCTGCTGTGCATCCAAACAGTACTTTTCCACACATATGAGATATGAATGAACTCAGGAAAAATTGCACAACAAACTGTATGTTGTTTCTTGTTGACGCTGATATTTTGGCTGTATGTTCACAGCTTGGCTTTTGAATGGGGCACTCTCATGATGCAGTTTGGCAATTTTCTTCACCGCTATCACTGAGCTGGATGATGCTGTTTCTCTTTTCTTGGGAAATCTTCTTCATGGCTACTTCTTGATACAAACTAGTGACCTTTCATTTGGAAATAAACCTAATAACACACTGATCTATTAGGGAATGTGAGAACAGGTTGTAATTTGTAGTATACAGAAATAAAAGATTTTTCCACCACCAGGAGCAAAACAGTAACAATACAGTGACCTGACAAGAATCTGCTAAATAGTTGCAAGTCAAATTTATGTATGAAATAGCCAATAAGATTGTGTATAAAATGATGGTAGTCTCACATTTGAACTAGTAGTGTAGGCTGAGATATGAAGCCTGAAAATCAAAAGTTCAAAACATTGTTACCATTTTGTTCAATAGTGCATATACAGTATGGAAGATGTTAGAGGGCAGGACAGGTTGATGACACCAGAATCCATGAATACTTATCTACAAGGGCAAAAAAAGAGACAATTGTGTCATTCATTCTAACTTTAAGTCCTAAGGGAAAAACAGGCCACATGTCCCTGTAGTGAATACAGACTATGCCCGTATGTGATGTCATAGAGATATCATCTCATGTGTTTAAGCCTCATTTGCAGTTCTTGACTTAGGAATGTCATTGTAGCAGAAACTTGTTTTTTTTTGTTAAAGTAACTTGATTTTGCTAGAATTTTACCTACTTGAACTGGTGGAAGAAATATTCTAATTCGGGCTGGAAAACATGTTGTTTGTAGTGATCCTCATGACCGCAACTTTCCATCTAATAATTGAGAACTTAAAATAAAAACATTTACAATAAAGATATTGATTTGTATATATATATATATATATATATATATATATATATATATATAAAATGTATGTATATATATATATATATATATACTGTGTTTATATACTGTATATGTTACCTGCAATGTGTAAAAACAGGCATTCTATAGAATACCTAGGCAATGTATACAATGCCAGAGATGGGTCGTAAAGGTATGAAATACAACAGATGTTCATACATTTCCTAAAAAATTGTTTAAAACAACTGAAGTCCTCAGTGTTTGATACCTTTTAATGGCTAATTGAAAAGATGGTAATAATAGCAAGCTTTCCAGACTACTCAGGTCTCTTCTTCAGGCTCAATATAACACACAATCTGAAGAGTCACATATTTATACACAACAGGACATAGAATGGGACAGTAAATAAAACAAGTTATGTGAAGCAAAACTATCAGTATGGCAAGAGGACAAACTGTTGTGGCCATAAATATTGCTGCAGTTCATAGATAAGCAGTGTGAAAGTTTTATTGTCCTCTGATTAGGCTCTGCCCCGGATGGTCTGAAGAGCACATCTCTTAATTGACTTCAGTTCTTTTAAACAATTTTTTATCTCTACTGGCTAACACGGTACTAATATATATTTTACCTGTATCATACATTTCCTAGTCATTCTATAGAATACTTAAATGACAAACAGGCGGAGTGTAGAATATTACAGGGGTGGTCCGTCCAAAAGTAGGTGGACAGAGCAGGCAGCAGCAGATCTGTGTAACTGGCTCAGTTGCCCTTAGCAAATGCCTTTGCGTCAAAAAAAAAAATTAAGTGCAATTCAAAATGTCATTCTAGCCTCTCGTGCTGCAACAAATTGTCAGGAATGACACTTCTGGTTCCTTTTTTTTTTGCCAGTAAAGATATCTTGTTCATTTTGTATTTTTCTTTCATTAGTTTTTTGACTGTTTGTTATTAAAGACTAATAGTCAGGAATGACACTTCTGTTTCTTTGTGTTTTTCCCAGTAAAGATATCCTGTTGTTCATTTAGGATTTCTTCTTTCATTAGTTTTTTGACTGTTTGTTACTTCTTTCATTAGTTTTTTGACTGTTTGTTACTAAAGACTTTTCCAATCTGGGCATTATATCAGATTTTGCTTGAGCAGTTCTTGTCATTCTTTATAATACCTAGACATTTTATGTAATGGCTAACTTTTCCAATCTGGGCATTATATCAGACTTTGCCTGAGCAGTTCTTGTCATTCTTTATAATACCCAGACATTTTATGTATTGCCTAGGAAAAGTATAGAACAACGCAGATATTTCATACCTTGCCTGAAAATGACAGGGATTGTATTAATTGGCTAGGTATTCTATAGCATGCCGAGTTTTCATACCTTTCATGTAACATATATATGTAAATAAACACAGTAGGGAAAATAAGTATTTGATACACTGTTGATTTTTTCCCATCTGGAAAGAATGTAGAGAGAGACCTGTAATTTTTATTGTAGGCACACTTCATCTATGACAGACAGAATTCCCTCCAAAAGTCCAGAAAATCACATTGTATGATTCTTAAATAATTAATTTGCATTATATTGCATGGAATAAGTATTATCCATCTAGACTGCTGCTTTTATAGGGGGCGCGCCGGATTATAGAGCCAGACTGATGTTATAGTGGGTGCTCCAGACTACACAGCCAGACTACTGTTATAGGGGGTGCTCCAGGGCACACAGCCAGACTGCTATCATAGCACAAGATGTAGGCTATATGACCAGACCCTTTATAGGGGGAGGGCTGAACAAAACAATGAGTATGTTTCTATTATGGCTTTTTTATTACTTTTCTTACAGCTGCCCTTAAGTACTTAGATTATATGTTTAGTTTTGTTCTTCTGTTACTGTTTCTTAACATGTTATACCAAAGTCATAATAAATGTTCTCCACATGTCACACACTTGGGGATCTTGGTCAGACCTCATCTGTAAGAACTTTGTATCATATTCCCATGTTTGTTGGGATTTCTGTCTAGTCTCTAAAATGATGTTTGGGTAATGAGCTTCTTGAACATGTTCTTCAGAGGTCATCAACCTGTGGCTCACTTGCTCTTGTGAAGCTTTGATTCCTAGCCTGGGAGTTGTAGTTTCCCACCTGTAGAAACACAGGTTTAAGACCTTTGATGAGTATTTCAGGACGTCTTGCAGGGCCCCAGCTTTTGATCCACAGCTGACTTACGTTTATTCATCGACGTCCCCTAAAGTAGTATTGGGTTGAAACCAACTGTTCGTATCATGTGCCGTTACAGACGCCAGGTGCTCCACTCTCCGTAAGTCATTTATATTCTGGTGTGAGTGGCCAGGCTTTGCTTCTTTCCTGGCCGTAGTCAGGTTTCATTGATAGATGATTCATCCTATTTCTATTTGTCTCCGGGCTATCAGATGCTGAGATCTGCTCGTCGACATAAAAAGATAAGCTCCCTGCATGTATTTTTAGACAAAGAAGCTATGAGAATCACTTGACTATTAAGTTCCTGAGATTCAACTTTCACCAAGTGTAGGGGCAATGACCCTGGCCTTCGACCTCGGAGATGACATGTGACAGAAGGTCACAAGGTGCAGGAGACAGGCTTAGAATAACGCAGACAGAATTACTAGAATTGTCCCCGCTTTTGCATTCCTAACGAAATAGATAGGCCAGAGTTATTCGCGTCCGGGCATTGCTTGCTCCTGCAATTTCATGATATTGATATTTAATTTCAACTATAAGGTAAAGAGTTCCTTTATGCAGTGATTTTTTGTAGAATGTTTCTTGTGTTTTTTTGGTCCCAAAATGCTACAGTGGGTGATTGCTGGGAATCAACAGTTTCTTTTTCACTTGCCCTTTCTTTTGAATCTTTCTTTGAAAACTGCAGCATGATCTAGATACGGCTTCCTTTGTCCAATTTGTGTCTTTCTCCACATTTTGATAAAAAAACAAATCAATAAAAGATATGTGGCTTAATGTGTATTATGGTATTTGTGCATTTTTGGTGCAGTTTTGAGATTACAAATCACAGGATTCTAGTACTCACCTGAACCATATTTTTTTATAAAATCAACAAAAAATTGCAATAAAAAACTTGTGCAAATTAATCACATTGTTTGCTGGATGATAAATTTGGCACATCAGTAGTCTGTCTAGTAGAACTTTACACAGCATTTTGGTTGACTTGTTGTAAACCATTTTTGGCTCAGTATGGCACTTCTAAAACCACGTCTCTCCCATTTGCCCCTTGACTTTTAAAACACAAAATGTGCCGCGAGAACCTCATATATTAAGTGCTCCAGACGTTCTTTATTTCGATGCATTCTGAAGAGTAACTGTCACGAGTGTGTTACGGCCTGATGTGATCTCAGATCACTCTGGGATTGGAAGTCACAGTGTCTTGTGGATCTCAGATTCACATTATTGCCCGCTCACCATTTACCCTGAGTTGGAGCATAGTTAATTCTATCCAACACTGAAGGGATTAAAGTTCATTTCTATCCTGCAGTGATCTAACAGGTAGCTGTAACTTCATTTGCAACCACTCCCTTCTGCTATGAATTTCCGCTCCTCATTCTTCCCTATGCCAGCTATAGCTCATTCATTCAGCTGACCATGTTGAAGGAAGGAACTTGTTGCTGCATAGCTGTAGTGTCACTACTATTACAGATGCAAAGTTCCTTACTGAAGAAACCTTGGAGTGCTTGTTGTTGTGTCTTTCCACATATGTATGCCATACCCACCTCATGTTGTCTTATTCCGGTTACATGACTAGTGTCTCACTGGCCTTCACTACTTGGTGAATTTAGGGTCAGCAAGGACCTAGGCAGATGATTGGCGCATGGCTGGAAGGACCCGTCTAGGATTGTTAGGGAGTGCAGGGTTCAGCCTCAGGTGAGTCCTAGGAGGTGACTCTGCTCCCCTCTCCCTAGCATAAGCGGCCACCATTATATTGTTTACCGTGTATCCTGTGTGTTGTGTCGCTCTCCAAGATTCCTCCCCTGGCGTGACTCTACCCTGATGTTACTGTGGTGTTATGCTGCTCGCTGTGAGTCCTCCTATGAGCAGGCACGAAACCTATAGTCACTGTCATCCAAAGGTTACTTCTTACAATTGCTGCTCTCTTTTGTCCATACACACTATTGCTCACAGCCACCAAGAACTCAGGTTCCAGCTTAATGGTTTCAAATGGCAGCTCAGCACTTATCAATGACAATACAATCAGTTGAACCAGCATATTTGGTCCCTTATTCTTACTAGAACTTTCTTCCCTGGCCCAGTTTCAGTGTATTACCTAAGAGTTTATGTCCAAATAGCCCAGTATTACTTCACTGTAGCTTCCAGGACCTGGTCTACACTTTCCCCAGTTTCACTTCCTAATTGTTTCCTTATTGTCTCGGGGTTCTCTTTCCACCTCACAGCATTACCTATCTAGACTTTTCGAAATGTATATAGCTGAACCAAGCTCTTTTCTTTTCACCAGTGTCCTCTCTCCTTTTTATGTCTTTTAATTCAATTTGCACTATTCACCGAAAGGTTACCTTCTGCTATTACTTCTGTTGCTCTGCCCTCCACTTGAATTATGGATTACAACATCCAGTAACTCACAGCGTCCTCCTTTTAAGTAAACTCTTCCCCTGTTCCAGTCTTCCAACAAGGTTTAAACTTCCTCTTAACTATTTTGTGTGTCTTAAGGTGCAAGGTATAAGCACTATTAATTTAATTCTATAGGAATTATAAAGCTCACAACCGTCCTCGATCTAGCAGGACTGTCCTGATTTGATGGAAATGTCCTAGTGTGTCGGGAGGTTGGGGATACTGACTTCATTGCTTAGTTTTTCCTCTTCCCCTATCTACAGGGGAAGGACCAGCATCTCTGAGTTATGCACATGCTAACATTTATTTAATTAACTAACTGTTTTTTTCATGTAGTCTGGCCAACCCTGGAATTCAAACTCCCTAACGTTTGGAGGCAACTGCAAAGATTTGGAGGCAACTGCAAATTGCTCTCACTGAGTCAACTGGAGATAAGTTGTTTGTTGATTTCCCTTGTGTTTTATCCCTGTCTATGCGTTAGCGCCTAGTGGGGTTTATGAAGAGCTCATCCCATCCACTCTTTACCTAGGGCCCAGATAAGGGTCAGCTTAGGGCCAGGTATTCAGCTCAGCGCATAGGTACAGAACCTATCTAGGGTGGTGAGGGAACCCAGGGCTGAACGCTGGAAGTCTGATGTTTTAAATATTGTATTGCATTTATTGGATGTGACACCTAATGTGGCATTGAGTTTTGTAGACTTGATGTTATGACTGAAACTCCCCACTCACACAGGGATGAACAAACCAAGAAAGATGTACCATATTTTTCATTTTATAAGACGCACCGGATTATAAGATGCACTCCAATTTAGAGAAAGAAAAGGTAAAGAAAGGGGTCGTCTTATAATCCGGTGGTGTCCTACCGGAGGGGTGGCATCGGTGGAGGAGCAAGCCAACTCTCTATCCCTTCTACACAGGAATATGAGATTTCGCCCCCAAAAATTAGATTGTTGGTCAATTCTTGCAAAACTAAAGCCTGCTTTACACGGTACGACCGATTGTGCGATTTCACAATTGATCGTACCCGCCCCCGTCCTTTTTGCATCACGGGCAAATCGCTGCCCGTGTCGCACAAAGGTAGTAACCCCCGTCACACATACTTACCTCTCGTGCGACCTCGCTGTGGGCGGCGAACGTCCACTTCCTGGAGTGGGAGGGACGTTCGGCGTCACAGCGACGTCACACGGCCGCCGGCCAATAGAAGCGGAGGGGCGGAGATGAGCAGGATGTAAACATCCCGCCCACCTCCTTCCTTCCACATAGAGACGGCGGCGGCCGCGGGAGGCAGGTGAGCTGCTCATCGTTCCCGTGGTGTCACACGGAGCGACGTGTGCTACCACGGAAACGATGGTCAACTAAAGTAACCGATATTATGGAACCTAACGAGCAGTACCCGACTCACGATTTGTGAGCGATACTGCGTCGCTAAGAGGTGTCACACAGGCCGGCATCGCCAGCGATGCCGGATGTGCGGCACAAAAACCGTGACCCCGACGATCTATCGCACGATAGATTGCCTGGTGTAAAGCAGCCTTAAGAGGTTTAGCCAGCTTTCATCTAACATGTATCCCAAGTCTTAGTACAGTTCAACAGGTACCCCAAACGTAAACCCTGGGAAAAGGGGGGTTAGTACTTGTTTGAGCTCAATTAGCAAGATTCATGTCATCTCACATAATTCCTGAAAAGGCTTTGCTGAATATACAGCAGTAAATGATAAAAGTGCTACATGATCTAGATGTGGTAACTTAGAAACCTGAGATCCCCGGAAGCAATGTATATGATTTCACTGACTGTTTTCTGTAACTATATCTGTAATGTCTGTTTTATTTTTTGGCACAGTAATAACCTTCCCATTATATACTACTCAAAATAAGTTCGGGTGACATTTATGTAAAACGTAAAAAGTTCCCGCTACACTGATATTTTATCATGAAACGAGGGCATTTAAGTAGAAGCAGCAATGGTGATTTCTTTATCTCAAACTATTTATTGAAACAAAAGCCAACATCAGTGGTGGGTATACCCCCCAAAATGTCAATGTCTCAATAACGTATGTGGCCTTGAGCATCAATTACAGCTGACAACGACATCTCCTGCTGTTCACAAGTCGACTTAAGGGGGCTTTACACGCTGCGACATCGCTAATGCGGAGTCGTTGGGGTCACGGAATTTGTGACGCACATCCAGCCGCATTAGCGATGCCGTTGCGTGTGACACCGATAAGCGATTTTGCATCGTTGCAAAAACGTGCAAAATCGCTAATCGGCGACATGGGGGTCCATTCTTAAAAATCGTTACTGCAGCAGTAACGAAGTTGTTCCTCGTTCCTGCGGCAGCACACATCGCTGCGTGTGACGCCGCAGGAACGCGGAATCTCCCCTTACCTGCCTCCCGGCTGCTATGCGGAAGGAAGGAGGTGGGCGGGATGTTAAGTCCTGCTCATCTCCGCCCCTCCGCTGCTATTGGGCGGCGGTTCAGTGACGCTTCGCTGTGACGCCGCACGGACCGCCCCCTTAGAAAGGAGGCGGTTCGCCGGTCACAGCGACGTTGCCGGACAGGTAAGTATGTGTGACGGCTCTGGGCGATGTTGTGCGGCACGGACAGCGATTTGCCCGTGTCGCGCAACAGATGGGGGCGGGTACCCACACTAGCGATATCGGGACTGATATCGCAGTGTGTAAAGTAGCCTTTATTGTCTGCTGACACATGGCATCCAACTCTTTTTGAAGGACAGCCCTCATGTCATTGAGGTTCTGAGGTGCCAAGTTATAAGCCTCTACATGGTGACTTAGCTAATCCCTTGGGTTTTTTATTGCATTCAGGTCTGGAGAAAGTGTAGGCCACTCTATTTGACATGCCCCAGTCTCCAGCAGCCGTTCCCTAATGATGCAAACTGAATGAGCTGGAGCATTTTCGTCCATGAAGATGACATTAGGCCAGTGTTATTCATACAGAGGCACAATGACTAGATTAATGATGTTGTTCAAGCATTACAGGCTTGTCACTGTACCATTCACAAAGTATATGACAGTTCTGTATTGACTAGACACACCCAACCACACTGAAACACCACCACTACCAAAGGTTTGTCTGGTGACAACAGTGGCTGATGTGCACTCTCCTTGATGTCTATAACATTGTTGGCAGTCATCATTTCTGCTAAACATAAATCAGCTTTCATTAGTGAATAGCACTGAGGCTCACTGGTCGCTTGTCCAGCAAGACAATGACACCTGTGTCTGCTGGTGTGGGCAGGTACCTTGCAGGTTACCTAGTACATAGACAACGCTGATATAAATGGTTTCAAATGGTCTGAAGTAACATTTGGGTGCCTCTCAGCTTCTGTAAATGCGCCGGAGTTGTGTGGCATTGTTCACAACAGGGCATTGTTCACAATGAAGAGGTCATCAGTGTGTGATATGGCCAAAGGATGTCCTCTTGTATGCCTTTCTGTGACTCTTCCAGTCTCACTGTATCTCTGTTGCAACCTGCTGATGACACTCTGTGACACTCTAAGCTCAGTGGCCACCTTCGTCTGAGAACATCCTGTTTGAAGCCTCGCAATGGCGAGGTATTATTGATCAATTGTTAGGTGTCGTCTTGGTCTCATGATGTCAAAATATGAACAGCATGATGAGGAGGACGGTTTCATACCAAATCTAACTGAACCCCCAAATTTATTGAGCAATTCATGGAACAAACACCTGTTGTATATTTTGCCATTAAGCTCCTAGAGAAAGTGAGTTAAAAAAAAAAAGTACTGAAACACTGAACAGTTGGACACGTCGTGAATTCAGGAGTTTAGAGAAGGTTACATTACATTTACCTAAAAAGCTTAGAGGGCATTTTAGCATCATCCTGAAATTTCATGCGAACGCTAGATATCTCTAACTTTGTGCGAATAGTGTATAAATACAGCATTACAAAATAATGTCTGGTTTTTTTTGCTTTTTTTTTTCCCAAAAAAGTGCCATACCTGTCCACATGTTGAGTGTGATATCACAGCACAGCGACTATTAAAGGGCTGGTGCAGGACTACAGTATTGATGAACTAATGAACTATCCTAAAGCCTGCTTTACATCATACGATCCAGCATACGATATCGTATGCGATCGTATCCGCCCCCATCGTATGTGCGGCACGTTCAATTTGTTGAACGTGTTGCACATACGAGTAACCCCCCGTCACACGTACTTACCTGTCCATACGACCTTGATGTGGGCGGCGAACATCCACTTCCTGGAGTGGGAGGGACGTTCGGCGTCACATAGACGTCACGCGGCAGCCGGCCAATAGAAGCCGGGGGGCGGAGATGAGCGGGACGTAAAAATCCCGCCCACCTCCTTCCTTCCGCATTGCCGGCGGGAGTCGCAGGACGTAGGTAAGATCTGTTCATCGTTCCCGGGGTGTCACACACTGCGATGTGTGCTACCCCGGGTACGATGAACAACCTGACGTTCAATTTTTAGGAATTGAACGACGTGCATGCGATGAACGTTTTACCGTTCAATCACGATCGCACGTAGCTGTTACATGCTACAATGTAACTTACGATGCCGGATGTGCGTCACTTACGATGTGACCCCGCCGACACATCGTAAGATATATTGTAGCGTGTAAAGCGCCCTTTAGAATAGTTGACCAATATCAGATCAGTGGGAAGAAGGATTTTGGACTTCCACCAATCTCACATTGATGACCTATCCATAGGATAGTCCATTAATGTTGTATTAGGGGAAGAGCCCTTTATAGGCAACTGCACTGTTCCAGCTTTGCCTTTGGTTAAAAAAAATACATTCATTTTCAGTTTGAACTCTACATTAATTCATCTATATAATATATAGTTTGCATCCAGGTCCAAGCTTCACATTTTTCTTTTCTGAGATTGACTCTCTTGGTTACATAGGATGGATGTTAGGTTTGTGTGTATCCAGATTACTACAGTCTTCACTTGCTCATACATCAGCACACCTGCTATCCTGCACTTAGTTTTCCTTCATGTACTTTCCTTGCTTTCTAAAGCCTATTTTCTCCAGCCTCTTTGGAACTGTAGATACTTTCTCCCCTCTTCGGATTGTGGAGATCTGTGTACAACCCCCTTATTTTTCCTGCTGCTATCTCTACCACTAAGAGAAGGGAGGGGCAGAGCCAAGAGAGCTGTCTGAACCAGGAGCAGGGCATTGATGGATTTGTAAAGGAACTTAGCTAGATAACTACTTAGGCATTTTTTATTTTTTTTTGCTGTAGAGTGTCTCTATTTGGAAAGTTGCCTAATTTTGCTTTAAGGAAAGTAGCAAATGCACAGTATAAAAAATACTGTGTGAAGGTGTACATAGCCTTTAGAGACCCAATTAAGTCAGACAGGTGAACCAATAAAGGAAAATAATTTTCCCCAATAAAGACATAATCTTGTTCAATTTGTGAGCATATGAGGTTCATAAAGGCCTAAGCTGAAGATTACTTCTCATAGCACTAATTAGGGGATGTTTAATATTAGAGCTTACTTCAAATAAAAATCTTTAACATTTCTGTCCAGTGAAATATCTTACATTTATCACAAGACCGCATTTATTATTGCATTCATTGATTTTTCGGAGGAAACATTCATGTTTACTTGAGGCTCATTATTAGGGATGAGCAAAACCGAGTGATAATGTTCAGGGTTCGTACAAAAGACCAGGTGTCTGCGTTTCGGACCCGTACACGATTTTTAACTGTACGTCCTGTTCCTGTTCGAGTTTGTCATCCGAATAAAGCTTGTTGAAAGGTTGCAGAGGAGCCTATCAACAATCTTTTAGGTTGTGGGCACTTGGCATGGCTATGATGGGCCAGCATACCACCTTTATACAGGCTGGGTCACGGGCTGGGCAGCCATTTTGCTGCGAATAGTGCAGAGATAGGCTGCTGTTAGAGTGAGAGAGAGTGTGAGGTTCCAGTGTGGCATACTGTTGCAAAAAGCTCTTTGTGGTCCTTTAAAAATTGGGTGCTCTATGGTGGATCTTGGGCAATCTTGGCTATGAGGGTCAACTACATAAATAGGCATTTTAGTGTCCTTTTTAAAAAATTGGGTGCTTTTTGATGGATCTTGGGCAATCTTGGCTGTGAGGGTCAATTAGGTAAATAGGCTATTTAGAGGTCTTTATAAAAAAAAAATAATTGGGTGCTCTGTGGTGGATCTCAGCAATCAAGGTCCATAGGGAAAACAGGCCCTGAAGGGGCTTTTTTTAAAAGTTGGTGCCCTGTGGAGGAACTCTGACAATCTTGGCTGTGTGGGAAACCTCACATTCATTCCAATGAACCAGCGGTGCATCACACAGTACTTGTCCTTACCTTTGGCTGACTAAACAACTAGATCAGCCACTCCCACACATTGCTATACTTTATTTGCGATTCCAAAGATTTTGTGGCGTAACCCCAAAAGAAAACTAAAAAAATATATTATTGCAAAAAAATTGTTGGCTACCTTCTCCTCTGCTTCTTTTACCTACATTGTCACGTCCACCTGCTCCTCCATTTGAAACTCCGTCTTCTGGTTCAAGGTTTTATTTTTGGGTTTATTCGATCTTAGTTTTAAGGGGTTCTAGTTGCTCTGTGGGTCAACTGAGAAAACAGGCTCTGTAAGGGCAGTCTTCAAATGTATTCACTCTCGGGGAAGTCTGTCAATTTTTGCTGTGCAGGTGAAGTCATAACAGAGGCATTGTAGGGCCATTGTTCAAATTGTCGCTCTGTGGGGGAAATCTTCCAAGCATCGTGGAGGAACTGCCAGCTCGATCACAAATCCAACTATGAGCTTTATTACTGTAGCACCTGTAGTGTATGCTGCTTGAGCTGAAAATTAGGCTCTGTAGAGGGAACTTGGGAAACATGGCCCTTTTTTAAAAATTATTTGTCTGTGGGAGTAATCTTCGAATCTTGGTTATAATGGTGAAATATGAAAATAGGGGGTGACATCATGGAGTAGCATTATGACATGAATAAATGTCATAATTCTCATAATCTCTCAGGATGTCTCTCACACCTCCTCCCTTTAGAGGACGCTGGGGAGCAGCACATTCCTGTGTTCCCCTGCGCGCCCGTCCGTGACCTCTCCTTGTCAGGACAGCCCGTCTGCATTACCATGGTGACCAGGGGCGTAACGATCGCGGTCGCAGAGGTCGCCACTGCGACCGGGCCCGCAGGGTTATAGGGGCCCGGCAGCCGCTCTGCAGAGCCGGCTGCCGGGCCCCTATGTGTAGTGCCACTATGTAGTGGCCGACTGCGCGACCGTTAGGGGGCCGGCCTGTGAGTCAGGGGGGCCCAGTGTCTGCAGGGGGCAGAGGGGCCCCTGACCTGGAGAGGCCACCAGGCGTTCCTGACCTGCTGCAGAGGAGATGTGCTCCTGCACGGCAGACGGAAACCATCCCTACCAGGACCTGCGATGATGTCACGCCCATGTGACTGTGTGGGAGGAGACACAGGATGCCGGGGAGAAAGCAGGAGAAGATACTTCGAACACATGAGTGGTAATGAGAAAAGAGGGGACATGAGGGGAGGGGCTGCAGGGTGAGTGGGATATGAGGGCTGCAGACTGTGACAGAAGCATGTGAAGGGTGCAGAGTGTTTGAGAGGGGTAAATTGGGGTACGGGCAGGGTGAGATATGTGGGTCAGGGTGTGTGTGTGTGATATGGGGGTGCAGGCTGTATAGGGAGCAGGGTGTGTGACATATGGGGGCAGGGGCATAACTACCGCAGTCGCAGGGGTCAGAAGGAGCTGAGAGGTATTTGTTTTTTTATTTTGCTGGCTGCATGACACATATAGGCCCGGGGAAGCTGCCTGCATGATACATGGAGGCCCTGGTGGGGCTGGCTGCATGACACATGGAGGCCCTGGGGGGGCTGGCTGCATGACACATGGAGGCCCTGGTGGGGCTGGCTGCATGACACCTGGTGGGGCTGGCTGCATGACACATGGAGGCCCTGGTGGGACTGGCTGCATAATACATGGAGGCCTGGGGGTGCTGGCTGCATGATACATGGAGGTCTATGGGACTGCATAATAAACATGAAGGACACCTTATACATAGACTATAGCAGCGCATTATACATGGAGGTCTATGGGGCTGCATTATAATACATATAGGACTATGGGGGCTACATTATAATATATGGAGGACTATGGAGGCTACCTTACACATGGTCTGTGGGGGTGCATTATAAAGCATGGGGGACTGTGGTGCAGTATAAAATATGGAGAACTATGGGAAATGCATTATAATACATGGAGGACTATGGGGGTGCATTCTAATATATAAAGGGTTATGTGGGACCCTTTATACTATATGGAAGGCTATGTGGGGGCCATTATAGTATTTGGAGAACTATATATGAGGGAGGAAAAAGATACAAGTATGGGATGGGAATGTTTTGTGCTGAGGGAAAAGGGCTCTTTCCCATGCTCTGCTATACATCTCTCAGCACCCAGCTTTCCCATGCTCTGCTATACATCTCTCAGCACCGAGCTTTCCCATGCTCTGCTATACATCTCTCAGCACCCAGCTTTCCCATGCTCTGCTATACATCTCTCAGCACCCAGCTTTCCCATGCTCTGCTATACATCTCTCAGCACCCAGCTTTCCCATGCTCTGCTATACATCTCTCAGCACCCAGCTTTCCCATGATCTGCTATACATCTCTCAGCACCCAGCTTTCCCATGCTCTGATATGGCAAAGCTGGGTGCTGAGGGAAAGATGTATGACAGAGCATGGGAAAGCAGGGTGCTGATAGAGGGATTTTAGATCATGGGAAACCTGGGTGCTGTGGGTAAAAGCCAAGTGTCAGCATCATTATCCCATACTCTAAGTGTTGTGTACATGGAGGGGGGCCCCGGTCCAAAGTTTGCACCAGGGCCCATCAAACTCTAGTTACGCCACTGATGGTCACGGTCCTTTTTGTGGCAAATGATGAAGTTGTACTGATGGAGTGCCAGGCTCCATCGCAACAACCTCCCATTGGTCCCGGAGACAGTGTGTAACCAGCTCAGCAACAGCTTCCTGCTCAGGTACAAGACTGGGTGCTCTTGGCTCGCAGAGTCCACCTGGCTGAGCACCGCACCGAGGCCGAAGTCACTGGCGTCAGTTTGTACTACAAACAGCCACATGAAGTCGGCTGCCTGTAGCACTGGGAAGCTGGACAGGGCAGTCTTTAGGGCCCGAAAAGCTGTCTCACAGTCCACTGTCCAATCAACTGCGGAGGGCAGCTTCTTCTTGGTGAAGTTCGTCAGGGGCTTTACCAGGCTACTATAGTGTGGAAGAAACCTCCTTTAGTACCCGGCGGTCCCCAAGAAGGACATCACCTGCTTCTTGGTCCTGGGGGTGGGCCAGGATGTGATGGCCTCCACTTTCCCAGGCTCTGGCTTCAGGTAGAGGATCTCACTAGTGATGAGCGAGTATGCTTGTTACTACTCGGTACTCGCACGAGTATCACTGTACTCGGGCTACTCGGCGGGGACCGAGTAATCTCGCAATACTCGTGCTGTACTCGTGGTCTTCATGTTGGCGCTCTTTTTAGAGCCAGCCCTTATGCAGGGATTGGCTGGCAGACCACTGCAATGCCACAGCCCTGTTGTGGAATTGCAGTGATTGGCCGGCCCTCACAGCATGACCGTGCCTTTAGCCCGACACTTCCCCGCTCGGCTACGGCCCCTCCCGCACTCCACTCCGCGTGTATATATATATGCACGCTTACACACACACGCACGTTTTTTTTTTTAATTTACAGTTTTATGGTTTCTACATGCTGCCGGTGGTCATTTCAGAATAATACTCGGGTCCCCCATAGGTTAACATTGGGCTCGGTGCTCGGGCCGAGTACACGAGTATCTTGGGATGCTCGGCCCGAGCCTCGAGCACCCGAGCTTTTTAGTACTCGCTCATCACTAGACCTCACCCATGCCCGTCTGACATTTACCTGGCTTGATGGTCAATCCTGCCTGGTGGATCCACCTGAGCACCTGTGCTAGACGCTCCAGGTGATCTTCCCAGGTGGGACTGAAGATGGCGATGTCATCCATTCTAGGGGGGCAGCCGGAGGGAAAGAGGAACTCACTGACCCCGGGCACTGAATTTAACCCATGTAGGTGTGGCTGGACCCCCCTTTTCCCTGTGATCCCGTTGGTCAGCTGGCATCCCAATTAGTGGCTCACCTGGGGAGTGGTGGAAAAAGGGGAAATGGGCACGACCATTGTCTCCTTTAGCATTGGCCAGGTGGGCTCCACAGTCAGAGGCACGTTCACTAATCAGTACCATGCCTGTCAGACTGTGGAGACCCGCGTGTCTGAAACGGTGCCTTCCCCTCCTCCCACTAGTCCCCAAATGAAAACCAGGCCTAGATGGGGAGAAAACAGGTCGGTCACAGTTTATTAATTTCATAGGTAGAGAAGGGGCCTTCAATGTCATTACGAGCTTGTCGCCGCAACCTTGTCTGCGACCGACAGGCGAACAGCCAACGAGCGCTTATGACCTTTGCCCCTCTCCACCTTTTCAGCCACGGAGGATCGTGTGTACTGCCTACACAGGACTCCGACCCCCACTCATCACCTTGAGGGCCTGATCCACTACATCCTGTCTCTCAGCTACTGTGTCCCACAGCTTCTTCTTGGTGAGGTCCGACAGGGGCTTTGCCAGGCTACTATAGTGTGGAACAAACCTCCTATAGTACCCGGCGGTCCCCTGACCCCTAAATAAGTACTTGTACCTTGCCCCCCCACATCTCATTGTAGATTGTAAACTCTCACGAGCAGGGTTGTCTTTTTTTTCCCTCTAAATATTGTATTTTCTATAACTGTTACTTGTTTGTATATGTTCCTCCTGGTTTGTAAAGCGCTGCGGAATATGTTGGCGCTATAAAAATAAAGATTATTATTATTATAATTATAAAATAGGCTCTGTAGGGTGTAATGTAATGTGGGCTGCACCTTAGGCAAAAACTGTGTTGGCAGATGTTCTAACACTACAGAGGATTGGTGCATGTTTCTTCCTCGGGACACTCCGCCAACACCATTGGGGAGGCACCTAATGGCAAAGTGGCAGGGACTTGCGGTAGTAAAGCTAGATGGCAGATCTCCAGCTCAATCCTAAATCCAGTTGCAAGCTTTTTTAACTGCAACAGCTGTAGTGAACGCTACTGGAGTTGAACTTTTGCCTCTCTAGAGAGAATTGTAAAAACAGTCTCTGTAGGGGCCTTTTCTAAACTAAATATACAGTGTGTCCACCCATATCCTGTCCACCGCCATAAACTTGAGAACTAGGAATAGAAGTGGTGTCTAGGTATAGTAAAGTAGTCATGCGCTACGCAATGAAACCACCTATAGCGCCACCTGGTGGAAAACAACAAAGTTAGCATTTTTATCTCGAAAACGGAGCGAGATAGAGAAAAAAGTGAATTACAAAGTTGTAGGGCATCATCAATTCAATACGAATCGACACCTTGCATACAGAAATGCTATGATTAGAACGTGTAAAACTCACAAGGCTGCGGACGTGAAGCGATACCTCATGGAGACCTTCCTACAAGTCATTGGGTATGGTGGCTGCGTGGAGTGGCCTCCACACTCACCTGACCTGACCCCATTGGACTTCTTTCTGTGAGGTCACATCAAACAGCAGGTGTATGCGACCCCTCCACCAACATTGCAGGACCTACGACGACGTATCACAGATGCTTGTGCAAACAGGTCACCTACCATATTGCACAACGTGCAGCAAGATACAGTATGCTGTCCAGAGTCCAGATGTGCATTGCAGCTGACGGTGGCCACTTTGAGCATCAAAGTTAAATGAGCGCCAAATGCGTGACCAGCATTCAATGTTTTAGGGGGGGTCATGGGTTTCATATCATTGCATTTCTGTATGCAAGGTGTCGATTCGGATTGAATTCATGGTGCCCTACAATTTTTTAATTCACTTTTTTTCTTTATCTCGTTCCGTTTCCGAGATAAAAATACTAACTGCGTTGTTTTCCACCAGGTGGCGCAATAGATGGTTTCATTGCATAGCATATGGCTACTTTACTATACCTAGACACCACTTCTATTCCTATAGCTGCAACCATTCTCAAGTTAATGACGGTGGATAGAATATGGGTGGACACACTGTATACGTCCAAGGTCGTGAAGGAGTTAAAAAATGTTTCATTTATTCATTTACTTGCTATGCAACCATTATTGCTATAGTTACAAAACCCCTTTAAGTAATTTTTTTGCAGGGCAATTGCCATGCTCTTTTGCCCGTTTTGCATCCTCCTGAAGCCCTCTAGCCCTCACTATGACCATTTTACAGCTACTTTTCAGCACAGAAGTTCAGGTCCCTATTGACTTGTATGCCGTTCGGTGTCCGGGGTCAAGTTCGAGTCAAGTCCGGTTGCCCCGAACTGAACTTTTTTTTTTTCAAGTCTGGCGGAACCTGCTGAACCCAAACACCCACGGGTCTGCTCATCTCTACTCATGCATTTTCATGAATAGTGGACATTGAAGAAAGCCTACGTGTGTAAGACCACACAAGGATGATTAGATGCATTCCATACATATCCATAGGCCAATGGCTTTATATAGTATAGAGAAGATTGACAAGGAGGAAGCATTCCAAACGTGGAGACTCTCCACTGCCATGCACACTCCAGGGAAAGTTCCAAATAGACGGCATTTCAAACATGTCCCTCGCTAATGATGTCAGATTGTCTGTTGACAAGTTCACTACAAGGTCGAGTGGATCACTCACAGTTAGTAACAGATGTCTTTTGCCGTCCTTAAGACTTTGATTTCTTATTGCCGTTCGTCAAGGAAACATGAATTAAAATTTGAAAAGCACATGATGAAGGACGATCAATACTAGGTATACATGTTGAAACAATAAATGGCTTTGTTCTTTCATTATCGTTGGTTATTGGATTGGTCAAGATGATATTGCCCTTTACCTTGTATTTGAATGTTTGTAACAGTAAATCAACTGCTGGCTATCACTAGGCTGAACCACCAGGACAAGCGTAGCACAAACTCAATACACTCTGGATTAGTTAACTGATACTTTACTAAACTTTGTAAAGAATAGCTAAGACCACTTTCACACTGCGTACCTCTCCTGGTTCAGTCGTCCCGTCGGGGCTTTTGCCTTAACTCCCCGCAAAATGGGTTTCGGATGTATGTGCCAACGGGGCGACTGACTAATGGTGCAGACAGAGTTACCGTGTGCTCTGTCGTGAACCATTTTTGGAAGGATACACTTACTGGAGGCGGACACTCAGATGTAGTAGACTTTGTCTGAGTGTCCGCCTCCAGTAAGCATATACTCCCGAAAATGGTGGTGCACCTCAGAGCACACGGTGACTCCATCTGCACCATTATAGTCAGTGGCCCCGTCGGTGCATACATCCGAAACCTGTTTTGCAGAGAGTTCGGACGGAAGTGTGATGACCTGGCTTATCAGGTCATTACAGGGTATTGTGCAATCTGCCCTTCTGCACGGTATCCACATCTTCCTTGGTTACGGGTCCCTGACCTTTGGTGTTGCTAAGAACAAGCTAATCAAAATCCTAGAATCACTCTGCACCACACCCACCAGACACACCAATGGGTAGCCTGACGGGAATACGGCCGTCCACTTGGGGGGTTGGTTAGGGAGGGTCAGGAGTGTCAGGAGCAGTCAATTGAGAGAGGTGTAGCGTTGGAGGAGGTTGGGAGCAGGGCTCCTTGAGAATACTAGGTGGCAGACGTTGGTCTGGGCCTGGTAGGAGCTGGAACCCCGGTCGCAGGGGATCATGACAAGGGGCACGGAACTGCCAAGGAGGGCAGCTGGCGGCCTTGAGCCATCTAAGGGCAGGGGCCAGGGCACGATGGGGTACATGGACCTTAGGATGGGAAGTAGCTTCAAGCGTCCTGGTAATTTACCCGAGGAGGACGGAGCCTTCAGGATTCGTTCTCCACCCACTCCAAGATTGGGGTACTAGTGCAAGGAGGGGGATAGGACTTTCCCAATATGCAGTCCAGAAAATCCCAAGCATGGACCCTGAGAGCAAGCTCACTCCGTTAGTCATACGGGTGAGTGTGACCCGACTAGTTCTACACTACAGGGGCCAATAAGTAGAAAAATGCCAAGGAAAAGGTCACGTGCTAACAAGCAACATCATCGGGCACAGGATCTAGGCGTGCTTTCTCCCTGCTGCAGCGGTGTTCAGAACTTTGGTTTACAAGTTGTCGGTGTCAACGTTATTGGACTGAGTGAGCAGTGACCCTTACCTCCACAACAGTATCCCTTCGCTACCATCACTGAGCCCCGGGGAATTTCCCCTACCCATGGAGGGGTTAAACACCTGGCTGTCATCCCATCGCCACCGGGTGCTCCCAACGGCAGCGGTGGTAATCCACCTTACCACACACCGTGGGTGGCGTCACGAACTTTAACCATACAGTCCACTGTAAATATTACCCCCCTTTTATTTCGAGTGGCCGCACGACCCCCGGGTCCGGAGACCCCTCAAGCCACCGCGGATCCGGATCCGAGCAGTTCCAGCTGCTTACACAGGGGAGATACAGACGGGTCCACTGAAAGGGTAGAGGAACGCAGTGTGATGGTGGCCTTAAAGAAAACTAGTTCACATTTATGAAAGTTGGGGTGTAGCTGTATAGACAATTGCCTCCAAGGAAAAATTATATAAATATATTTCTTTTTTATAGAGACCCAACTTGCCAGCAAGAGAAATGGTGTATTAAAACTATATGCAAATCAGACTGAAAGTGCACAGGGAGCGTGTCAATGAACTTCCACAAAGCCAACCAAATATATTTACATGCCCACAATGCATTCCAGCCGAATTTGCGTCTGAATGTACACTAGATTTTTGGCACATCAGATTTCTACAAAAAAGGTATCAATTTTACTGGTGAAGGGGCACCTACCCAACCATGCCACTACTACTATTTGTAAAAACATGGTCACAGGTTCAGTTTCAAGTGTAAATTCATAGAGGGAAATGAAAGGAGAACAGTCTGGGAACAATGTCAACAGTAATCAAGTCAATGCTCCACATTGAAAGCACTGCTTATGCTAAACTATCCAACAAGCTTATACTAAACTATTCAACAATCTTCGGGAAATGTCTCTAAGCAAGGTACTTCTTACCTTTTCTTGTTACAAAGTCTCTAATTTATCTGCAATAAAGGACTTTTTTTCTTTGTTTTAGGCTTCTGCCACACTCACGTGAAATTCACGCACGTGCTGAGAGACACGTATTTCCCCTGCGTGTTGCGTGCAGGTAAGTACGTGTCTCTGGTACGTGCGTGACACGTGTGTTCTATGTGTGCTATCCGCGATAGCACACGTAGAACCGGTAATTATCATACTCACCTGGTCCTTCCTGATGTCCGCGCTGCTGTCCGTGGTGCTGATCCTCGGTCTCCAGCCCTCCCGTCTCCCCGCTGCTGCCAGGCAGTGAAGTGAATATTCAATGAGAATAATGAGCGGCGGTCGGCAGCAAGAGGCAGCAGCGGCAGAGACAGGAGGGAAGGAGAAGGTGAGTTAATGTTTTTTGTTTTTTTCACTGACATGTGTGTTTTCTCCGGCGCGTGTCACACGGGACCGCATCCACACTACACCCGTGTGGTACGGATGCGGGCCGTGTGACACCCGTGCTGCGGGAGAAATCACTGACATGTCAGCGCTTTGAAAAACGCACACACGTACAAACGCACACGGACACACGTTCCGTGTGGTTTTACGTGTGTGTGCCTGCTACAATAGGGTAGCATTGGTTAACGTGTCTCCGTGCTGCCGGTACGTGTAAAAAATGACAAACACGTGCCGGCAGCACGGATGTGTGTCGCAAGCCTTAAACAAACTGCAACTGGGTTAAAGGGATTTTCTGAAATACCCTTTTAGGCTTGCGCCACACATCTGTGCTGCCGGCACGTGTTTGTCATTTTTTACACGTACCGGCGGCACGGAGACACGTTAACCAATGCTACCCTATTGTAGCAGGCACACACACGTAAAACCACACGGAACGTGTGTCCGTGTGCGTTTGTACGTGTGTGCGTTTTTCAAAGCGCTGACATGTCAGTCATTTCTCCCGCAGCACGGGTGTCACACGGCCCGCACCCGTACCACACGGGTGTAGTGTGGATGCGGTCCCGTGTGACACGCGCCGGAGAAAACACACATGTCAGTGAAAAAAACAAAAAACATTAACTCACCTTCTCCAGCCCTCCTGTCTCTGCCGCTGCTGCCTCTTGCTGCCGACCGCCGCTCATTATTCTCATTGAATATTCACTTCACTGCCTGGCAGGGCAGGGAGGGAGGCTGAGGATCAGCACCACGGACAGCAGCGCGGACAGCAGGAAGGACCAGGTGAGTATGATAATTACCGGTTCTACGTGTGCTATCGCGGATAGCACACGTAGAACACACGTGTCACGCACGTACCAGAGACACGTACTTACCTGCACGCAACACGCATGGAAAATACGTGTCTCTCGGCACGTGCGTGAATTTCACGTGAGTGTGGCAGAAGCCTAAAATGATATATGTGCCCTAGTCATAACTCACTATCAGTTAACATGCTGTTACACCCTTGGCGCCACCGCACTCCGTAGTTCAGGAACGCTAACATTCTCACCCTGTCAGTTCCCAATTCCCCGCATCTCCTGTCCTGTAGTCAGGTCCCCGAGTTTCACCTATTTCTCCATCAGCCCGTGCCATGTGTCAGGGACACTGATGCTCTCTCCTTGCTGCTTCCTTGCCCTCCACAGCTTCTGTCCTGTGCTCCAGCTCCGAGGCTCGAGCATGCGCAGCAAGGTTATCGGAAGCATGCTTAGGGTGTGGCCTTTCCCTCTAACTTTTCTTAATGGGCCAGTGCGACCTATCCTGGAAGTGCCTATCAGCAAAGCGGCTGAAAGGCACAGTGTATTTAAGGCATCCTCCCCATATGGGAGGTGCCTGTACAATATGTCCAGTTAGTTTACTTCGTTCTAACTAGTTGTCAGGTCCCCTTGCTGTTATTTACCAGCAATTCCTGAGTCTCTGCTTCCATCCAATACAGCCGCTGAGTCTGCGTGTACCCACCAGTGCTGACCTATCTCTGCAAGCATCCATTCTGAACCGGCCTGCACCTGCTTGCACCTGTCTGCAACCTCATCTAATCCTATACATGGTACCAGCTGCCGATATACCGAGATCCCACAAGGCTGCCTCCTGACAGCTACCTATCAGCACCTGGCTATTCCCACCACTTGAGGCTATAGTAAATCCTCGGTAGTCAGAACCGCTTCTCAGGGTCAGTGAACAATATCTTGTTTCAGTGGATCCAGGCATGACACATGACCTAATAGTACAGGTAAAATGGTAGCACAGAATATGTCCCTGAGAAATCACATGTATATTCAGTACACTGTTGTGAACTTTTTTTATTTATTTTTGGCTTTTAGTATGGTATCTGGTGTAACCCCCATTGTGCAGCAATAGCTGCATCTAAACGTTTCCAGTAATTATCGTATTGATTAATCTTGCACATTGGCTTGGAGGAATTTCAGTCCATTCCTGCAAAACATTTTCAACTCTCCTTTGTTGGTTTATTTTTTTCCCCGATTAAATGCTTCCAGTTCTTCTACAAAATGTCGATAGCATTAAGGTCAGGCCATTCCAAAACTTTAAAATAATTTTATAGTCTTTTGTGGAACTACTTGTGTTCTTTATGTTGTTCTCTTGCTATATGACTGCTGTCCTCTTAAGATTCAACTCATGGAAAGATATCCTGACATTCTCCTTTAGAATTTGCTGGTATAATTCAGAATCCGTAGTTAAATCAATGAATGCAGCCGTCCTGGCCCAAATGAAGGCAAGTAGGCCCAAACCCTGATACTACAACAATCATGTTTCACACATAGGATGCAGGTTTTGCTAAAGTGAAGTGTTTTTTTTTAATTCTCCAAACTAGCACTTATCATTTAAACTAAAAAGTTGAATTTTGGTCTCATCCATCCACAAAACATTGTTAGAGTAACTTGGCTTACCCAGGAGATCTTTAACAAATTGCAGATATCAAGCAATATTTGTTTTGGAGAGCAGTATCTTTGTGCTTGTAATCATTCCATGCACTCCATTATTGTTAAGCGTCCTCCTGGTGAAGGCATGAACATTAACATTAGCTAATGTGAGAGAAGCCTTTAGTTGCTTAGAAGTTACCTTGGGTTCCTTTGTGATCTTGCAAGCTATTTGCGCCATGCTCCTGAAATGGTCCTTGTTGGATTACCACTCCTAGGGAGGGTAATAATGGTCTTGAATTTCCTTTTATTGTAAATGATTGTGACACGGTGTTTCACACTAAACTCGCAGAGTGTCATGGCAGCATCAGATGCTGTTGAGACTATAGATTCTGACACTCCACACTATGCTACTGTTGTACAGCCAGGCTCGGTCATCGACCAGCTGTGTGCTCATTAGTGATCGGGCTAGCAGGAGGCTAGCCAGACGCTGTGTAACAGTTCTCTTTCACTTACGTTTAAGACTTGGGTGTCAATTTTATGCAGAAATATGGAAAATTCTGAAGAGTTTTCAAATTTCCAGCACCACTGTATATTGTCATTTCATGCTATAGTGCACGTTACTTTAATAAATGACCCATAAAACACTTCATTTGAGTTATCACTTAGCAAACAATGAATATAGTCAATACATAGAAATATTAGCTTTTCTACCTTAAATATGTTTTTTATGTATGAACATTTATAAGCAAATGGTCTTTAAACCAGCTTACACACCAAATGTCCTCATTGACATATGGGTGATATATGATGTTCACTAATGGACGTGCTGATATCAGGGCTCTGGAAGATTTATGTGTTGAAACAGGATGATGTATTTGTTGACTTGCTTTGACAGCTGTGTAACTCTAAGTATTGGAACCAACAGACAGTAACTTTAGACTTCAGCCTGTAAAACATCGGGGCAAAGTATGGAAATACGGCTCTCTGCTGTACTAGCTTGAGGCTGCTTTAAGGACATACCTGATCTAAATTGTAGCTCCATTTTGGAATCACTTTAAAGTAAACTAGCTATAGTACCCGGCACTGCCCGGGATAGTAACTAAGTGTTTCTGACTCTCTCCCAGTCTCCCTCTCTTGCTGTCTCTATGTCTGTCTCTATGTCTGTCTGTTTCTCTCTCTCTGTCTATCTTTGTCTGTCTATCTCTCTCTGTCTCTCTCTATCCCTCTTTGTCTGTCTCTCTGTCTGCATGTCTCTCTCTATCTCTCAGTTTCTCTCCCTGTCTCTCTGTCTGTCTTTCTCTTTGTCTCCCTTTGTCTCCCTCTCTGTCTCACTCTCTCTTTCTATCTATCTGTCTGTCTTTTTCCCTGTCTGCATCTCTCTCACTGTCTCTCTTTCTCTGTCTGTCTGTCTCGCTCTCTGTCTCTCTTTCTCTGTCTTTCTCTCTCTGTCTCTCTCTCTGTCTCTCTCTTTCTGTCTCTCCACCGAAAACATATTAACTGACATATAGGCTTCTTATACTAAGAATGTCCTTCATTGCCTATAGCAGCCAAGCAGAGCTCCTATTAATGACAGCAGAGCTGTGCGTATGTGTGTCTCTCTCTGTATGTCTCTTTATGTGTCTCTTTCTGTGTGTGTGTCTCTCTTTGTGTGTGTGTGGGTCTCTGTGTATCTCTTTCTCTGTCCATAATAGTTGTCTATAATAACAGATCCTTTCCCAGCACCATTGACTTTAATGTAAGCAAGTTTTTTGGTGAATAACTGTAAAGCACACAGTTAAATTTTCCCCTCAAAACATAGTCTATGACGTTCCCTGAGTCAAATGAGGTGGGTGTGCAAAATTTTGTGATTGTAAAGGCGACGGTCCAGATTCCTTTAGCAGACACACACACACAAACACACATACATACATATACTCTTGATATATTAGACTAATAAGAATGCCCCATTTTTTTGTTTGGTCACATTATATCTGGTCATGTTGTTGTTACCCCCAGTGCGAGTTGATCAAACACTGCAAGTGGCTCATGCTGATAGCTTATAGTCTTATTAGTCTTAGAGCTTATAGTCTTATTTTTCTTCCTTATATAAAAAAGAGGCTTGGACCAACATCATCTTGTCTCCCTCCCAGCTGACACAATGAGATACCATAGCACATGGCATACATAATACTGCCCAATTGGTTACTTCCATGGTTATGGAAAGTACCAGACCCATGAGATCTGGATAAGATGTCAGAATGGGCAGATACTTGGCAAATGAGATTTAATGTTGATAAATGTAAAGTAATGCTCCTAGGATGGAGTAATCCTATACCAACGTATATATTAAATGGAAGTAAACTCAGGACTACAGATCAGGAGAAGGACTTGGGTATTCTGATTACAAATAAACTGAGCAGCAGCACTCAATGTCAGCCAGCAGCTGCTAAAGCAAACAAGATTTTAGAGTGTATAAAAAGAGAGATTAGCTCCCGTGACCCCAACATATTGTTACCCCTCTATAAATCACTTGTAAGATCACATCTGGAATATGGGATCCAGTTTTGGGCTCCACATTTTAAAAAGGACATTCAGAAGTTAGAGTCAGTTCAAAGGCAGGCAACTAGACTACTACAAGGAATGGAAGGCCTCTCATATGTTCACAGGTTGGAAAAGTTAGATTTGTTTAGCTTAGAAAAAAGACGTCTCAGAGGAGATCTCATTTATATGTATAAATACATGTGTGGTCAATGCAAAGGACTGGCACATGACTTATTTCTTCCAAAGACAATACTAAGGACCAGGGGGCATTTACTGCGAGTGGAAGAAAAGCGATTCCGACAGCTAAATAGGAAAGGGTTCTTTACAGTTAGAGCAGTCAGACTGTGGAATGCCAACCACAAGAGGTAGTAATGGCAGATACTATAACCGCTTTTAACCCCTTAACGACCTTTGACGTACTGGGTACGTCACGGTGACATGGTGCTAAACGACTCATGACGTACCCAGTACGTCATGGCGAAATCGCGGTCCCGGAGCCCCGGGGAGTCCAATTTTTTTGTTTAAACGGTAGATTCGGGAAGGAGGGGACCTCTGCCTGACCTCAGGAGGGGTGGTGCCTCCTCCCCGAACCTACAGAGGCTGTGATTGGCTGACAAACGCCGCTCAGCCAATTACAGTCACTGTAATGTTCCAGCCATTGAAAATGGCTGGAACATTTAAATCCAGCCCTGATCAGTGCTGCTGTAGCACTGGCCATTGGCTGGAGCTGGGTGATCGTGCTTCACCCGCCCCCAGGTCTGATTGGAGAGACCGGTCTTGTGACCGCTCTCTCCAATCAATGTGGATCTGCGGCCTGTGACCGTCCCTGGAAGCCGAGGAGAGCGGTCTCTGCGGGTGCCCATCGGTAAGTTGCCGCCCGCCCCTGTCCCCGATCGCCCGTCCCTGTCCCCGATCGCTCTGCCAGCCCCGCCGCTGTCTCCGATCGCCCCGGCCGCCCCCGCCGCTGTCTCCGATTGCCCCGCCACTGCTCCCGATCCACCGCTGTCCCCGCCGCCACGCTCGCCACTGTCCCCGCCGCTGCTCCGGATCCACCGCTGTCCCCGCCGCTGCTCCGGATCCACCGCTGTCCCCGCCGCCATGCTCGCCACTGTCCCCGCCGCTGCTCCCGATCCACAGCTGTCCCTGCCGCCACTGTCCCCGCCGCCATGCTCGCCATTGTCCCCGCCGCTGCTCCGCATCCACCGCTGTTCCCTCCGCCACGCTCGCCACTGTCCCCGCCGCTGCTCCCGATCCACCGCTGTCCCCGCCGCCTTGCTCGCCACTGTTCCCGCCGCTGCTCCCGATCCACCGCTGTCCCCGCCGCCACTATCCCCGCCGCTGCTCCGGATCCACCGCTGTCCCCGCCGCCATGCTCGCCACTGTCCCCGCCGCTGCTCCCGATCCACCGCTGTCCTCGCCGCCACTGTCCCCGCCGCCACGCTCGCCACTGTCCCCGCCGCTGCTCCGGATCCACCGCTGTCCCCGCCGCCACGCTCGCCACTGTCCCCGCCGCCGCTCCCGATCCACCGCTGTCCCCACCGCCACGCTCGCCACTGTCCCCGCCGCCGTCGCACCCACCTTTTTCAGCCGCTGCTGCCCCCGAATCGGCCCCCACTGTTCCCGATCGGCGGCCGCCGCCTCCTTCATCGGCTGCCCCTTCTCCATCGCCACTACACCTCCTATCCCTCCATGTGCTGCAAGCCACCCTCCCCCCACATGTGGGGGGCGGGTGGCTTGCAGCACATGTGGGGGGAGGGTGGCTTGCAGCACATGTGGGGGGAGGGTGGCTTGCAGCAGTACATGTGGGGAGAGGGTGGCTTGCAGCAGCACATGTGGGTGGAGGGTGGCTTGCAGCACATGTGGGGGGAGGGTGGCTTGCAGCACATTAGCGATGCCGTTGCGTGTGACACCGATAAGCGATTTTGCATCGTTGCAAAAACGTGCAAAATCGCTAATCGGCGACACGGGGGTCCATTCTCAAAAATCGTTACTGCAGCAGTAATGAAGTTGTTCCTCGTTCCTGCGGCAGCACACATCGCTGCGTGTGACGCCGCAGGAATGAGGAAGCTCCCCTTACCTGCCTCCCGGCCGCTATGCGGAAGGATGGAGGTGGGCGGGATGTTACGTCCCGCTCATCTCCGCCCCTCCGCTGCTATTGGGCGGCGGTTCAGTGACGCTTCAGTGACGTCGCTGTGACGCCGCACGGACCGCCCCCTTAGAAAGGAGGCGGTTCGCTCGTCACAGCGACGTCGCCGGACAGGTAAGTATGTGTGACGGCTGTTGTGCGACACAGGCAGCGATTTGCCCGTGTCGCGCAACAGATGGGGGCGGGTACCCACACTAGTGATATCGGGACCGATATCGCAGTGTGTAAAGTAGCCTTTAGTGACCAAATGTATAATTGGTGGAGGAAGGTTGAACTAGATGGACCGAGGTCTTTTTTCAACCTAAGTAACCATGTAACTATGTAACAATGTCTTGCCAAGTACCTCCATAGACCTTTAATCAGGCTTGCTGATAAAAACTTTAAAAGTTAAATTTCTTTAAAAAAATATTAATAATGTTAAAAATATACCCACATAGACTATGGAATAAACTTTAGTCTATTTTTTCTTAGTTTCTCGGCAGAAGAGCTCCAGAAGGTGTTGCTAACAACTGCTGAGTCCATATTTGATTTATGGTGAAGATAGGATCTATATTGTAATTAAGGTAAAGTAAAAAAGAACATAATGTTTAACTTTCACTGTTAGAACAAAAAATACTATAATACAAACCTGGCAAATCGATGTTACCTGCAATTCTTCTTCTTCTTATCTCTCAGCCCAGATAACAAAAGTACCCGAACATATAAAATGAATTTCTTACAGAAATAGTTTCCCTTTATTACGCTTGACCAATTAATATCAGGTAATTCATATTTCATTAGCTTTGCACATGATATTAAACTGAGTTCTCATCATGTTTTAAAAGATATCTCTAGACTAGCCGAATAGAAGAGTTTTGTCTTGAAATGCAGTCACTTTAACAGACTAATGCACTTATTTTAATGGATAGATTTATAATTAACTTCTCTGGTATCTATTATATTTTTCATAAAAAGGTGCGACCACCATCAATATCAAGAATGAGTGGATTCCAGACCCTAGTTTTAGAAACGAGACTAAATCTGTTTAATAATGTGTGCGTTTTTTTATTGGGAAATCAGGTGACAGATCTAATTTAAACCAGCGTTTGTCCGCCAACTGTTCTCCCCCCACATGACCGCTTGGCTACATTTTCAATGGAGAGAAGGAACTAAAGCGGGCTTTACACACAGTGACATCGCTAGCGATGTCGCTGGTGAAAGCACCCGCCCCCGTTTGTTGTGCGTCACGGGCAAATCGCCCAATAGAAGTGGAGGGGCAGAGATGAGCGGGCCGAACATCCCGCCCACCTCATTTCTTGCTCATTGTGGGCGGGCGCAGGTACGGTGATGTTTCTCGTTCCTGCGGTGTCACACATTGCGATGTGTGCTGCTGCAGGAACGACGAACAATCTGCGTCCTGCAACACCAACGATAATCAGGATTAGAACGACCTGTCAACAATCAATGATTAGGTGAGCAATTTTGATCGTTAACGGTTGTTCGTGCGTTTCAAACGCAACGACCTCGCAAACGAGGCCAGATGTGCATCCCGAATTACGTGACCCCAACGACATCTCGTTAGCGATGTCATTGCGTGTAAAGCCCGCTTAAGCCTCTGCTAAGCACAGCATGAGGAAAAACTGCCTGATCATCATCTACCCCAACATCATGTTTTTGGATGGGGTTGGAAGACGTACATACACCTTACATAGTGGGCCGGTGTCACACGGCATATTACCCAAGATTCACCGAGTGTCATGGTGGCATCAAACACTGTTCAGACTCTGACACTCCTCACTATACTTTCTCTGGTGCTTCTGAGTTGCATAGGCAGGCTCGGGCATTGAGCAGCTGTGTGCTCATTAGTGATCGGACTAGCAGGAGTTAATTTCTGCTAGCCTGCTTGTTACCTTTTTGATCACGTATTGCGGGAGACCTATCACAGGTAGTTCCTACCTTTTTAAGATGGAGGAATTTGTCGTCCTACGCCGACTATAGCTTTCTGCTACACCAATCTGTGTGATGTTTTCCAGTCTGGTGATTTATTGCTTGTTGCTTGGTGTGCAGTGGAATTTCTTCTGTCATCTGGTTATTTCTTCCCTGCTTCAGGGGTACTTCTCACATAGTGAAATCGCTAGCGAGATAGCTGCTGAGTCACGGTTTTTGTGACGCACCAGTGACCTCATTAGCGATCTCGCTGTGTGTGACACTGAGCAGCGATCTGGCCCCTGCTGTGAAATCACTGCTCGTTACACACAGTGCTGGTTCATTGCTGCTCTCCTGCTGTGAAGCACACATCGCTGTGTTTGACAGCGAGAGAGCAACGATCTGAATGTGCAGGGAGCAGGGAGCCGGCTTCTGGCAGCCTGCGGTAAGCTGTAACCAAGGTAAATATCGGGTAACCAGGCAAAGCGCTGTGCTTGGTTACCTGATATTTACCTTGGTTACTAGCGTACGCCACTCTCAGGCTGCCAGTGCCGGCTCCCTGCTCCCTGCACAAGTAGCCATCGGGTTAGTACACATCGGGTAAATAAGCAAAGCGGTTTGCTTTTTAACCCGATGTGTACTCTGGCTAGGAGTGCAGGGAGCCAGCGCTAAGCGGTGTGCGCTGGTAACCATGGTAAATATAAGGTAACCAAGCGAAGTGCTTTGCTTGGTTACCCGATATTTACCTTAGTTACCAAGCGCAGCATCGCTTCCACGCGTCACTGGTGGCTGGGGGCTGGTCACTGGTTGCTGGTGAGATCTGCCTGATTGACAGCTCACCAGCGACCATGTAGCAACGCACCAGCGATCCTGACCGGGTCAGCTCGCTGGTGGGATCGCTGGAGCGTCGCTAAAGTGTGACGGTACCCTTAGTTTTCCTCCTTATCACTTGTCTGATTACTCTGTGTAAGCGTGCTGTGTGATAGAGTTTGGATTTCCCCTGTGTGTCTATCTCTGTTGGTGCTTACATGCTCCTGTTTGTGTCCTCCCCTCAAGGTAAGGAGGGAGGGGGTACTAGATTAGGGATGGTCAAGAGCAGGGGTAATAAGATGGCCCAGACATTGTCCCCATCAGACTATCTCTGGGATCAGGAACAGCTTTGGCCACCCTAGTCTGAAGGCCAGTTTAGGAGCCCAGGTCCCCTGGCACCCCGTGACAACCGTTCATGCACACAAGTTTATTACAGCAACTTTTAAGTTATGTGAAGCTGTAAAGTAACACTACTGTACATCTGGGCCTTATATTTTACATTATACACAGAAGCATCAATACTACCCTGCTATCAAACTTCCAAAGATTCTAAGGGAGAAAAAGAGTGACATGCTGTATTAGGCTCCATGTCAATTAATTTTGCAATATGGTACATTATGGAGCACAAAAATTGCACATTGCTTTGCTGCATGCTTGTGGCCTAGGGCTCTGCTCATACGCAACTGATATATTCCATTTTTCAGTTCCTTAATAAAAAGAGAAAAATGGAATTCAAGCACTATATAGAACAAATATTAAAGGCCCCTAAGGGGGGAGGGGGGGGCTAAAAAATAAAGTAACAGTAAAGAGCAAAATGTTTTTTAAAAATATAGTATAATATCAAAATATAAAAGTTTGAATAATCCTCCTTTTCACCGGCTGAAAAATAAAGAAATTAAAAAAAACAAACATATTTGGTATTACTGGATCAATAAAAATACAATCTATGAAAATTAATCTGTATGTAAGAGATGTAAGGAGTAAAAATAAATTGAAATGCCAGTGTGACGCCCTGGCAAAGCCAGGTTGTCACAGAAAGAGTTAATCCTCCTTGGTAACCTGATCTCACACCGATGCAGCAGGACAAACCACATCCCCCAGGGTAAGAGAAAAGCAGAGCAGAGGGGAGGGGCTGGAGCAGAGTGCGTGGAGAAACAGACAGAAGAGGAGTCTGGAGTTGTAGCTCCTAGGCTGATAGTGAAGCGTGCTCCGAAAGGGCCGGGACAGGCTGTGAGTGAGGAAGGGGTCAGAGGTAGCCGGGGCAGGGTAGTGGCCCACCGGTACCTAGGGTGACCCGGATCACTGCAGGGGAGTGGATTCCCCGTTCCCGGCTGAGGAGAAAGAGGAAGAGAGTGGAGAGAGAGGCACCTGGCTGCAGGGAAAGAACAACAGGAGCTGCTGCACCGTGTGTGGGACACTAACACCCCCGTACCAAAGGCTGCGGACACCGGCAATTCCTAGTTACCAGTGACTCTGTGTGAAATACTTGTGAGTACGCCCGTGCCCTCAGGCACCGCCCCGCAGCACTGCGCCCTGCTCCCTGCTTATCCCCGAACGGGCCCCGGGACCAACTGCCCCTACTCACGGAGGGGTTAACATCATAGGCTGCATCCCAACACCGTTCCCGGGAGTCCCGCACCTTCATCGCAGCGGTGGTGTCCACAATCACCACAACCGTGGGTGGCGTCACGGACAATCTCCCTTACCAAACCCCCTTTTACGGTGGAGCCTGGGATCACAGACCGGGTCACGCCACCGTGATACCCACAGAAGTGACCTCGTGGCCCGGATCTGAGTACCCCTGGTCCCCGGGCGACACATTTGGCGTCACGAACAGGATCAAACCCATCCAGTTACCTGGAGGAAGTGCGCCTTGTTCTGGACTCTCAGCGGTGTTCCGCTGCAAAAATTTTGAAAGTCGCCATCTTTGCCGCCATTTTGGGCGCGAAAATCTCCCACCCAGCGCCTTCTTCCCCAAGCGGTGGGCGCGAAAAAGAGGCTCCGCCCCCTGAGAACGCGGGCGGAAGTGAAGCTCCGGAGGACCGGAAGTGAAAGGAAAACTTTAAAAGTTGCTAGAAGGACTGCTCCCGAGTACCAAGGGGGAGCAGGAGGAAGGAACCGCAGTTTATGTGACCAGGACTGTAAAGGCAGGGACGCCAGGACTTTGCCTAATTCCGTTCCCGGACAAGCAGTAGCCGCAACCCCAATGACATCTTACCCGGCTCCGGCAGTCCGCCCAGCCACCACGGTGATGACGTCGGCTCCGGCAGTCCGCCCGGCCGCAACGGAGGTGGCACCCGATTGGAAGTCTGCCCCAGATGTGGCGCCAGCCGCTCCCAGGTACCCCGTCACGGCTGTGGAGCAGCCGGAGTGCACCTGCATAGGGGAGGAGCAAGCCAGTGAGAGATGGAGCCCTTGGCAGTTAGCGAGGCCGGTTGTAGCCGGCGCCGAGGGCATCCAAGTGGGCCTGGCTTCTGAGCAGGAGGCAGAGCACGGAACCCTTGCCCCGTACTGGGAGTGGTGGCAGTGGTAGTGGAGCATGGACGGCTACCCACAAGTTAAAAAGTTGACTGTTTTATAGACTGTCACCCCTGTTGAACGCCCTCAAGTTCAGGAGGAGGCCATCTGCTCCGCAGGTGTGGGGTGGCAGAACAGTTTAAAGTTCTAGAAAACGTACCTCCCGATGTGGGAAGATGTATGATTGTAATGTGTTGATTTTTCCTTTTTTTCAGTTTCAATAAATGGTGTCCAGACGGCCTGAGGACGGGCCGTGTTTTACCAAGGGGGTGTGTGACGCCCTGGCAAAGCCAGGTTGTCACAGAAAGAGTTAATCCTCCTTGGTAACCTGATCCCACACCGATGCAGCAGGACAAACCACATCCCCCAGGGTAAGAGAAAAGCAGAGCAGAGGGGAGGGGCTGGAGCAGAGTGTGTGGAGAGACAGACAGAAGAGGAGTCTGGAGTTGTAGCTCCCAGGCTGATAGTGAAGCGTGCTCCGAAAGGGCCGGGACAGGCTGTGAGTGAGGAAGGGGCCAGAGGTAGCCGGGGCAGGGTAGTGGCCTACCGGTACCTAGGGTGACCCGGGTCACTGCAGGGGAGTGGATTCCCCGTTCCCGGCTGAGGAGAAAGAGGAAGAGAGTGGAGAGAGAGGCACCTGGCTGCAGGGAAAGAACAACAGGAGCTGCTGAACCGTGTGTGGGACACTAACACCCCCGTACCGAAGGCTGCGGACACCGGCAATTCCTAGTTACCAGTGACTCTGTGTGAAATACTTGTAGTACGCCCATGCCCTCAGGCACCGCACCGCAGCACTGCGCCCTGCTCCCTGCTTATCCCTGAACGGGCCCTGGGACCAACTGCCCCTACCCACGGAGGGGTTAACATCCTAGGCTGCATCCCAACACCGTTCCCGGGAGTCCCGCACCTTCATCGCATCGGTGGTGTCCACAATCACCACAACCGTGGGTGGCGTCACGGACAATCTCCCTTACCAAACCCCCTTTTACTGTGGAGCCTGGGATCACAGACCGGGTCACGCCACCGTGATACCCACAGAAGTGACCTCGTGGCCCGGATCTGAGTACCCCTGGTCCCCGGGCGACACACCAGAATTGCTATTTTGCCATTGTCGCACCTCCTCCAATAAATGTAATTGAACACCTTAGGTCCCCCAGACCAGTGGTTTTACTCTTTATCAGTAAAAACTGTCCACCAGATCAGGCTACAGGGACAATGTGGCCATTTTTGATTAAGAAAAAAGTCCATTATTTTTTTGTGTGAAATACCCTGCACAATTTCTAGGTCCAATCTGAATTCAGCCTGGAGGGGTAAAATAATGCCAGTGTTTGATGGTCATAGCTTAGTCTCCATATAGTATGTAATCGTTACACAATGCAATCCTTTGAAAAACAATTCATACCTTCAAATATCAATTAGTAAAATGCTAGATCTGTCTGAATGCAACAAACAGAATATATTTTCAGCTGTTTGGCTTATATTCAGGGCCTACTGCTTTTCTCACTTTTCTTAATATAGTAAAATTTAATTAATTCTTCTAATTTGTTTTTATTAAGTGTGCAGGGAATGCAAAGTACACCGATGACTGCACATCCAAAGTCACTGCAAACTAATACGAGCTGCTCTATTGAGAAACAAAATAAGTTTGTTATATGAGTGTCACGGTTCTGATGTGTGGAGCATCTTGTGCTCTGTTATGTTCTGCCATGCTCTCCTGCAGAGCCTGTACTTTCCTGTTCCGTCATGCAGAGCGTTTTAATGGTTCAGATGCTCTGCTGTTTGTCTTGAGCTCCGGTGGACAGGTTGTTTCTCAGCACTGCGTCCCACACTGGTTCTGGAAGGGGCTTTCTCAGATGCTCCTCATTCCGGGTGATTGCTGTGCTTCATTAGGGAGCATGCTCGCTCACAATATCGGCAATCGTCTTTCCTGGTTTCGCAGTAAGTGCTCTTGGCTCCCATTTGTGTACAGTTATCTGATCTTGGCTTGACCCTGGACTTTAGTTGACTCTGCTCTGCCCATTCCTCTGACTTTGTCCTTACCTCCTGGCTTCTGACCTCGGACCTTCTCCTGACTACGTATCCTTCTGCCCCCTGTATCCTATACGTACTCTCCTGGAATCCTGAGCCTCAGCCTATATCTTGATCTTGTCTCTGCCTGCTCCCTGTGTCCTGGTTAATGATCCCAGCTTGTTTGACTACCTATCCGTTATGCGTGATACGGCACGCAAGTAGTATCTAGTGCCACCTAGTGACTAGCATCACACCACACCACGTAGTGTCAAGCATCACAATAAGCAAGAAATGATAACGCTCAAGTTACAGTTTCATAGAAAAACTGTACAAAAATTATCTATTTAGGGAACTTCTTCATGAAAGTCTTTTATAAAATCTAGTAAATTTTACTTGGGTAGGATAATATCTCCCCTGAAAACAAAAGAATTCACAGTTGAACTTCTATAAGCTCAATAATAAGTATTGGGGGCCTAAGTTATCTGTATAATATCATGCATTTGAAGGAAGGTGCAGATGCTGGGCCGCGGGGGCTCCGCATTCCTTAGCCAAAGACAATCAGTGTTTGTAGACTGCTTTGGGCAGAGAGTGCAACACTTACAGCTCTCTTCAGGGCAATGATCACCAACCTGCTGCCAGTCATCGTTGTAGACGTAGCAGAGAGATCCATGACACATGACACATAGACCCCTACCCATCACCAATCCAGGGTTTCGTGGCAGCTCACAGCTGTCATTAATTTCTTAATACCCCGAGTGCCACTGCACCAGGGCAATTGGAATGAGCTGGGTAAAGTGCTGGGATCATTGTATCTAATTGATGCGGCAGTCCTGGGCAGCTGCAGACTGTAATATTTAGGCTGCAGGGGCAGTAACCATGGGCCTCCCCAGCCTGAGTATACCAGCCCCCAGCTCTCGGGCTTCATCTTGGCTGAGTATCAAAATTGGGGTGGACCGCATGCCTGTTTTTTAAATTATTTACTTATTTTTATATATATATATATATATATATATATATACAGTATATAAATATATTTTTTAAAAAAAAAAAAGCCACATGCGGCTCCTCTTATTTTCATGCACAGCCTTGATATGCACATGGCTGAGTGCTGCAGCCTGTAGCTGTGGCTTTATCTGTGCTGGTATCAATACAGGGGGGACCCTACAACATTTTTATTTATTTATTTTACACACAGCATTTGTGATTCCAACAAATCAGAGATGCTGCATTAGAGGGTGGGGTGTGGTCCAACGGCAGCCAATCAGAGATGTCAGTGGTAGGGGAAAGCAGTGAATATGTATGAGGGATAATTAGCTGACTTGAAAGTAGCACTGCAGCCGTGGGGAGACTTGATAAGTGTGTACTGTTTTAACCCTTTTTAATTTTCTTTCTTTTACAGCCCCCCAACACCATTTTACAACACATCACTTTTGCCTCAAATTGAATTTAATGGATTTGGAAAGGATCAACGATCACATCGGCTAGGATAGTCAATCCAATCGGCGATCTTTGGTGAGTTCGGTGATCCTGAACCGATCCAATCCTTGGCAGGATCGCTCATCTCTAGTCGTTACAGAAAAGATCTCTCACGTCCCAAATTGCTCATATCCTTTAATGTTTGTGATAAGTGAAGCTCTGAAAATTTCTCATTGATACTCCAAAATGTGAATCGCTTCATTATGGAGTGAATTTTGAATTAGTTCTACCTTCACTATTCATACTATTCTACATACTATTCCACAGGATATTATCACCTAATTTTTATCCATTGGGGCCATCAACATGAGAAGAGGAGCCCAAACAATCCCCTGTGTGACTGATCATTAGTGTGCGTGTGTGACTATAATAAAAGCCAATAAATGGAGCTGTGGTTGCACATGCTCACAAGGCATTTGGGAATCTGTAGGGGTCTCAGCATATATCCTGTTGAAAGTGGATAAGTTTGGTTTATCCGACAAGGCCTTTAAATGGCAGATCTTCTTAATAATTTGCAATATATTCTGAATAGCAACAATAACACCTCATTCCCTCTCATAAATAACCACAATTGGATCAGAAGAACCTCTATATTTGCATAGAATAGAATTTTTCTTGCCATCCTGTATTCTCTCCAGCTAGATCTTTTCCAGTTTTTCTCTATATTTCTGCCATTTTAATTAAAATCTTATTTTCTGTTGGTTGCAGTACGACACATATCAGGCAGAATGACATTCAATCCTTGTATAAATCCAATAATACTGTAATATGATTGGATTTTCTTCCATAATTTCCGTGCTCTCCTAAAATTAGTTTTGCATTAAAGATTTTTTATTGTTTACCATATCCCAGAATCCATAACTATGAATGCTATTGATTTGTAAAGATGAATTAAACAAAAATACATTTGGCAATGTAAGAGTAATGGGATTTATAATGCAATCAAAACTATAAATTCTAAAGATTTACCAGAGTGAAAAACTTCTAGCAAGTTATAATACTTTATAAAACGAGACATATGGGAGCCTGAGAGAATTCTCAAATTTTCAGTTTGAATGTTCGTATTGCATTGATATTGACTTAGAGGTTTAAAGGGGCTGTTCACATTTATGTTTAAGAGACCTTTGTAAATCATAAAATAAAATAATAATAAAAAAATACTTAATGGTACCCTGCCATTCTTCTGCACAGTAGTCCTTGCCTCAGTGTACTTCTTCTGGCAGAAAATGCTGTGGAAAAACAATAACAATAGGGTCTTATCCAAAATATCAAGGGAAATGCTATTGTGACGCCCTGGCCTATCAGGTCGTCACAGGGTATTGTGCAATCTGCCCTTCTGCATGGTATCCACCCTCCTTCGTTACGGATCCTGGTCCTTTGGTGTTGCTAATGTGCCGCCCCCGTGCCAGCAGCCACCGCTGATCGGATCCGGGCCTTCTAAGGGGGTGGCTCGAGGGTCTCCGGACCCGGGGGTCTCGCGGACACGCCAAATAAATGGGGTCGACGTAGATGTATGGGCTCGATGTACGATGTAAGTTCGTGACGCCATCCACGGTGTGTGGTGAGGTGGGACACCACCGCTGCTGTTATGGGGCACCCGGGTGAGATGTAGTGGCAGCTGGATGTTAACCCCTCCGTGGGTAAGGGTGGTTGCCCCGGGACCCGGTATCTTTGTGCAGGGTATAGCGACAACAGGGGAATGTTTTGGTTACTCATAGTAAATGAACCACATCAGTCTTTGGTAAACCAAGGTGCTGGTGGCCGGCTGCCGCAGCCGGTTGCATTCAGGTCCCCACCTGGGCTGGTGATCTCTGTCCTTTTCTTCTGCACTGACTTTGTGTATGGTGGACTGCCAGGTCTAGAACTCAGGAGTTCGCTCCCGGCTGGATGTGGCCTAAGGAGCCGTGCCCACAGACACTGGCCCGTGGGATCTATGGGCCCTGGTGGTGACCTCCTATCCCTATCGGTGGGCTGTTGTCTTCTATGAGGGACTTTGGGTGGGACAGGATCTCTTGTCCTGGCCTCAATCGGTTAATTAACCAGGCCGCTGGTTTCCGGTCCTGGCTTCAGGGTCTGAGTACCCACCTTTGTGCTCCGGTTTCCGGGTCGGTTCCCTGTGTCGGTACCGGCGGGCTACAACCCTGTCCTGGTCCACCTCGGTTCTGCAGAGCTGTCTTCCCGTCTCCTGCTGACGGAGACCACCATCTGCTACCTAGACAAAGGCACCAGGGCTCCTACCCTGGCACCGTTCAACTTGAACTTTCTCTGCTGGAGCTACACCTAGCTCCAGCCCACACTCCTCTCAACTTGAACTCCAAACTAGACTGAAGCTTAACTGCTTGTTTTCCTGCCCTGGGTTGTCTAGACCGCTGGTTGGTCGTGTCCAACCACCTGGTCCCGCCCACTGGTGTGTCTATCTTTCCCTAAGGGGGGGGTGACTAGGGTTTTAGGTCGGCTGTGTGTTTCCTAAGTGAGAGAAGGTGTTATGCGGGGGCCTCGTGACTACTTGGTTTTGCCAGGGCTTCACACTATCAGCTTAGCCAATCAAAATCCTAGGAACACTTTGCACTTTATCCACCAGACACACCATTGGGGGGCTTGAAGCGAATAGGTCCGCCCACATGGGGGGGTTGGTGAGGCGAAAGTGAAGAAAGTGACAGTTGAGCTGGAGAGTTGACCTGGAGAGTTGAGAGAGAGTGGAGGAGAAGGAAGTGACTCTCGTGAGGAGAGGTCACAGGAGCAGCAGGGCTCCTGAGTACTAGGTGGCAGATGTTGGTCTGGGCCTGGTAGGAGCTGGAACCCCGGTCGCAGGGGATAGTGTCAGGGGGGCACGGACAGCCGAGGAGGGCAGCAGGCGGCCTTGAGCCACCACCGGGCAGGGGCCAGGGCACGACGGTGTACGTGGACCCTAGGCCGGAAAGTAGCTTCACGCGTTCCGGTAATTTACCCGACGGGGTGAAGACTTCAAGAGTCATCCCCAACCCGCTCCAAAATTGGGGTACTAATGCACCGATGGGATAAGACTTTCCCAATACAGTCCAAAGAAATCCTACTCGTGAACCCTGAGAGCAAGCTCACTCCGTTAGCCATATGGGTGAATGGGACCCGAAGATTTTTATGCCCGATGGTCCAACAGAGACAAAAGGTGCCAAGGACAGGGCCACAGGCTAACAGCAACACCAAGGGCACGGACCCAAACGTGCTCCCCACAAGCTGCAGTGGTGCTCAGAATTCTGGTTTACAAGCTGTCGGTGTTGTTATTTCCTGGACTGCGTGAGTACACTGAAAAACCCTGTCCCGATCCCAAACGACACCCAATCACCAACCATCCAACGGGCCCCGGGACACAAACCCTCTACCCACGGAGGGGTTAAACATCAGGCTGCCACATCATCGTCACTGGGCTCCCCAATGGCAGTGGTGGTCCCTCACATTACCACACACCGTGGGTGGCGTCACGAACTTTCGAACCCCCCTGTACATAGCCCTCCTCTCATCGAGTGGCCGTGCGACCTCCAGGTCCGGAGACCCCTCGAGCCACCGCGGATCCGGATCCGAGCAGCGGCCCGGCTGCTGGCGCGGGGAATGAACACTATGTTAGCAAGGTGCTCACCTTGTGGGGTTTTGTCACCCACACCCAGTAGTTACAGGCAAAAACAGCTGTCGCAAGATCCACAAGCCCAATGTTACGGCTGTCTCTGCATTATGAGAGACGTGAGAGTCATTTTTCATGTATGACTCTCGATGTTAAACATGTTTTCTTTTCTTTTGATAGTTTTTGGGTTAATGTCAGTATTCCTTGTCAGCAAGCATGTAAATTACCAGCTCAAGTCTTTCCACTCCCAGTCCCTTTATATGCCCTCTGCTACCGAATATTGTCTTTGCCATTTGAATGCTGGTCTTGGAGGAGGATGGAGCTGCTTGAAACCCTTTGTTAAGGGTGCCTGTGGTGGTTACAGTCTTGGTGCTGACTGCAGCAGTCTGTTGTTGTGTTTCCTCCTGTCTGTCTGTCTTCCTTTCCTGGTGTGTTGTTTCAGTGCAGAGGTGGGGCTAGTGTCGCACCCCAGGCCTATGGGGTACTCGGTCCATGGCCTGGTTTAACTGGGGAAGTGTCACAGGTGTGGTGGTCGGTGCCCGATTCTGTGACCCTGGGGGGCTCGCTTTTAAAAAGGGAGTATTTATAGGGGAGAATAGTAATAGTTTCTGTTGTGACGCCACTTGTGGGTTGCGGCTATAGAGATGGAGCCACCGCTGCACATTCTCTCACTGGGGCTGATGTTAATGGCAGCCGGGATGTTGCAGCCCTCTACAAGTAGGGACTGGCCCCAGGGATAGATGATGATAAATATTTGTTTGAGTCCGCCAGTGACGCCGAGGTGCAGAAAGAAGATAGACCACATACAGACGGGTTGCAGTGTAACTGGTGTTTTACTCTCACTGGGTAGCTGGCAATCTGATGATGGCTGGTCCTCACCACTGGTCCCCTTAGTTCCTGTGCTGATATGGTGACCTTGTTACTTTCTTTCCCTGCATCTGTCTCTGGTTGGTGGGGCCCCTTGGCTTGGAGCGTCTGGGGGTCCCCTCCTGGTTGTCTTTTAGTGTTAGTCCATATGACAGGTAGCTTGAACCCTATGGGGTCGATTTCTCTGTTCCTGCTCCCCGGTTCTCCCGTTGCTACTGTGTCCCAAACTTTACGGTAAGTGAGGACCTTGATGGTCCCCTCACCATGCAGATTTTATCAGGTCTACCTGGAGAGTTTTCCTGACCTAAGGCTCTGTACCCCGTCGGTGGTATGGTTCCGTGAGTACTCCAGCGTACTCCACCGGCAATAACTCACCTGGACCCTCAGGTCACCGCTACACTCTCCGCCAGTCCTGTACGTCTGTTCTCTTTCACTTCCACTCATTGACTGCCCTGGCCCCTTCTCCCTGGTCATCGTTTAGTGGACTGGATCTGTTCCACCTCTAAGTGGCCATCCATTGGGTCCAACCCTAGCCCGTCACCAGTTCTGGGGGGTAAAACAGGGATTAAAATCAATGTTTTGATGTCACCTGCATTGGTCTTCTAGGTCCCTGGGGGTAAGACCTGCATCTTTGGTAAAGATGCAGTTCCCTGTTGCTCCTGATGGCTTCAGGGGCGCTACACTAGCATCCTTCACCTACCCACTCCCTAGCCAGGAACTATTGTAGGATCGGACTTCAGGTTCCTGCTCGGTGATGGGCGAGGAACCTGTATAGGGATTGGTTAGGAGTGCAGGGTACAGCGGCAGATAAGTGGAGGAGGTATCCACCTTCCCTCTCACTAGTCCTAGGGCCCACCATTGTTAAAGTATCCCAAGAGTACCCTTTGCTTGTCGTGGTGTTACCCTTGTTGTTGTGTGTTTTTGGTCATGCCGGACTCTCCTCTAGTCTGCGTTGTGACATCCAGAGGCTGGAGCAGTGTGTAGGAACCAGGAGAAACGTAGATTAAAAACTGCGCTGCTGTAGATGAAAAGAAAATCCAAAATCGCTGGGTAGTAGATGAAGGTGCTTTATTCAGCGCGTTTCGAAGTGAAACACCACTTCTTCATCAGGAAATGCACTGAATTACCTCTTTGCATTTCCTGATGAAGAAGTGCTGTTTCACTTCGAAACACGTTGAATAAAGCACCTTCATATACTACCAAGCTATTTTGGATATTCTTTACATCTACAGCAGCGCAGTTTTTAATCCACGTTTTTCCTGATTCCTACAAACTCCTCTTCTGGTAGAGCATGTTACAAGAGTTAAGAGACTCTTCTGGCTTGGACGACAAGACTGGTGAGGCAGCAGTGTAGAGGAACAGTGGGGTCTGGTAGGTGGGTATCAATTGTTTGGGTTTTTTTGAGTTTTAGGCCACCAAAATAAAAGTAGTGGACAGTGGGGGTTTAGGTCATTAGACCCCAATTGAAACCACTATGCAAAAGTAATCAGATTATACATAAGCGTGCACACAGTGATGCACAGAAGTATTGACTTTCTATTGAGCCCATACACCGATATACTAATGTTCATGCATTAGGTTAGCGCTTCTGCCCTGTGGTTGGTTTGACCACTAGGTGCTGATATGAGGACACAAACCCTCACCAATTAAGTCCATAGTCAGAGACCAATAGGATAGAGGGGAAGAGCAGCCCATTGACAACCAGGGAACCGACAGCTGTGATGTGAGTGGTCGTGACAGCAGACACTCTTCATCTTTTCATTGGTAGATTCATGCACTTTGATAATATAGGACTTCTTACATGACAATTTCCATTAACCCTGGCAAGACTTGTTGCTTAGTGGTGCTTGTGATAAGTCTTCCTTTGTTTTTCTGACTTCACCAGACCTCTAGTTATTGTCACAATTTTATCGCTTTGTCTCTGATTTCTGGCCTGCAATGTCTACTCTCCAGCCTTCTTCTTAGGCTATGTGTGCACTAGAAAATTGAGTTTTCTTAAGAAAATTCTGGACCCTCTGAAAGATTACCGCACCTGCAGTAAAAAAAACACAGCAAACCGCACCCGAAATCTACATGCTGTTTTACAGCGGTTTGCCGCGGTTTTGCCACGGTATTTCTGTGGTATATCCCTGCGTTATTTTGATAGCACAGGGAGATACTCACCTGGTCCCACTCCTGCTGTCCGTGGTGCTCAAGTCTCCCGCGATGCTGTGTCCCGTGCGGCTGTCTCCAGCACTCTGCTACTTACGGGTCGGCTATGCAGTGCATAATTGCATATGTATGAGCCAGGCTGGAAGCAGGAGACCAGCGTTGGAGGCAGCCTTTCTGGAGAAGGTGAGTATAAGATCAGCGGTGACTTCAGTGACAGCTGGAGTCACCGTTGATCCAACGCAGCTCACTTCACTTGCCGTCTGACCCTCACAGTGAGCAGTCATGGTCTATGGCGCTTGCTGTGAGTGTCAGGTGTAGCAGAGCTGGAAGCATTGTGGGACCTCGTGTGGATTACATCGGACCTGGAGGGCTGTTATTGGGGGGGTTAATAAAGTAATGAAAAAGGGTGTTTTGTTTTGTCTTTTTTTCCAAATAAAGGATTTTTGGGGTGTTTGTGTTTATTTACTTTTTCTTACAGTTTAGTGATGAGGTGGTGTCTAATAGATGCCTGCCATCACTAAACTAGGACTTAGTAGCAGCTATGGGCTGCCATTAACTCCTTATTACCCCGATTGCCACCGCATCACGGCAACGGGAAGAGTTGGGAAAAGTCCCGGGACTGTCGCATCTAATGGATGTGGCAATTCTGAGCGGCTGCTGGCAGATACGTTTAGGCTGGAGTGCTCTCCATAACGTGGGGCTCCCCATCCTGAGAATACCAGCCCCCAGCTGTGAGGCTTTATCCTGGCAGGTTATCAAAATTGGGGGGACAGTTATTTTAAATTATTTATTTATTTTACTATTCGCTATAGACCCACCCACCGGCGGCTGTGATTGGTTGCAGTGAGACAGCTGTCACTCAGTGTGGGGATGTGTCTGCCTGCAACCAATCACAGCCACCGGTGAGCAGGGAAGGCGTGAATATGTTATGAGTAGCGGCTTTGGAAGATGAAAGAGCTGCTGCGGGAGCAGTGTGACAGCCGCCCAGTGATCGGTGAGTATGACGCGCTTGCTCCTACTCCTTTGCGCCAGATTCTGTTCCCCATAAACTTTATATGGGGAGCAGCATCTGGCCAGATACCAGGGATCAATCCTCTGCCGACCCAGAGTCAGCTGGTGATTGATCTGCCAGACCTCCAAACTGCAGGTACCTGCGGAAAAGAAGTGACATGCACATTGATTTCGCAGTGGAAATTCTGTGGGTAAATCCGCAGGTATAAAAAAACGCAGTGTGCGCACAGCATTGTTTTATACCCATAAGTTTTGCTGCGGAATGACTGCAGAAATTTTAGAAACATTTTCTGCAGCAAATCCACGGTAAAATCCGTGGTAAATCCGCAGCGTGCGCACATAGCCTTAGTGTTGCACTGGTCATTTGCTTCCAATCACCTTTTTTCACCAGTATTCCAAATTTTGGTCTGCTCATCTTCTGCCTTGGTCTAAAGCCCCCTACACACGCTTTAATATATCTCACAATCCGTCGTTGGGGTCAAGTTGTAAGTGACGCACATCCGGCATCGTTTGTGAGGTATCTGCGTGTGACAGCTACGTGCGATCAGGATTGAACGCAAAACCGTTGATCGCAAACACATCGTATCATTCTCTAGAATTGAGCGTTTTGTTGCACGAACCTAGTCAATTGTAACGTGTGACATCCCTCATACGATTTTGGTGTCTGATGCTATGTGCGCAGGTGTGCGCTCTGCACCGCAGCTTAAAAAAGGTCCGCTTCAGAGCGCAGCTGAAAAGCTGCGTTCTGAAGCGCCTCACAATGTCTGTCATTCACTAATCTCTGTCAGTCCGTCACTATCTCTGTCCCTCACTCTCTGTCCATGTCAGTCTATCCCCCTCTCTCATATACTCACCGATCCCCGATCCCCGGCGCTGCACGGCGTTCACACTGCTCCGGCGGCTTTTACTGTTTTGAAAAAGCCGGCCGCCCATTAAACAATCTTGTATTCCCTGCTTTCCCCGCCCACCGGCGCCTATGATTGGTTATAGTGAGACACGCCCCCACGCTGAGTGACAGGTGTCACACTGCACCCAATCACAGCAGCCGGTGGGCGTGTCTATACTGTGTAGTGAAATAAATAATTAAATAATTAAAAAAAACGGCGTGCGGTTCCCCCCAATTTTAATACCAGCCAGATAAAGCCATACGGCTGAAGGCTGGTATTCTCAGGATGGGGAGCTCCACGTTATGGGGAGCCCCCCAGCCTAACAATATCAGCCAACAGCTGCCCAGAATTGCCGCATACATTATATGCGACAGTTCTGGGACTGTACCCGGCTCTTCCCGATTTGCCCTGGTGCGTTGGCAAATCGGGGTAATAAGGAGTTATTGGCAGCCCATAGCTGCCAATAAGTCCTAGATTAATCATGTCAGGCGTCTATGAGACACCCTCCATGATTAATCTGTAAATTACAGTAAATAAACACACACACCCGAAAAATCCTTTATTAGAAATAAAAAACACAAACATATACCCTGGTTCACCACTTTAATCAGCCCCAAAAAGCCCTCCATGTCCGGCGTAATCCAGGATGCTCCAGCGTCGCTTCCAGCGCTGCTGCATGGAGGTGACCGGAGCTGCAGCAGACACCGCCGCTCCGGTCACCTCCACACAGCTAATGAAGACAGCAGCCCGATCAGCTGCTGTCACTGAGGTTACCCGCTGTCAACACTGGATCCAGCGGTGGCCGCGGGTAACCTCAGTGACAGCTCAGCTGATCGCGCTACTCACCGCCGCTCCTATCACCTCTACGCAGCAACTGAGGTGAGTAGCGCGATCAGCTGAGCTGTCACTGAGGTTACCCGCGGCCACCGCTGGATCCAGTGTTGACAGCGGGTAACCTCAGTGACAGCAGCTGATCGGGCGGCTGTCTTCATTAGCTGTGTGGAGGTGACCGGAGCGGCTGTGTCTTCTGCAGCTCCGGTCACCTCCATGCAGCAGCGCTGGAAGCGACGCTGGAGCATCCTGGATTACGCCGGACATGGAGGGCTTTTTGGGGCTGATTAAAGTGGTGAACCAGGGTATATGTTTGTGTTTTTTATTTCTAATAAAGGATTTTTCGGGTGTGTGTGTTTATTTACTGTAATTTACAGATTAATCATGGAGGGTGTCTCATAGACGCCTGACATGATTAATCTAGGACTTATTGGCAGCTATGGGCTGCCAATAACTCCTTATTACCCCGATTTGCCAACGCACCAGGGCAAATCGGGAAGAGCCGGGTACAGTCCCAGAACTGTCGCATATAATGTATGCGGCAATTCTGGGCGGCTGTTGGCTGATATTGTTAGGCTGGGGGCTCCCCATAACGTGGAGCTCTCCATCCTGAGAATACCAGCCTTCAGCCGCATGGCTTTATCTGGCTGGTATTAAAATTGGGGGGAACCGCACGCCGTTTTTTTTAATTATTTAATTATTTATTTCACTACACAGTATAGACACGCCCACCGGCTGCTGTGATTGGGTGCAGTGTGACACCTGTCACTCAGAGTGGGGGCGTGTCTCACTGTAACCAATCATAGGCGCCGGTGGGCGGGGAAAGCAGGGAATACGAGATTGTTTAATGGGCGGCCGGATTTTTCAAAACAGTAAAAGCCGCCGGAGCAGTGTGAACGCCGTGCAGCGCCGGGGATCGGGGATTGGTGAGTATGAGAGAGGGCTGCTAACTTCAGTAACTTAGGAGATTAGCGGTCACCGGTGAGTCCTTCACTGGTGACCGCTAATCAGGGAGCGACACAGACAGAGCCGCAGCATGACAATGAAGTCGGGTGAAGTTCACCCGAGTTCATTCTGACAGTGCGGCTCTGTCTGTGTCTGCTGTCATCTGCCATTCAGCTCTGCTACATGGCTGTCTGTGTCTGCTGTTAGCGGCCATGTAGCAGCGCTGAATGGCAGATGACATAGTAAAAACGCATCCCTACACATTACACACGTTGTCAAGTCAATAAATAAAAAAAAAAAAAGGTGCCCAATGCATACGTCACAGAACACATGATCTAAAGGATCGCACATAAAATTGACCAATTTAACATAGACTACTAACGCACGTGTGACAGCAAATGAACGACCTACGTGCAATCTCATAAGATCCCGTATGCAACCTGGGCGTGTCACATCGCAAATGCGATTGTACAACTAATTGCAACGTGTAAAGTGGGCTTAAGGCCGCTTTCACACTGCGTTCCAATCTCCATTCAGTTGTCACAGGTTTTCCATCCAAACCCCTCACAAAACGGGTTTCAGATGTATGGGCCAATACTCTGTCGAGCATCATTTTCAGGAATATACGCTTACAGGAGGCGGACACCCAGACGTAGTACACTGCGTCTATATGTCCACCCCTAGTAAGCATATACTCCCGACAGGACCACTAAATGAAGATCTAACACAGTAAAAAAGCAGTCTAACTGAAATCCAATTTGTTATTCAAATAATTGTAATAATCTGAGGGCTACAAACTGTGCCTTGCATCCATCCATGTCTATTCCGACTTCTTGGGAACAAGTTGAATGCTGGTTTCCATGATAGGCATGCGCATGCTGACAGTGGTTATAAAAAGTTTACACACCCTTTTAAATCTGTTTACCACCCTGCAATTTTTTTGTTTTTCATTTTTATTTTTTGCTCCCCTTCTTCCAAGAGCCATAACTTTATTTCTCTGTCAGTATAGCTGTATGAAGGCTTATTTTTTGCAGGACGAGTTGCACTTTTGAATGACACTATTCATTCTGCCCCATATTGTACTGGAAGATGGAAACAAATTCCAAGATTTTTTGCAAAAAAAAGTGCAATTACAAGATTGTTCAGTATATGGAAAAAATGATCTCGAAATATAATTCCCTAGGTCAGCATGAGTTTGTAGATACCAAACATGTATAGTTTTACTTTTATCAAAGTGGTGAAAAAAAAATCAGAAGTTTGTAGCAAAAAAAAAAAGAACTGCGCTTTTGTTACCATTGAGACCCATAGCGTTCTCATTTTTGTTATCTGGAGCTGTGTGATGGCTTATTTTTTGCGCCTTGAGCTGACATTTTTAATCATACTCTTTAAGGGTAGATAAGATGTTTTATTCACCTGCTATTGCTTTAGCATTGCCCTGGGCAGCACAAATGCTGATGATCTGTGAATGGCAGTGCTCGGCTGTCGCTCACAGGAAGTGAGCCATGACAGTGACAGGGGTTATCAGCTGACAATGCGCTGTCATAATAAGTAGAGTTGAGTGATGTTTGAGGTTCGCCAATTTCATGTTAGAGTGATTTTGGGGGGTGTTCGAGCTCGAACTCAAGCTTTTTGCTAAAAGCTCGACAGTTCGAGTTAGGTTCAATAACGGTTCGATGAACAAAAATGTGGCTTTTCACAGTAAGGCTATGTGCACACGTTGCTATCTGCATGACATGTGTCCTGCGTCCCCAGCACAATCCCTCTCTCTTTCCTACTCACCGATCACGGGTGTCTCGCTGCACGGCTGTCACAAATCTGCGGCGTATTTTCCTCTTTAGAAAATGGCTGCCGCTTCATTATTCAATCAGGTATTCCATGCTTTCCCCGCACACCGGTACACATGATTGGTTGCAGTCAGACACTCTCCCACGCTGAGTGACAGCTGTTTCACTGCAACCAATCACAGCCGTCGGCGGGCGGGTCTATATCGTGCAGTAAAATAAATAAATAAATAATAATAATAATAAAAAAAAAAAATGCGGTTCCCCCCATATTTGATACCAGCCAGGATAAAGCCGCACGGCTAAAGGCTGGTATTGTCAGGATGGGGAGCGCCACGGTATGGGGAGCCCTCCAGCCTAACAATATCACCCAGCAGCCGGCCCGGAATTGCCGCATCCATTAGATGCGACAGTCCCGGGACTCCACCCAGCTCATCCCGAATTGCCCTGGTGCAGTGACAATCGGGGTAATTATGAGTTTAATCATGCCAGGTGTCTCCCCGAGACACCTTCCATGATTAAACTGTAAGGGAAAGTAAATAAACACACAGCGAAAAATCCTTTATTTGGAATAAAAGACAAAAAAACACCCTCTTTTACCTGTTTATTAATCCCCAAATACACATCCCGGTCCGACGTAATCCACACGACACTGTCAGCTCTGCTACATGAAGATGCAGCAGCACCATAGAACACGTTCACGCTGTGTCCTCTCCACGTAGCAATGAAGTGAATCGTGCTGTCACCAGAGACTTCACTCTGCAATGCAAGATTACCAAATCTGCCTATATTTATTATTAGAGGCAGTAGCTCAGTGGATAGAGCGCTCGCTTAAGAAGCATAACTTTACAAGTTCTAGTCCCGGTCCCGGTAAAGAATTTAATTTTTTTTTTTAAATTATAATTATTATATATTTATAATTATAATTTAATTTAATTATGCACTGAGGGGAGTTGCCGTACATCAGCTGTGAGCCGCGGGACACAACTCTAAAATCGGAGCAGTTCACGGAATGAGGCTGCATTGTTCTCTCCTCTGTCTCTGTCTCTGTCTCTCTCTGTCTCTGTCTCTCTCTGTCTCTTTTCTCTCTCCTTTCTCTCTCTCTTCTTTCTCTCTCTCTTCTTTCTCTCTCTTCTTTCTCTCTCTCTCTTCTTTCTCTCTCTCTTCTTTCTCTCTCTCTTCTCTCTCTCTCTTCTCTCTCTCTCTCTCTTCTTTCTCTCTCTCTATCTCTTCTTTCTCTCTCTCTTCTCACTCTCCCTCTCTCTCTCTTTGCTCTCCCTCTCTCTCTTCTCTCTCTCTTTCTCTCTTCGTTCTCTCTCTCTTTCTCTTCTTTCTCTCTCTCTCTTTCTCAGACCCGGCGATGATCAGCTGATGTGGTCACCTGACGGAATAAGCTGACACTATAAGTCGAGTGGTGTGGTCGGCTTTTTACCGCCCGGCCAGCTAAACTATCAGCTGATGCTGTCGGAGAGGAGTCTGCACTGAAGTGTGTAGTTTGTTTTGTTTTTTTTGCACTGATGCATCAGCTAATTGTATAAAAGCCGTTTATACAATCAGCTGCTGTGTCATGTGATTCAGGCCCTTGAACCTGACACATCATCTGATCGCTTTGCCTTCCAGCAAACCAATCAGATGATATTGGATCCGGATTGGACGGCGTGGGACCCTTGACCCAGGATTACTGCGGAGGGGGTTCTTTATTACAATAAAGATGGAGTCACTAATTGTGTAGTGTTTTATTTCTATTAAAAATATTTTTCTATGTTATGTTTTTTTTTATCTGTACTAAAAATTCATGGTGGCCATGTCTAATATTGGTGTGACACCATGAATTTCGGCTTAGGGCCAGTTGATAATATACAGCTAGGCCTAACCCCATTATTACCCAGCGAGCCACCCATCACCAGGGCAGCTGGAAGAGTTGGATACAGCGCCAGCAGATGGCGCTTCTATGAAAGCGCCATTTTCTGGGGTGGCTGCGGACTGCAATTCACAGCATGGGTGCCCAGAAAGCTCGGGCCAACCTGTGCTACTGATTCCAATCCCCAGCTGCCTAGTTGTACCTGGGTGGACACAAAAACTGGGCGAAGCCCACATCATTTTTTTTTTAAATTATTTCATGAAATTCATGAAATAATTTACATAGTTACATAGTTACTTAGGTTGAAAAAAGACCTAGGTCCATCTAGTTCAACCTTCCTCCACCAGTTCTACATTTAGTCACTAAGTCATTTATAACCAACAATGTTTTGTGTACTGAGGAAATCATCCAGCCCTTTTTTAAAAGCTGTTATAGTATCTGCCATTACTACCTCTTGTGGTAGTGTATTCCACAGTCTGACCGCTCTAACTGTAAAGAACCCTTTCCTATTTAGGTGTCGGAATCGCTTTTCTTCCACTCGCAGTGAGTGCCCCCTGGTCCTTAGTACTGTCTTTGGAATTTAAAAAAAAAAGGGCTTCCCTATATTTTTGGTTCCCAGACAGGTACAAATAGTCAGCTGGGGGTTGGGGGCAGCCCGTAGCTGCCTGCTGTACCTGGCTAGCATACAAAAACATGGCAAAGCCCACATAATTTTTTGGGGGCCAAAAAACTCCTGCATACAGTCCTGGATGGAGTATGCTGAGCCTTGTAGTTCTGCAGCTGCTGTCTGTCTGTATGGAGGAGAGCAGACAGCAGCTGCAGAACGACAAGGCTCAGCATGCTCCATTCACTTGTGTATGCAGGAGAGCAGACAGCAGCTGCAGAACTACAAGGCTCAGCATACTCCAGAACTGTATGCAGGAGTTTTTTGCCCACTAAAAAAATGACATGGGCTTTGCCATATTTTTGCATGCTAGCCAGGTACAGCAGGCAGGTACGGCTGCCCCCAACCCCCAGCTGCCTATTTGTACCCGTCTGGGAAAAAAAATATAAGGAAGCCCTTTTTTTTAATAATTTCATGAATTTAATGAAATAATTTAAAAAAAAAATCGACATGAGCTTCGCCCAATTTTTGTGTCCAGCCAGGTACAACTAGGCAGCTAGGGATTAGAATCCGCAGCACAGGTTAGCTCAAGCTTTCTGGGCCCCTCTGCTGTGAATTGCAGTCCGCAGCCACCCCAGAAAATGGTGCTGTCATAGAAGCGCCATTATCTGGTGCTGTATCCAACTCTTCCAGCTGCCCTGGTGACGGGTGGCTTGCTGGGTAATAATGAGTTAATACTAGCTTCTGGTATCTACTGTCACCCTCCAGGTATCTACTGTCCCAATCCTGGTATATACTGTTCCCCCCTGGTATCTACTGTCCCCCTCCTGGGGCCCTCCTGGTGTATAATCTCCTGCTGCTGAGCTCCTCCTGATATATACTATCCCCTTCCTGGTATCTACTATCCCACTCCTGGTAAATATGCCCCAACCTGGTAAATATATCTCCATTCTGTCTAATACAAACAACAACATTGCACTTACCATCCCTGGCTCTCATGTTGTGCAGCATAGGACACACATCCAGCTGAAGCAGGGGCTGTGGCCGGCGGGCCCCCTGCACTCCCGGGCCCAGTCACGATTGCGATCCCTGCAATCGTTCTGCCCCTGGAGGGAGGCATCCTAGGTCATACAGTGGTTAAAGTGTAAGGTTTATGTCATCTAAAAAAATAATTTCAAGAAGAATCATTTCTGAACTTTTTACACTAAGGCTCGCTCTATTGTTATGATTATTAGGGTATAATAATGTCAATGTGAAATGTTGTCAGGAAAGATTAGAGGTCCTAGGCTTGTATGCTGCCTTGGGCAAAAATATAAACCAAAGTGACCCTTTGTGCTGAGAGCAGCACCTGTCATGCATTCAATGCCTCAAGCAAAAGCATCGATTCGAGATAACAGACCATTTGCCAAATTCCAGATGGCCAACCGGCAATAATGCTCAAAGAGCTCCAGATATCAAAGCCCATACTAATCAGCTCAAACTACTGAAGTTGAAATGAGAGGAAACTATTAATCAGCTAAACACCACTGATGACACAAATGCTGCAATATACAAAAGTATCGGGTCACCAACACTTCGTTCCAATCAAAATCCACAGGCATAAAGAATTGGCTCTATCTTTACAGCCATAACAGCTTCCACTCTTCTGGGAAGGCTTTCTACAAGATTTTGGAGTGCGTCTTGGAGAATTTTTGATTTACTTCAAAAGATACAACCCAAACAGAATTTCTGCAACCACAAGGATCACACAGTCATTTGAAATCATACTATCAAAAAACTTTCTTCAAGATGATAATGAATTTCTGTATATTCATATTCAGTTACAGCAATATGAAAGAAAACTTTCATCGTATTCACCCAATATAGTTTCGGTGGACTCTCTCCTTCATATAAAACAAGTAACAAAAAACAGGTTTAAGTATATATGGAAAAAAAAACACAAACATACTAAAAATGAACTTATATCTTTGGGGTCATCTGAAGGCAATTGTCTATGTTGTGAAGATACAAGATGTGCAGCATCTGAAACAACGGATACTGGAAGCTTGTGCTAGCATTTCTTCTGCGATGTTGCTATCAGTTTGTCAAGAGTGGGAGAAGAGGGTTGCATAGACAATCCAACACAATGGGTAGCACTTTGAACACATTTTATAAGTGGTCATAATATTGTAAATAACTAATTAATGAATAAAGTTACATTAAAACCAAGCCCTCCATTGTTTTTGTTGTGAAATTCTCAATAAGCGTAATGTGTTACATGACCCTCTCCCCATTGGAAAAAAAAAGTTGGATCCAAAATGTCCGACTTCAAAATGGCCGCCATGGTCAACACCCATCTTGAAAAGTTTCCCCTTCTCGTATACTAATGAGCCACAAACAGGAAGTTGATATCACCAAGCATTCCAATTTTATTTAGGTGTATCCACATAAATGGCCCAACCTGTACCTTGAATGTATTGTATTTTTCGGATTATAAGACGCACTTTTCCTCCCAAAAAATTGGGTGGAGAATGAGGGGTGAGTCTTATACTCCAAACGTAGTTTACCGGGAGGTGGAGAATGGGCACTGTGCTTGTTGCGGGGGCTGTGCTAGCTGTATAGAGTAGGGTGATGGTGCAGCGGGTGTCCCAGATGCTCTGTCGGCGGTGCGGGCTTCAAATAATGGCACCCAAAGTCGGTGCATGCACAGATGGAGCACTCTGCTTAAGATCTCATCTGCGCATGCGACGCCTCCAGCCTATTGATCTCCCAGCAGTGGACTTAAGGAAAATGGTGTCCAGAGGTGTCGCATGCGCAGATGAAATCTCATCTTGTCAGTGAGCCAATAGCTCAATCTGCGCACGCGCCGACTCCAGGTGCCATTGCTTTGAAACCCGTGTGTCGCCCTGCAGCAGTTGGGCTGGTCGGATCCGGGGGTTTTGCTGTGGCTCGAGGTTCCCCGGACCCGGGGCTCAGAGTCCACTCAAATAAAAGGGGGAAATACGTACAAGGGGACAGTTCGTGACGCCACCCGTGGTGTGCGGTAAGGGAGTATCACCGCTGCCGATGGCAGTACCTGGGGTGGATGGAGCGGAGCAGCAAGATGGTGGTCCCTCCACAGGTAGGGAAGGCCCCAGGGCTTCGTAGGGATGGTGAATGAGATGGTGGAGGGGATTTTGGCAGGTCAGGACCCGGGGAGGCAAGTGTACTCACTCAGGCGGTGCAGTTGTTAGTGCGGCCAATAAGCAGAGTCTGACACAGAAGTAAAACAACTCTCTGGGTGCCGCTGCCACTCTGAGGAGCCTGTCCGGGTGTCTTTTCCCGCTGGTATTGTTTAGTGGTCTGGAGCCTGCCTCCATGCACAATTGTGTAGATATTCCTGAGTGAACCTTCGGCCTGAAGCTGTCAGGGTCCCGCTCCCTATAGTGAAATGGTGGAGCTGTGCTCTCGATAGCTGACACTTGGGATTTCAGTGGGCTGCATAAGCTGGAAAGCCCTATCCCCCTTGTTGTGTTGATGTCTTCAATCTCTGAGCTCTTGGGGAACGTTCATAAAGAGACTATCCTCCACAGATGAATTATCATGTTGTGTGAAGCTATTCCCTGATCTAGGGTCCTGTACCCCGCCGTGCTCGGTACCAGTCCGGTTACTGGACTTCTGGTGCCGACCGTTCTCTAAAACTAAGTCTGCTACACCTCCTCCAATACCCTGCGGCCGGGTCTCCGACTCCTCTGGACCAAGACCACTATCTGCTACCCAACCAAGGTCACATAGGGAGCTACAACTCCCTCATCTCCTCAGTCTCTGATGGCTACTACTCAACTCCAGGGAGCTGCTACTCCCAGCACCTCACTCTTTGGGAGCTACTACTGAAGTATCTGTGTCCCTCCCACCAGTCTGCCTGACCCCTAAGCGGGTGGCCCTTTTCCAGCTAGGCCAACCACTGGTGTGCCTGACAGGGTGTGGTGTGAGGTGTGGTTAGGATTTGAGTGCTGATGGAAGCAATACCAATACTTAGGATCCCAGAACCATGGAGGGTGAGTTCTACACCAAGAGAAAGGAAAGTGCAGTTTCCTGTGACACCCTAAGGGGTACTTTGCACACTGCGACATCGCTACTGCGATTATCTGTGGGGTCAAATCAAAAGTGACGCACATCCGACGCCGGTAACGACGTCGCAACGTGTAAAGCCTAGATGCGCCGATTAACGATCGCAAAAGCATCGTAAATCAGTGATCTGTGTAGCGTCGGTCATTTTCATAATGTCGCATCAATAAGAGATATGATGTTGTTCCTCGTTCCTGCGGCAGCACACATCGCTGTGTGTGAAGCCACAGGAGCGAGAAACATCTCCTTACCTGCCTCCACCGGCTATGCGAAAGGAATGAGGTGGGCGGGATGTTTACGTCCCGCTCATCTCCGCCCCTCCGCTTCTATTGGCCGCCTGCCGTGTGACGTCGCTATGACACCGCACAACCCGCCCCCTTAGGAAGGAGGCGGGTCGCCCGCCAGAGCGACGTTGCAGGGCAGGTAAGTGCGTGTGAAGCTGCCGTAGCGATAATGTTTGCTACGGCAGCTATCACAAGATATCGCATGTGTCTCGGGCGGGGAGGAGGGTGACAGCACTGCGCTCACCCCTCTGCTCGGGTCCGGCTGCTGCTGCTCAGTGGTGGCTCAAGTGGTGGGTCGGATCCCGGGGGTCTCGAGCGGCGCTCCTCGCCCGTGAGTGAAAGGGGATTGGGTTTTGGGATATAGTCTATTGTCCGTGACGCCACCCACGGTTGTGGTGATTTGTTGACACCACCGCTGCTCTGTATGGGGATCCCGGGAGTGATGGTGTGGAGCAGCAAGTTGTTGTGTTGCCCCTCCGTGGGTAGGGGTTGGTGATCCCGGGGCCCAGGGATGAAGTGGGAGATGCAGGGCCTGGTGGGCGCAGGGATGCGGGGGCAGCGCTGTGCCTTGCGGCACTGTAGTACTCACTCAGCCTGAGACGATGACACAGTTCTCGGTAAAACACACGGCTGGAAAGACGGTTCCCACGGACGGCTGCACTTGCTTTTCCCCAGTACTTGACGATGACGGTCCCTTTTCCTGCACCTAAGATGATGATGGTTGCGATGGGTTCCCACCGGTAACCCGCTCCCCGGCTTGGATATGGGCCGGAGGAGCCCTACTTTGCCCGCAGGCGCTGGCCCTGAGAAACTGGTGCCCTGGCGGTGGCGGTGTCTCTCTGTTACGGTTGGACTGTTGCCTTCTATCGGGACTTGGTTGTTGGGAGACAGTCGTCCCCTTCACTGACGGATTTGGCAAATTATGGCGACTCCTAGCCTTGCCGGGATCCGAAAGGCCCCTGCCCTGGTGCTGACTGTTCCTTGTACACTGCTCCAGACCGCCGGGTCACCACCCGTCCGTGGTCCTTTCAGTAACCTCCGAGCAGTCACCCCTGCGGACAATCACCGCCGTCTGCTGACCTTGCTGTCTCTCAGCCCGGGGCACACACCCGGACCAGCTTCAGGCTTTTCAAACTGTCCCTTTTCACTTTACTTCAGCTTCTCTCCTAAGCTCCTCTACCACTTCACTTCCTTCCTTTCACTTTCACCTCCTAAACTGAACTGCTTGTTTACTCCTTCACTTCCCTAGCTTAACTGCCTGGTTTTCCCGCCTCCAGAGCTGTGAACTCCTCGGTGGGCGGAGCCAACTGCCTGGCCCACCCCCTGGTGTGGACACCAGCTCCTGGAGGAAGGCAACAAGGATTTTGGGTTAGCTTTTATGTGCCTAACTGAGGTGTAGGGTGTGGTGGTGTAATGACCTGTGACCCCTGGCTTGCCCAGGGCGTCACACATGTGCGACGGGGGCGGGGACTATCGCGCTCGGCATTGCTAGCCGATGCTAGCGATGTCGCAACGTGCAAAATACCCCTAAGAGTCAGGGGCGACAAAGCCGCACCACCAACAGAGCATTTGGGACACCCGCCGCACCGCCTGCAACATCGCCCTACTCCATCTCTGCCCTTGTCTCCTGTGACTTCGCTCCACCATCGCTGCTGCCCAGGTAAGACACAACTTAATTATAATACGGTAATACGGACCTCTTTTTTTTTTACCTTTTTTTCTCTAAATTTGGGGTGCATCTTATAATCCGGTGCATCTTATAAAACAAAAAATATGGTACATAATTACATTATCATTTTGAAGACGTTTTACTTATTTATCCAGAATAGCATTTGTGGGGTCAGACACTCATGTTGGACAAGTACCGGTTCGCAAATCCAATGCATCACAAAGGTGTTTGATGGGGTTGTGATCCGGGTTTTGTGTGACCAGTCAGGTTTTTCGACAAAAATCTCTTCATCTGATCTCTCTGTCACCAGTTAAGACCTTATTTTGCGCCTTTCTACTCCCCAATTTAGGGTCAAATGACATCTTCTTAAGTGTAATATTTATAGGGACATTGTCCTCCAGATATTACCTGTACATCAGATTTGTGACTCCTAATTGCATTGTTTTCTTTCTACTGATTCCAAACATTTGCTCCTCGACATTTAGATTTTTCCTGATGTTGATGCTTGGCTATCCTGATTTACTGTATCTGTCCACTTTATCTGTTCTTTGGGCGTCCATGCCTTGGGGATATAGCCTTAAAGTCCATACCCTTGTGTGCCTATTAAAGGGAATGTGTCTGTTTATATTAGGTTTTTAGGTTACATGTACTTAAAATAAAGAAATATGTTTTTATTTTCCCAGAAAAATCTGAAATCTTGCAATTTTCATGCAGTATAAAATTAGGTTCACACTTCCGGTTCTGTACAGACCACATTACAGCAGCCATACGTGGACAAAGTCTGACTCACTGACTTTTACAGAGGAGCTTTCTAGGTACGCTGTGATTTCGACAAAGGTGTTTGTGCACAGCGAGGGATGAAGAAAGCTGTGACCAGTGACCGTGGTCCATTTTAGATGGTAGATCTTGTGTTATCTACTATATACAAAGGCATCAGTAGTGATGGGCGATTAGTAACTATTCATGATCATATTATTCGTGACAAATCCCAAAGTGCTATTCCAGTATTCGTCATGAATAACAAATCTAATTGTCACATGGAGTTTTGCACAAACTTCACCGACTCTCATGGTGGCATTGGACCCTGTTCAGATTGCAGATTCTGACACTCCGCCCAATGGTTTCTCTCAACCTGCTGAGTGTTGATTCATAGGCAGGCTAGTAAGACTAAAGGGTGCTTTATATGCTGCAACATCGCTAACGATATATCGTTGGGGTCAGGTCGTTAGTGAGGCACATCCGGCATCGTTAGCTACATCGCAGCGTGTGACACCAATGAGCGATGATCAACGAGCACAAAAACGTGAAAAACCGTTGCTCGTTTACACGTCATTCATTTCCTTAATATCGTTGCTGCTGCAGGCACAATGTTGTTCGTCGTTCCTGCGGCAGCACACATCGCTATGTATGACACCGCAGGAACGACAAACATCTCCTTACCTGCGTCCACCGGCAATGAGGAAGGAAGGAGGTGGGTGGCATGTTCCGGCTGCTCATCTCCGCCCCTCCTCTGCTATTGGTCGGCTGCCGTGTGACGTCGCTGTGACGCCTAATTAGAAAGGAGGCGGATCGCCAGCCAGAGCGACGTCGCAGGGAAGGTAAGTCCGTGTGACGGGTGTTAGCGATTTTGTGCGCCACGGGCAGCGATTTGCCCGTGTTGCACAACCGACGGGGGCGGGTACACTCGCTAGCGATATCGGTGCCGATATTGCAGTGTGTAAAGTACCCTTTAATCTCTACTCGTCTGCTTGCTCCTTTAATCACATGTTGCGGGGAGACCTATCTCAACTACCCCCTTCCTATTTATACTGTTGGAATCCTTCTACCCATGCCAGCTATAGTTTATTCCATGTTGGTTTGTGAAGTGTGGTGTGCCAGACTCTCTGGTGAAAGTTGTATTTACCTTTTGCTTGGAGTGGTTGAGGAGTGTACCCCTATTGTTTTGTAGCTTCCTTGCTGCTCTTGTTTTCCTCCTGAATCTCTTATTGTCTTATCCTATTGCCAGGCAAGCGAGCAATATATGCACTCGGCTCCTCTACTGTTGGTTCTTGTGTGTATGGCTAAGTTTTTAGCTCAAGCTGTGCTCTATCTGGGAAAGTGAACACTGTCAACCGTCATAGCAAGAGGCCATCATGAGACATGGTAATGCGAACATTGAATGGTTGGCCCCACCAAGGGTACCAATAATTTGCGTAATGTATAAAGATTATTTGCTATATATCAATATCAGCGAAAACTAGAATACAGATATAATTATTCAAGGGGCATATCCCGATTGAGTTATAGGGATCAAAGACTCAGTTTCAAGAAAAAAACATCTGTAAATGGGATGAAATAGTCCCTACTAATAAAATTTAGGTCTTTCAATTATTGGAGTGTTCTTCCACCAGGGCCCTTTTCTATCTATAATAATAATAATAATAATCTTTATTTCAATAGCGCCAACATATTCCGTAGCGCTTTACAATTCAGGAGGATCATATACATACAAGTAACAGTTATAGAAATACAATATTTAGAGGGGAAAAAATACAACCCTGCTCGTGAGAGCTTACAATCTACAATGAGATGGGGGGAGAGGCAAGGTTCAAGTGCTTATTTACAATGACAATCCAGCCATCTCACGGAAATGGGGCTGGATAATGGTTTCCTGGACCAGTGGGCCCGAGCCTTGAGATGCCTTTGGGTGCCATGGAGTTTGATGTGGAGCTATGTTGTGAGAGGTTGTAGAGGGACTATGTGAATCGAATCTGATTAGGGAGTGTGATAGGCCGCCCTAAAAAGATGCGTCTTTAGGGTGCGTCTGAAGCTGAGTAAGTTGTGATTTGTCCTAACTTCTTGGGGTAGAGCGTTCCAGAGGGTTGGTGCAGCTCGGAAGAAGTCTTGGATCCGGGAGTGGGAGGTTCGAATTAGTGTGGATGTTAGTCGAAAGTCGCTTCCAGAGCGTAGAGAACGGGTGGACTGATAGACAGAGAGGAGGGTGGAGATGTAGGGGGGTGCTGCACTGTGGAGAGCTTTGTGGGCGAGAACAAGCAGTTTGAATTGGATCCTATGATATATGGGCAGCCAGTGCAATGACTGGCACAGAGCAGAGGCATCCGAGTAGCGGTTAGCCAGATAGGTGACCCTGGCTGCTGCATTAAGGATTGACTGTAAAGGAGAGAGTCTAGTTAGGGGGAGACCAATTAATAGAGAGTTACAGTAGTCCAAGCGAGAGTGGATCAGGGCCACGGTGAGGGTTTTTGTCGTTTCCATTGTGAGAAAGGGGCGGATTCTAGAGATGTTCTTGAGGTGCAAGCGGCAGGTGCGGGCAAGAGATTGTATGTGGGAGGTGAAGGAGAGATCAGTGTCAAGTATAACCCCCAGGCAGCGGGCTTGCGGCCTAGGACTTATCGTTGTGCCACACACAGAGAGGGAGATGTCAGGTTGAGGAAAGTTGGAAGATGGAGGGAAAAGAAGAAGTTCAGTTTTGGAAAGGTTAAGTTTCAGATAAAGAGCAGACATGACATTGCAAACTGCAGTCAGGCAGTCACTGGTGTTCTGTAGTACAGCGGGGGTGAGCTCAGGGGAGGAGGTGTATAGCTGTGTGTCATCAGCATAAAGATGGTACTGAAAGCCAAATCTGCTGATGGTCTGACCAATTGGGGCAGTGTAGAGGGAGAAAAGAAGAGGGCCAAGGACTGAACCTTGAGGGACCCCAACAGTGAGAGGAAGAGGAGAAGATGTGGAGCCAGCAAATGATACACTGAATGAGCGTCCAGAAAGATAGGAAGAGAACCAGGAGAGAACAGTGTCCTTTAGGCCGATAGAGTGGAGCATAGAGAGAAGGAGATGGTGGTCAACAGTGTCAAAGGCAGCAGAAAGGTCAAGAAGAATAAGCAGAGAGTGGTCACCGTTACGTTTTGCTGTCAATAGGTCATTGGTCACTTTGACAAGGGCAGTTTCTGTTGAGTGTAAAGGGCGGAAGCCAGACTGTAAAGGATCTAGAAGAGAGTGAGAGGAGAGGTAGCGGGTGAGGCGAGAGTAGACCAGGCGCTCCAAGAGTTTAGAGATGAAGGAGAGATTGGAGACTGGTCTGTAGTTGCTTGTGCAGGACGGATCGAGAGAAGGTTTTTTTAATAATGGAGTAATGATAGAGTGTTTGAGGGAGGAGGGGAAGATACCCGAAGAGAGAGAGAGATTGAAGATTTTAGTTAGGTGAGTGGCGACAACCGGAGAGAGGGACTGGAGTAGAGGTGTGGGGAAGGGATCAGTAGGGCAAGTTGTAGGACGAGAGGAGGATAGGAGCCTGGAGACTTCCTCCTCTGTGACTGGGTCAAATGTGGAAAGTGAGCTGGATGGGATATGGGGAGGGATGGGATTCACAGGGCTTGGTGGCTGGGAGCTGATCTCTTGGCGGATGTTTTTAATTTTCTCTGTGAAATACGAGGCCAGGTCATCAGCATGAAGGGCTGTGACAGGGGTCTGTACTTTGGGACTGAGGAGGGAGTGAAAGGTGTCAAAGAGTTTTTTTGGATTGTTGGCAAGTGAGGAAACAAGGTTGGTGAAGTAGGTCTGTTTGGCGAGGTGAAGGGAATAGTTATAGGTCCTTAACATGAACTTGTAGTGGATGAAGTTTTCTGGTGTGCGGGTTTTCCTCCATAGGCGTTCGGCGCTCCTGGAGCATCGCTGGAGAAATCGAGTTTGTGATGTGAGCCAGGGCTGTTTTACTCTGTGTTTGGTCTTTCTGAGGGTGAGGGGCGCTACTTGGTCTAGCGTAGTCCTGAGTGTGTCATTGTAGTGCTTTACAGCCAGATCAGGACAGGAAAGTGAGGATATAGGGGACAGTGATGTGTGTAAAGAGTCTGAAAGTGTCTGAGAATCGATGGCCTGTAGGTTTCTGAATGTGTGATTGGTGGGGGTGTGCTGAGGCGGACGAGGGTTTGTGAGCTTGAAGGAGAGGATGTTGTGGTCAGAGAGGGGAAGAGGTGAGTTGTCAAAGTCAGAGATTGAGCAGAGGCGGATAAAGACCAGGTCAAGGGTGTTACCATCTTCATGTGTCTCAGAGGATGAGAGCTGTGAGAGGCCAAGGGAGGTGGTGAGAGATAGAAGCTGGGATGCAGAAGGGGAGGAGGGGCTGTTCATGGGGATGTTAAAGTCTCCTAGGATCAGGGTTGGTAACTCTGAGGACATGAAGTGTGACAGCCAGGCTGAAAAGTGGTCAAGGAACTGGATGGGTGAGCCTGGTGGACGGTATATGACAGCTACTCTGAGGGAGAGGGGATGGAAGAGCCTGATGGTGTGGATCTCAAAGGATGGGAATGAGAGTGATGGAGCTGGGGGGATGACCTGGAAAGTGCACTGTGGGGACAGTAGTAAGCCTACTCCACCACCATGTCTGTTTCCAGGTCTTGGTGAATGGGAAAAGTGTAAACCACCATGAGAGATGGCAGCAGGGGAAGTAGTATCAGAATCCTGAATCCAGGTTTCAGTGAGGGCTAGCAGGTTAAGAGCGTTATTGAGAAAGAGGTTGTGGATGTAAGGAAGCTTGTTACATACGGACCGTGGATTCCATAGAGCACAATTAAAAGAGGGAAGCGAGGGTGTACAGGGAATGTTAATAATATTATCAGGGTTTCTATGGGAGGTGGGGGAGGGGGTAAAGTTAGCCTGGGGTGGACCGGGATTAGGAGAGATATCACCTGAAAGAAGTAGGAGTAGAAGGAGAAAGGTCAGATGGTTTTTGGACTTGTGGCATGGCTTTTTTTGGAAGTCCCTGGAGCTTGATTGAGTCAGATTATTAAGATAGGTGAAAAGAGCCTGGGAGCTGTACATAGGAGAGGGGAGGAGAGAGGGGCTGATGTGGATGAGTGGTGATGGAGGGGGGACAGGGCGGTGAAAGTGAACAGAAAAAGCACATAGGATGATAGAGAGTGAGATAATAGTTAAGGTTAAAACAGATGGCGTCAAAGAGTAATTTACCTGCAGACTCCTGCCCTGACTAACTGCCATTGAGGTAACTGCCCAGCACTTCGCAAAGATGGCATGCATGCAACACCCCGCATGCATGCACCCCTTAAGAAAGACACAAATATATAGGGCTGACTAGAGAGGTAGGTGAGGGGGATTATGGGAGCTCAGCTTGTTAAGGGAAATCAACAAATGCTGATCACACCAGGGGATGATTAAGGAATCAAAGGGAACAGGACATTTGACACCCACCCGGACTTCCAGTCTACACAGATTTACACCATCCACCATCAGATAACATTTACAAAGAGGAATATACAGTCATACATCAGTGAGTATTACATAGATTATGAAAATGACAGAGCATACATCACAGGAAGCAGAGTTATATACCAGAACACATATTCAGCCAATGCAGTGGGGAACAGACAATTCACTTGACAGGAAGCAGAGTTATATACCAGAACACATATTCAGCCAATGCAGTGGGGAACAGACAATTCACTTGACAGGAAGCAGAGTTATATACCAGAACACATATTCAGCCAATGCAGTGGGGAACAGACAATTCACTTGACAGGAAGCAGAGTTATATACCAGAACACATATTCAGCCAATGCAGTGGGGAACAGACAATTCACTTGACAGGAAGCAGAGTTATATACCAGAACACATATTCTTATGTCTATCTCTGAAGATAATAATCATGTAATTAAACTCAATATACACAATGCTCTCTTATTTTGGGCACCAATAGTTTTTTATGAGCTTATCAAGAGAAAATTAATATCACCCGCTCAGTTTTCAGACAGTAATGCTTCATCCAGTCTGAGTGCTGATACTTGTGTACATTTACCGTTAGGAAATGTTGTTTTCTTAAGCCAGCGTTAAATACTTAATGAGCTAAAATTGCATTGTTACGTCTGAAGATCAGTGTAGTCGTAATTTGTAAGTAACTTTTAGTCTTTCAGTCTTATCCAATTTGCATTTTATAATGGAATCTTAATTGCAAATGTAAAAGTCTTCTTAGAGCTTGATCATGCATATCTTATTTTTTATTTAAAGAGAAAACAAAGAACGGTGGAATTGAAACGTAAAAATAAATGACTCCTGTTCGGTGAGAGGGTTAAAATGCTGTTGACATGACATGCCTGCGGTAGAAGTTACCGTTTTGTTTGGGTTGGTTAAAAAAATGGATTTATTACGCATATTTATTAAAATCGAAGAAAATTTACTACAGTAAAATTCAATCTGTGGATCTCCAGAACTACAACTTTCAGCATGCCCTGGCTAATGCAAGGATGGAGTCCGACGATCAAAGATGAAAGAAAATAGGGCTCACATTCAGAGGAGTGCTATCTGAGGTTTAGTCTGATAACATTCGCTCCATTGTTACACTATAGGGCAGTGCCGACCAGCAATTTTTTTTCTGAAGCCGATTTGCTATGAGAAAAGAAATTGCACCATGCTGTAATTGGCAGCATATATCAGACAAGGCACTCCCATTCAAGCCTATGGGTGCGTGCAAAATGTTGGACTGCACTCGGGTATCATCAGTACAGTCTGATATACGCCGACACAGACAATGGAGAAGATGGAGAAATTACCATAATTTCAGGATTATAAGATTATTATAAAATGGGGGTGCATTTTACAACCTGGATATGGCTTACCGGGGTGATGGTCGTGGAGTGGATTCTTAGGAGGCAGGGTCAGCGAGGGATTGGTGAAGCAGTGGAGCAGCACACTGGATGGGGTGTCTCAGCAGCGTGTGCATTGATCTAACTGTGGGCTCCATTGAATGACCCGTGATTGACAAAATTAACTTCAAGAAAATGGCTGCGAAGGTAGCGCGTTTGCAGATTGACGCAATGGACTTCAAGAAAATGACCACAGAGTACTATCTGCGCATGCACCGCCACCGCAACCATTTTCTTGAACTCCATCTCATCAAATGTGGGTGATTCAATAAAGCCCGCAGTTAGATCAATGGCACCTTCCGCCGAGACACCCCCTCCTTTGACCCTCCTGAGTTGCTCCACTGTAGTGACACCCCCGCAGACCATCGGCAGATCAATGGCACCTGCCACCCCCACGACACCCTTGCAGCATGTTGGCAGATCAATGGCGCCCACCGCAGCAACCCAAAAAGCCGCAGTATCGCTGACCCACCTGAGCCACAACAACTCCTCCTCTGAGCCCGCAGCTTCACTAACCCTACCTCCTGTGACCTTCCTAAGCCACTCCACCACCACCGCTCCCCCCTGGTGAGCATTAGGATTAAGACGCACTAAGATTATAAGATGGACCCTGATTTTAACATTAAAAATTATTTTTTCCTATTTTTCTCCTCTAAATTTGGGGTGCGTCTTATAATCCGGTTCGTCTTATAAAATGAAAAATACAGTAAGTTCTCCATCTTCTCCTCACCTGTGCTCTGATTCTCACATGCGAGGGAATCATATCACAGTAAATGACACTCCAGTCAAACTCTGATCAGAGTTTGAGCCGAGTGTCATTACATAATCTGTCCAATTCTCTCGCATGAGAGAACCTACGGCACAGTGACCCCAGCCTTAGAGCAAGATGAAGAATTCACATTGAGTCATTTGTAAACATTCGGCCTCATCAAACCTAATAGTAACACTGTCTATATTGTCCATAGCAACCAATCAGGGTTCAACTTTTAATTCTTACCCTGTGCAAGTCAAATGAAAGTTAATCTCTGATTGGTTGCTAGGGGCTAAAACAACAATTTTACACCTTGAACAATTGAGGCCCAGTGCATTTCACTTCTTGTAAACTCTCTTCTGACAGAAAATTAGCATCAAATTAATCAATTCAATTTTGTAGTCTAAAGCCTGCTTTATACATATCGATTGCTCGTGCGATTGCATTTGCGATCGCACCCACCACCATAGTTTGTGCGGCACGGGCAATTTGTTGCCCGTGTCACACAAAGTCAGTAACCCCCGTCACACGTACTTACCTCCCGAATGACCTCGCTGTGGGCGGCGAACATCCTCTTCCTGAAGGGGGAGGGACATTTGGCGTCACAGCGACATCACAAAGCCGCCGGCCAATAGACGCGGAGGGGGGGAGATGAGCGGGACGTAACATCCCGCCCACCTCCTTACTTCCGCATTGCCGTCGGCCGCAGGGAAGCTGAAGTTCATCGTTCCTGGGGTGTCACACGGAGGGATGTGTGCTGCCTCAAGAACAATGAACAACCGGCACGCAGAAGGACGTTCGATATTTTGAAAATGACCAACGTGTCAATGAGCAATGATAAGGTGAGTATTTTTGCTCGTTCACACTCGCTCGTAGCTGTCACACGCTACGATATGTCAAACAATGCCGGATGTGCATCACTTACGACGTGACCCCGACGACATATCGTATGATATATCGTAGCATGTAAAGCCCGCTTTAGATAAACTATATAATCTGTAACTCTTTACCCATGATTAGCCTTTATAGTTATAATCTGCGTATTCTAAAAGTTTTGTACTTATAACGTGTCTAGGGGCAGTAGACATGGGTGAGATAGATCATCTTTTATGCACCTCCATGCTACAAGAACTTTATACAACAGATAGTAGACATGGTTGTACAATTCACTTGCTATAACCAGACGTGGGCACTAGTGTGATGACTATTTTAAAAATTTTGCAAAACGAAAATGTAACCCCTTACAATCGAGGAACAATTGCATTCAAATGACATTAGTATCATCAAATTTGTAAAATATTCAAAAAAGTTCCCCTCTTTTTCATTTCAAAATTTTCAAAAAAAACGATTTTTCGTGTTTTCATTTTTTGAAGATTCTGGAATGATTTAGAATATTCAGGAATAATTTAGAACATCTAGAATAAGAATAATCTAGTGAAAAAAATGACATTTTTAATGGTTACCCATTAAAAATTTATATTTAACATTTTCTTTAAAAGTTAGATCTTAGCCTTACAAACATGTGCTATAAGAAGAGCTGAAAGAATTGAAAAGCATGTGGTACATTTGGAGTCAGGCAGCCATCTTGGATACTAGAAAGTGAATTTTACTGTGAATAAGTTTTTTAATTTAAAAAGTGTATATGAAGTGAATAAGTGATACAATTATCGTAATAAATAAATAGTGTACATGTTTATAGATTTCTAAGTAATATAATAACACTTTCTCAGTTATTTGATGTCACCAACGTTAATGGAGAATGGAAAAACTCGGAGGATAAAGAGCTCTACCTGAGGCAACTTGAGAGTGGAGGCAAGGTTGGTTATTCAACGCTCAAACAAGCTCCTTTGGAATCAATTCATCCAAGAAAACGAATCCGACTATCAATATTTCAAGCTCAAGCCAGCACTTCGCAATCGCAAACCACACATGATACTGTCTCTGGATCTTTACCCGAGACTCCAAAGCCAACCTCTTCTTCCGCGTCATCTTCTCTTGAATGCACACCGAAATACAAAAGAGCAAGCACTACAACAGCGAGTTTACCTGTACTGAAAAACAACATTTCTACACATAAAGTAAATAAAGTGCTTGCAACCATTGCTGAACAAGGTCATGATGTACCGATTCCAAGTCAGTCGGGTGTCTGGAGACTAATAATCTCAGAAGGACAGAAAATGAAAACCGAAATTTTTGAAAAACTTCAAAGCAAAGATCCCTATTGTCTCCACTTTGATGGTAAAAGAATCCAAGGGGAAGAGTATCAAGTAGTTCTGCTGAAAAATACCACAACCGAAATCAAACTCGGTATTCTGAAATGTGAGAATGGTTCTGCCACGGCTATTCACAAGGAACTACATCAGCTAATTGATGAATACGACGCTTGGGAAAATATTCGCATGATAATCTGCGACACGGCAGCAGTAAATACTGGTCATTTGAATGGGATTGTAACGCTGATACAGGATGATGTCTTGAGAAAGGGCTTTCAGAAGCCACAATACATTGGCTGTCAACACCATGTACTCGACCTCCTACTGAAGCACGTCATGAATTTCCTTATTCCAGAGTCAACGAAGAAACCAGAACTCAATTATTTCTTCATTGACAAATTAACAGAAAACTATGCCTCACTTCAGATTGATTACCACCAAGTTGCAACAGATGATGTCAACACAGGCAAGAATCCTGGATGGCGAGATGGTTTCAAGTTCTTATATGAACTATGTCAGGCATATCGTCATTACAAAACAACATCACATTGGCCTCGAATCAGTTGGAAGAAACTCCCAAACCTGCACATGGCAAGATGGAACTCGCGAGCTGTATATGCTGTTATAGCATTTTTTCTGATACCAGAGTGGCGCCGCGTCCTCGGTATAGCATGCGACTTCATCTGCTATTAATGGGCAAATGCCTGGTTCCAGTCGCAACACTACAACGAAGCGTCCTTCAATGAACTGTTAACCTCACTCACCAAGACAAAGTGCAAGAAGGCAATTAAGTGTTTGAAGGCGCACTGGTCAGTCGAGGAGTCATTAATTGACATTCCCAGATCTAACCAAAATGCTGAATGTGCTGTAAAACTGATGGAGGAACTACATGCGAAATCGAAAAAAATTGAATTTTTGAATCTAAAAATCATAGGAAAAAATAATGTTTAAACACTTCTTTTGTACATATTGTACTTATAATTAACTGTTTTATACCGTATTTGTTAAAAAACGAATAATAAAAGTTGCTTAGTTATTACTATTATCGTTTCAATAATGCAAAATTGCATGTCCTTTCTTGGGGGGAAAAAATAATTTTTGCCTTATTTCATTTGAATGAAAATGCGAACTTTTTAAAAAAACAAAAAAAAGGAATACTTATTCTTAAATTACCCATAAAAGTTCCTCGATTGCACATGGTTTCATAAAAAATTTTTTTTTGTCATTACACTAGTGGGCACTTCTCAGTTACATCACATGACAGTTCATTTCTTCTGTTCCCATACACTTGTATCTCACTACGGTCCAGTCAACAATTTTGGGGACTCGCATATTCCGTTGTGTGGTCTCCTCTAAAAGAAGATGCGTCACTATGACTTCTCACCACTGCCTACAAAGTCCATTCTAGGAGAGCCACAGACTCCAGGCTGTGATACACCCTCAATACCTCATAGAAGAACTTGTGTCCCATTATGGCGACTACTATACACTTCCAGTATTTACAATTAGGATACCTTTCGCTAACATCTTTCTGATAGAAGTCTGTCTCAGTCCATTCCTCTCTACACAGATATTTTGTTTCATTGGAGTCTCTAGCTGCCTTGCTCACTTGCCTTCCTGGCTATAGTTCTGGTCTATCGGCCTTTTCGGTCTATCAGTCTCTGCAATCTTTCACAATTCTACAATTCCTCATTCCTTAGATCTTTCTATCTGTAATCGTCTGTCTTCACTACACACACCAATCTCATGATAGTCTGCTAGCTCTTGGACCTTAGGTCCAACCCAAACAAACTTTGGCCTTTAACTGGCTATCACCTCCCAGGAAACAGTCTCTTGTCTTCCCATATAACTTGTCCCAGTCTGATTCATTCTCCATCTTGCCCCAGACAAAATACATGTCAACCATCAAACACCTTAAAACAGTGCATTCAATTGCAAAAGATCACATTGTCTTCAAGAAGGTGTGGGCAGTACTTCCACTTTCTGTCTTCAAGAAGGTGTGAGCAATACTTCTACTTTGTGCTTTCAAGAAGGTGTAGGCAGTACTTCTACTTTCTGTCTTCAAGAAGGTGTGGGAAGTACTTCCACTTCTTGTCTTCAAGAAGGTGTGGGCAGTACTTCCACTTCCTGTCTTCAAAAATGCAAATAAGATAAATGGTGGGAAGGGGTTAACCCTTTAGAACAGATCAGCAGATGTGTGCGGGGAATAATGCGCAAGCCAGCATTAAAGGGCCAGACATGGTCAAGGACATATATATAAGTTAAAGAACCCGTTTGCCTCTGTATACTACTAAAGGGGTTTATCCGCCAAAATATTTTAGGATCTACACTGTGTGCAGAATTATTAGGCAAATGAGTATTTTGATCACATGATAATTTCTATACATGTTGTCCTACTCCAAGCTGTATAGGCTTGAAAGCCAACTACCAATTAAGTAAATCAGGTGATGTGCATCTCTGTAATGAGGAGGGGTGCGGTGTAATGACATCAACACCCTATATAAGGTGTGCTTAATTATTAGGCAACTTCCTTTCCTTTGGCAAAATGGGTCAGAAGAGAGATTTGACGGGCTCCGAAAAGTCCAAAACTTTGAGATGTCTTGCAGAGGAATACAGCAGTCTTGAAATTGCCAAACTTTTGAAGAGTAGTCATCGAACAATCAAGTGTTTCATGGCAAATAGCCAACAGGGTCACAAGAAAAGTGTTGGGGAAAAAAAGGTGCAAAATAACTGCCCATGAGTTGAGGGAAATCAAGCGTGAAGCTGCTAAGATGCCATTTGCCACCAAATTGGCCATATTTCAGAGCTGCAATGTTACTGGAGTATCAAAAAGCACAAGGTGTGCCATACTCAAGGACATGGCCAAGGTAAGGAAGGCGGAAAAACGACCACCTTTAAACAAGAAGCATAAGATAAAATGTCAAGACTGGGCCAAGAAATATCTTAAAACTGATTTTTCAAAAGTTTTATGGACTGATGAAAGAAAGTGAATCTTGATGGGCCAGATGGATGGGCCAGAGGCTGGATCAGTAAAGGGCAGAGTGCTCCACTCCGACTTAGTCGCCAGCAAGGTGGAGGTGGGGTACTGGTATCATCAAAGATGAACTTGTGGGACCTTTTTGGGTTGAGGATGGAGTGAATCTCAACTCCCAGACCTACTGCCAGTTTCTGGAAGACAACTTCTTCAAGCAGTGGTACAGGAAGAAGTCGGTATCGTTCAAGAAAACATGATTTTCATGCAGGACAATGCTCCATCACATGTATCTAACTACTCCACAGCGTGGCTGGCCTGTAAAGGTCTAAAAGATGAAAAAATAATGACATAGCCCCCTTGTTCACCTGATCTGAACCCCATAGAGAACCTGTGGTCCCTCATAAAATGTAAGATCTACAGGGAGGAAAAACAGTACACCTCTCGAAACAGTGTCTGGGAGGCTGATGATGGTAGATCAAGCAACTGACAGAATCTATGGATGGTAGGCTGTTGAGTATCATCATAAAGAAAGGTGGCTCTATTGGTCACTAATTTTTTTGGGGTTTTGTTTTTGCATGTCAGAAATGTTTATTTGTAAATTTTGTGCAGTTATATTGGTTTACCTGGTGAAAATAAACAAGTGAGATGGGAATATATTTGGTTTTTATTAAGTTGCCTAATAATTCTGCACAGTAATAGTTACCTGCACAAACAGATATCCTCCAAAAGATAGCCAAATCTAAAAAAATCCACTCCAACTTCCAAAAACATTAAGCTTTGATATTAAGCTTTTAGGTTAATTGAGAATATAGTTGTTGATCAATAATAAAAAAAATCCTCTAAAATACAACTTGCCTAATAATTCTGCACACAGTGTACAATAATGTTGTGTTTATTAATAATTAAATTTGTGAAATCTACTGGTCATCAACTAAGCCGCAGGCTAAAATAGATTTTTATAGATTGAGATAAATCAAATATTAGAAAAAAAGAATTTAGAAAACATTTCCTATATTATTTCTGCTTTTATATAAAGGAAAACGTTCTCCAATATTGCATATTCATTCTCCACCCTCTGCATTGTCCTATCATAACTTTATTTTGCCGCATTGGTGTATTGTAATCTCACTTGTGTTTTTATAGGGAGCCCAAGAAAGCCCCTGTGAAATGAAGGAAATGAAGAAAAAACACAAACTGTGCGCTTGGACACTAGAAGATAATAACAATCCCACTCAGGGGATAACAAAGTGGAACAAGTATTTGCTGATTCATAAATAGTTGATATAAAAACAAACCCGCTCCAAGGTAACTGACAGCAAGTGATAGATATACAATCCTCCGCAGACGAAATAAGCAAATAAAGGAGAATGCAAGGACCTGAGCACCTGATGTAGCAGAGCTGAGCCTATTAGGAAAATAACATATTACGCACAGCTCATTGTGATGAGAAATTCTAGCCGTATGTGCAAATAGTCCAGGTTTTGTTTTTCTAGAAACCAAATTTTGCAGATCCCTGGTCAAATTGGTGCTGAATTTAAAAACACTCTTCTTAGGCCCCTTTCACACGTACGTGCCTCCGATACTTGTTCGGTCATTTTCTCACATACCGGAGACACGTACACACGTAGACCTATGTTTTCCAATGTAGTTGGATACACGTATGTATTTACGCACGGACCATATGTCCATTCCACACATACGTGTGTCCGTGTGCTCCACACGCCGACATGTCCGTTTTCCCTCCGGCATCACGGGTGTCACACAGAGCGCAAACGGACCACACAGATGTGTTCCGTGTGACACGCATCGGAGAAATCACATGTGTCTGCGAGGAAAAAAAAACAAAACTTTACTCATCTTCTCCAGGCCTCCTGTCTCTGCCGCTGCTGTCACTTGCTTCCAACCACCGCTCATTATGCTTATTGCATATTCACTTCACTGCGGCCGGAAGCAGCAGCAGCAGGGAGTCGCCAGGACCGTAGACCAAAGATCAGCACCACGGACAGCAACGCAAGGAACAGGTGAGTAGAAACCTCCCATTCTCCGTGTCTTATCACGGATAACACACGGAGAACACACGTAGGCCATAAACACGGCTCACGGAGGGCAAAACGCACCTCTATCGTGGTTTTTCACGAACGTGTGAAAGGTCTTACACATAGGCGGCAGTTTTAGGAACCATCCTGTGTGGGTTTAATGGCAGGCTTAAAATGTGCCAAAATTGGCAACATCAATGTTGGAAGCTGTGGTACTAACTATAATTTGCATGGGACTGCAACTGAAATTTAGATCAAACCATAGGGTTGCAGCTACAAAGAGTAAAATGACAAATTCAGCTCAGCTATGTCATTGTAGCAACAGTCAATTGTTTGTTCAAATACTCTGCTGGAAGCTATGAAATTAGGTGAATTTGGAAAAATAGACAGGATCTAACCAATGTGTGGTGTAGTGATGAGCGGACCCGCACTGTAAAAGTCTGGACACTCGTGGGTTCAAAGGTGCCGTGCTCGGGCCCGGAGTTCTCAGGGAATTCCGGGTATTGATGAAGCAATTAAGTAATACAAAAAAAAGGAAAAAGAAAGAAAAAAATAATAAATCAAGCAGGCTATACTTACCAAGGCTCCTGCGTGGCTGTAACTGCTCCTGCTACCACTCATTCACTTCTGGGGCCGCTTAATACCTTCATTGCATATGCATTGCTTTCTCCATCCACCAGCATCTGTGATTGGTTGCAGTCAGATGCGCCCCCATGCTGAGTGACAGTGTGCCTGACGCTTACAATCACGGGCTGTGTCACTATTGTACAGTAATAAAAAAAAGTAATAAAAAATAAATAAAAAAATAGGCATAGGGTCCCCCATATAATGACACCGGCACAGATAAAGCATACGGATAAAGGCTGCAGCCTCAGGCCATGCATTTATCTTGGCTGTGTATCAAAATAAAAGGAGCCGCTGGAGACTTTTTTTTTTAACAATTTAAATAAATAATGTAAAAAACTGGAGTGTGGTCCCTCCAGTTTTGATACGTAGCGATGATAAAACCCGACAGCTGGGGGCTGGTATTCTCACGCAAGGGAGACTTAGGGTTATTGGGCCCCCCAAGCCTAATAATAGCAGCCTGCAGCCGCCCAAGGTTGCCGCATCCAATAAATGCGACAATCCCACAACTTTAGCCCCAAATTAGTAATGGGAGGCGTCTATGAGACCCCTCCCCATTACTAATCTGTAAGTGAAAAGAAATAAACACAAAACACTGAAAAATCCTTTATTTGAAATAAAAGACAAAAAAGCACCCTTTTTCACCACTTTATTAACCCCCAAAACCAATTACACTTCCTTCTAGCATAGAATAGGGAGGACTGGAGATGATCCCCTTCAGGCTAATTCCTGATTAATATTGACCAACTGGACCAATATGTATAGGCAAGGTCTTATACAGCTGATAATAAGGTATCTAAGCTAATCTGTAAACAGATTTTGCAATACACATAGCATACATTATGAAATAGAACTCATAGACCTGATGAGGCTGGTGTAGCTACTTTGAAATTATAGATCAGAATGAATATTAATTTGCTATTAAATTTTATTAGCTTGATAGTAAAAGGATTTGTGTGTCTCCAGCTAAAGAAAAGAAGGAATTATTCAGTCTTTCAAAAAGATTTTTCAAAGTAAGTACAACAATCTCATCAAGTTTAAAATATCGAATTTAAGGATACATGCAGTTTGCAATGCCTAATGATAGGGCCGAATGTGTGTGGCAACATGAGTCACCATATTAGCACAATCCTGCGGCAAGTAATGCTCCTGGTAGGATTGGCTTTCGGCATCCTATTGTGGTGCCCTGGACAAGCCAGGTCGTTACAGAACAACACCAATACACCCCACACTCCCGGTCAGGCACACCGAAGTCAGACAAAAACCCTTGTTGCCTTCCTCCAGGGGCTGATGTCCACACCAGGGGGTGGACCAGGCGGTTGATCCCGCCCACCGAGGAGCTCACAGTCCTGGAGGCGGGAAAAAGAGTCAGTTTTAGTTGGGAAGTGAAAGTGAGAGGAGGGAAGTAGCAGTTGAGTAGACAGAAAGTGGTCCGGGTGTGTGGCCCAGACGGATCAGCAAGGTTGGCAGACGGTGGTGACCGTCTGCAGGAGAGGCTTATTGGAGCTAGCCGTAAGGACCGTGGATGGGCGGTGGCCCGGCAGTACCGGACAGGTACGCAAAAAGAAGCCAGCACCACCCGGCAGGGGCTTACGGCCCCCTGCAAGGCTAGGAGTCGCCGTGAATTTGTCAAATCCGTTAGCGAAGGGAACCTCCTGGGTTTCCCAGCAATGAAGTCCCGACAGAAGGCAACCGTCCAACCGAGAGAGGGAAACACAGTCACCGCCAAGGCTAAATTTCCCAGGGCCAGAGCCTGCGGGCAAAAAGGGCTCCTTCAGCAACCTTCTAGCTGGGGAGCGGGTTACCGGTGGGAACCCATTGGAACCGTTACACTACACAGGTGCAGGGAAAGGCAGTCACCATCAACCTGCCGGGAGGAGAAACACCGCAGCCGTCTGTGGGACCCGGCCATCCAGCCGTTTGTTTTACCGGAGACTCTGTGTACATCATTGGCTGAGTGAGTACCACCGTGCCATGCGGCACAGCGCTGTCCCAGCGACCCTGCACCTCGCCAGGCCCCGTAACCCGCCTGCAATCCATCCCTACCCCATCACCGGGCCCCGGAACAACCAACCCCCTACCCACGGAGGGGAGAACTAACATCCAGGCTGCTCCCTGTCATCGTTCCCGGGATCCCCGTCCAGAGCAGCGGTGGTGTCACCAATCTCACCACAACCGTGGGTGGCGTCACGGACAATATGCAATCCCCACAATCAATCCCCACCCTTTTCACTCATGGGCGAGGAACGCTGCTCGAGTCCCCGGGATCCGGCCCACCGCTCGAGCCACCACCGAGCAGCAGCCGCAGCAGCAGCGGCCGGACCCGAGCAGTGGGAGAGCTCAGCGTCCCCTCCTCCGCCTGCGCGCGGCTGTAACAAAATAAAAGTGACCCGATTCCTCTGTGCAGATGATGGGTGATGCTCTGCTGCGCCTTCCTGAATTACAGAGATAGCAGTGACATTATTCCTTTGTACAGATCATCTTGCATACAGGTGATGCTCTGCTGCATGTTCCTGAACTATAGAACCGGCAGTGACATGTTTCTTTTGTGCAGAGCATTTTGCATTTGGAGATGCTCTGCTGTGTTTCTTTGAGCACTAGCTTGCAGGTTATTTGACAGCACATGATTCCATGCTGGTTCTGGGTGTTGCTTTTACTCAGGTGTTCCACCTTCCTGGTAGTTTCTCTGTTTCATTACTGAGCATGTTCTCCCAGGACCTCGCCAGTCGTACTCTTTGGTTCTGCAGTTGTGCTCTTGGCTTGTGTTTGTGCTTGTGTTCTGATCTAAGTTTCTTGACCCTGGACCATTCATTGACTCTTCTCCACTACCTGTTTTTGTCATTACCTCCTGGCTTCTGACCTCAAACTGTTACCTGACCATGTCTCTGTCTAATCCCTGAATCTAATACGTACTCTCCTGGAATTCTGACCCTTGAAGTGTCACTTGACTGCGTTTCTGCTTACTCCTTGAGTCCTGTCATGTCCTCCTGTTTCCTGACCTGCTTGTTCGACTACCCTTCCGTCTATACTATCCGTAAGTAGTGACTAGCATCACAAAAAAGTTCTAGAAATCAAAGTCGAACTTTTTGTGTCTGGCCTTTTGCCTCACTATGTCTGGCATTTGAACACACCACTTTTTATATTACTCTCTTCCTGGCAGCCAAAGAAAGTCATTATGCAAATGTACTTTGTGATTAAGTAGGGCTTTGCGATCCTCAGAGCGGACATATTTGTGTCTCCAGCCCCAACACTGTAAGTCAGTGACATCTTTTTATACCCATTCAGCGCCACCAACATAAACCCACAGAAAGTCTAAACACAAGTAAATGACCCAGATCCTAAAACCATCTATTACGCTACAGAGACAGATTTGTAGGGAATCTAATGAGCTTTCCGATATGAGTTGGAAATGAGTTTTTCCTTCATTTACCCAGAGAGCCAATATCAGTCTATATGTCAGAGCGTTTGGATCTCTAATAATTGCCCAGAGTCCTAGAATAGATTGTCTCTCATTTGCAGATATGAATAGAAGAGTAGAATTATTTTTCACACTTCTCTTAATGTCATGTCAATGTCACCGGGACGGGCACCTGAGCGCAGATGGGGACTTACTTTTTATGCAGGTGTAATTTAAAGCTGCCATCGAGAAGGAGGTTATCACTTCAGATCGGCTTAATTGAATTTAATGTGGTTAAGAGTAGGAGATTATTAATTAGATTTTCTGACTTTCATAGCAGATTTGATTGGGTTACGGAAATGACTTGAAAGAAATACTCCCTTCTCAGAGCAGAGCAAGTTCAAACACTACTAAATCTAATATAATAATACTGAGTATATAGTATATCACACTATTTTAGGATCTATGCTTGCTGTCCATAAGTTAAAAACACTATTTTTTACAATTAGAAGTTGTAATGCTGTTCTGCTTATGTCCAGCTGACTCAGAGGTTGTCCAAATCTTTACAAGGCCTTAGAGCCATTAAAGTAGTGTTACCACAAAATACATTTCTCTCATATCTACAGGATAGATGATACATTTCTATGAGCTGTTATTAACCCCTTATTACCCTGATTGCTACCGCACCAGGACAATCGGGTTGAGCCGGGTAAAGTTCCGGGACTGTCGCATCTAATGAATTCTTGGCGGCTGCTGGCTGATACTTTTAGGCTGGGGGGCTCTCCATAACGTGGGGCTCCCCATCCTGAGAATACCAGCCCCCAGCTATCTAATGGATATGTCGCGGGCAGAGAAGGAGGGTGTCAGCACACCGCGCTCACCCCTTCTGCTCGGGTCCGGCAGTTGCTCCTGGTGGCTCGAGCTGCGGGCCGGATCCCGGGGTGTCTCGAGTGACACTCCTCGCCCGTGAGTGAAAAGGGGGTTGTTTGTTGGGATTATAGTTCGTGACGCCACCCACGGTTGTGGTGATGGCACCACCGCTGCTCAGTGTGGGGGTCCCGGGGATGGTGATAGGAGCAGCCAGGTGTTGTGTTGCCCCTCCGTGGGTAGGGGTTGGTGATCCCGGGGCCCGGTGAAGAGATGTGAAGTGTAGGGCCTGGAGGGCGCAGGGACGCGGGGGCAGCGCTGTGCCTTGCGGCACTGTGGTACTCACTCAGCCTGAGACACGGACACAGTTTGTACGGTAAACCAACGGCTGGTAGGACGGTCCCACAGACGGTTGCACCTGCACTCCCGGTAGGTGACGGTGACGTCGCTCTTCCTTGCACCTGTTTGACTGATGGTAGCGGTGGATTCCCTCCGGTTACCCGCTCCCCGACTGCAATCTGGGCCGGAGGAGCTCTACACTTTGCCCGCAGGCGCTGGCCCTGGGGAAACTGGTGCCTTGGCGGTGGCGGTGTCTCCCCGGTAATGGTCGGGCTGTTGCCGTCAATCGGGACTTTGTTGCTGGGGGATCTGCGTCCCCTTCACTGACGGATTCGGCAAATTGGGCGACTCCTAGCCTTGCCGGGGTCCGAGAGGCCCCTGCCCTGGTGCTGACTGTCCTTCGGAACACTGCTCCAGACCACCGGGCACACAGCCAACGGGGTCCTTCCAGGAACTTCCAAACGGTCCCCCTCCGGACAGTCACCGCCGTCGCTGACCTTGCTGTTCTAGCCCTACACACAGCTGGGCTCTCAGGCTCTGTGCACTCTCTGCTCTGTCACCACTTCTTGCTTTCCTCCTTTTCCACTTTCCTTTCCTTCACTTTCACTTCTGGTTGTTTCCTCTAGCCCCTGCCTGGGCTACTCTGCTGTTCACTCCTTCATGTCCCTGACAGTTCTGCCTGGTAACTTCCTGCCTCCAGAGTTGTGAGCTCCTTGGTGGGCAGAGCCAACCGCCTGGCCCACCCCCTGGTGTGCATCACAGACTCCTGGAGGGAGGCAACAAGGATTTCTGGTTAGCAGGTGTGCCTACCTGGAGTGTGGGGTGTAGTGGTGTTGTTATCTGTGTCCCCTGGCTTGCCCAGGGCGACACAGATACGACAATCGTGGATGGCTGCTGGCTGTTGGGGCCGAATAAACATGGGTTTCCGCAGCCTGAGAAAACCATCCCCCAGCTATCAGCATTATCATGACTGGGTATCAAAATTGGGGGAACCGCACACTGTTTTCTTTAATTACCGTACTTATTTAAATATTTTTTTAAAAAAAAAGCCACATGCAGTTCTTCCTATTTTGATACACGTGTAGGATTGATTAATTTATTAATTAAAAAAAAAATCACTTGACTGCTGCTTTAACGTAGGCTGCCTATAGGAGAAATGACGGATTGGGGTCTCCCTCCTTGTGATCAATGTGGTCCACACAGAGACACCCCAAAAATTTTAAATGTAGGATCTTGTGAATAGATTATATCTTTTGTTAGAGAACACCTTTAACAGTTATCCACAGGATTAAAGGCCCCGTCACACTAAGCAACATCGCTAGCAACATCGCTGCTAACGAACAACTTTTGTGACGTTGCTAGCGATGTTGCTGTGTGTGACATCCAGCAACAACCTGGCCCCTGCTGTGAGGTCGTTGGTTGTTGCTGAATGTCCTGGGCCATTTTTTAGTTGTTGCTGTCCCGCTGTGAAGCACAGATCGCTGTGTGTGACAGCGAGACAGCAACAACTAAATGTGCAGGCAGCAGGAGCCGGCTTCTGCGGAGGCTGGTAACCAATGTAAACATCGGGTAACCAAGAAGCCCTGTCCTTGGTTACCCGATATTTACCTTTGTTACCAGCCTCCGCAGCTCTCACTGTCAGTGCCGGCTCCTGCTCTGTGCACATGTAGCTGCAGCAGACATCGGGTTAATTAACCCGATGTGTGCTGTAACTAGGAGAGCAAGGAGCCAGCGCTAAGCATTGTGCGCTGCTCCCTGCTCTGTGCACATTTAGCTGCAGCACACATCGGGTTAATTAACCCGATGTGTGCTGTAGCTAGGAGAGCAGGGAGCCAGCGCTCAGTGTGCGCTGCTTCCTGCTCTGTGCACATGTAGCTGCAGGACACATCGGGTTAATTATCCCGATGTGTGCTGTAGCTAGGAGAGCAGGGAGCCAGCGCTAAGCATTGTGCGCTGCTCCCTACTCTGTACACATGTAGCTGCAGCACACATCGGGTAATTAACCCGATGTGTGCTGTAACTAGGAGAGCAGGGAGCCAGCGCTCAGTGTGCGCTGCTCCCTGCTCTCTGCACGTGTAGCTCCGTGCGCTGGTAACCAAGGTAAATATCGGGTTGGTTACCCGATATTTACCTTAGTTACCAAGCGCAGCATCTTCCACGCGGCGCTGGGGGCTGGTCACTGGTTGCCAGGTCAGGTTGCTGGTGGGATCGCTGGAGCGTCGCAGTGTGACATCTCACCAGCAACCTCCTAGCAACTTACCAGCGATCCCTATCGTTGTTGGGATCGCTGGTAAGTTGCTTAGTGTGACTGGACCTTTAGATTGCTTTTATAAAGCTGGCATTTGTCAATACAGCTACTCTCCCCTGTTTAGATGTTGAGTTGTCTAGTTCCTTTAGGATCAGTGACATTCACACTGACTTAACATTTGCCACCAATCCCATAAATACTAGTTGGAATACAATGTGCTGTGTTATGATTTCTGATTGGTATTAGAATGTTCCAATTTTTCTCCTGTCTGATATTTTCCCTCCATTTTTTACGAGTATTATTATTTATTATTATTATTATAGCGCCATTTATTCCATGGCGCTTTACATGCGAATAGGGACAAGCACAATAATCATAAACAACACAAGGCACAGACAGGTATAGGAGGATAGAGGTCCCTGCCCACGAGGGCTCACAGTCTACAAGGGATAAGTGAGGATACAGTAGATGAGAGTAGAGCTGGTTGTGCAGCGTTATATCAGACTGAGGGTTACGGCAGGTTGTTGACTTGTCGGAAGAGGTTGGTCTTCAGGTTCCTTTTGAAGCTTGTCAAGGTAGGCTAGAGTCTGATATGTTGTGGCAGAGCATTCCAGAGTATGGGGGAGGCATGGGAGAAATCTTGGATACGATTGTGGGAAGAGGAGATGAGAGGGGAGTAGAGAAGGAGATCTTGTGAGGATCAAAGGTTATGTGCAGGTAAGTACTGGGAGACTAGGTCACAGATGTAGGGAGGAGACAGGTTGCGGATGGCTTTGTATGTCATGGTTAGTGTTTTGAACTGGAGTTGTTGGGCAATGGTAGGCCAGTGAAGGGATTGGCAGAGAGGAGAGGTCGGGGAGTAGCAGGGGAACAGGTGGATTAGTCGAGTAGCATAGTTTAGAATAGACTATAGGGGTTCATGACTGTTAGAAGGGAGGCCACCGAGCAGGAGGTTGCAATAATCCAGGTTGGAGATAATAAGGGCATGTACTAATGTTTTTGCAGCTTCTTGGGAAAGGAATGTATGAATCTGGGAAACATTTTTGAGTTGGAGTAGCTGAAGAGGGCTTGGATGTGTGGCTTGAAAGAGAGATCAGAGTCTAGAGTTACTCCCAGGCAGCGAGCACGTGGGACTGGGGAAAGTGAGCAGTCATAAACATTGATGGATATGTCAGGTTGGCGGGTTGAGTGAGGAGGAAAGAATGAATTCTGTTTTGTCCATGTTCAGTTTTAGGAATCGAGCAGAGAAAAAGGATGAAATAGCAGACAGATACTGTGGAATTCTGGTTAGTAGGGAGGTGATGTCAGGTCCAGAGAGGTAAATCTGCGTATCATCAGCGTAGAGATGATACTGAAAGTCGTGGGACTCTATGAGCTGTCCCATGCTGAAGATGTAGATGGAGAACAGTAGAGGTCCTAGAACTGAACCTTGCTGGACACCAACAGATAGGAGGCGAAATGAGGAAGTGGTGTGAGAGTGGGAGACGCTGAAAGTTTAGTTGGTTAAGTATGAGGAGATCCAAGATTGGGCATCACAGTCTTGGCAGTGAGACAAGAGAATCTGTAGTAGAAGGGAATGGTCTACTGTGTGAAAGGCAGAGGACAGGTCCAGGAGGAGGAGCACAGAGTAGTGTTGCTTGGCTTTGGTGAACAATAGGTCATTAGTGAATTTGGTTAGGGCAGTTTAAGTGTAATAATGGGGTTGGAAGCCACATTGTAAACAGTCAAAGAGGGAGCAAGAAGAGAGGTATGAGGACAGGTCAAGATGGACATGCTGTTCCAGTAGTTTTGAGGCATAGGGGAGAAGTTATATGGGGCAAAAGTTTGACACAGAGGAAGGGTCAAGGGAGAGCTTATTGAGAATGGGTGTAATGGAGGCATGTTTAAAGCATGAAGGGAATACACCCGTTGTTAGTTATATGTTGAAGAGATGGGTTAGGGTCAGGATGAAGACTGTGGTGAGATTGGGGATGAGGTGTGATGGGAGTGGATCAAGCAGGCAAGTTGTGAGATGTGATCTTGAAAATAGAGTGGAAGGATGATCTTCTGTCATGGTGGAGAAGCTGGATTTGGAGGAAGGAGGCTGAGTAGTTGTGAGGAGGGGCTGTGGTGATTGTGGGCCAAAGCTTGCTCTGCTGTTGTCAATCCTCTGCTTCAAGAAGGAGGCAAAGTCTTCAGCTGAGTTGAGAGGAGAGGGAGGTGTATATACCTGGCAGTGTACATTCCTGGCAGTGTACAAAAATAACATTCGGTCTATCGGAGGAATCGGTCATATTGTCACCGTATGGAAGGCTGCTTACAAGACATGTTCAGAGGAGCTGGTTGAGGAGGGGATGGCTGAATATTTTTTTGGAAGGATTGATAAATATCATAACTTTTAGAAAATCACTATTCCTATTAAATTAGTGCCAGACAACTTTCATACAGTGTATTGTTTTCTTCTAGCGATGTACTTATGTCACAAGGGATATCAATATTCTGTGCCACAGGTTGTTGTAAAGGTTAGTCAACCTTACATATCAGATATTTTGGAATAGTTTGCCAAAAGTATAAGAATACAGGTTCTTATATTATAATATCATTTGAAATCAGAATATTTTTTTTTATTGCAGCAAAATAGTGCAAATATGTTTAGCTTTTACTATACTTTTCATCTTAAAAGCAGAGTTTTGATTTAATAGTTCACTGGTGGTAGATTGCATTTTTTCCTGACTCCAGCCTGGAGATAAAAAACAGTGTATGACCCCGAACCCCCCCCCAATACATAACAGGTCCCAGTGTGTCCACTGCTGGGATCCCAATGTTTAATCTGTGTGGGATCTTGGCTGATCAGCCCTAATAAGAGCTTTAGGTAAATTGGTTGATGAAATGGAGTTATTTAGGTGCAGGGAAACCTGTCATTGGCGGCAGAAACCTGGGGGGGGGGGGGGGAACACTAGGAATCTACCTCTGACTAGTCAGCTGAGAGACAAAGCCCTGGTCGGCTTTTCAAAATACAGTGGAACCTTGGTTTAAGAGTAACTTGGTTTGAGAGCGTTTTGCAAGACGAGCAAAGCTTTTTACAAATTTGTAACTTGGTTTAAGAACAATGCTTTGCAGGAAGAGCAAATCCTCACCGTGCACACGTCTGGTTCTGTCCTTTCACCACGCTCTGACCTGCACTGGAGGGAATTTTCTGTACATATGTACTGTATACAGTATACCATTGTACAGTACAGTACATACCATACAGCATATCTATCAATTTGCATTTATGGATACATTATTGTACTTTCTTTCTGCTAACCAGTGCAGAACATTGCTTGTACTCTACCTCCCACACACCAACAATTCTATCGCAAGCTAAAGTGCAGTTTAATTTGTTTTTATATTTTTACTGCACTGTACAGTATTTTGCATTAGTGTGTAATACACTGTACTAATTTTATATGAATACAGTACATTATTATATATTACTGTAATAAGTTTATATAAATACAGTAAATATTTTTGGGTTGTGGAACGAATTTTCTGAGTTTCAATTATTTCCTATGGGAAAATTCGCTTTGATATAAGAGTAACTTGGTTTAAGAGCAGACTCCCGGAACCAATTATGCTCGTAATCCAAGGTTCCACTGTATATGTATTTGAAGTGTTTCAGTTTAAAACTGTGATATCCATCCCGGTGACTGTCCTCTCCATATCTGCTTCGGTTGGTGGACTATGCAAGGCGACACTATAGCCCTGTTGTTCTCCAAGGTTTTGTGGTTCCATCAAGTCTGGAAACTTGGGGGTTAATTTCAAACTAGTTATTGTTTCTCTCTGCTGTCAACCCGGAGTGGGGCTACTCTCTAATTTAACTCCTGAGACTCAGTTTCCAGTACCAGTTATAGTGAATTCCACTCTGGTTCTGCTTTATGTTTCCTCCTGGTTTGCTTGTATTTACATTGTTCTGACTTTTGCCTGTTTTTTTTATTTTAAAGATTATGCCTCTGACTTTGATTTTCTGGTAACTGATCTTGGCAAGGTGACTCTTCTTGCTGCCACCTTGCTCCACCTGCCAGCAGCTGACCATGGCCCAAACCCCAGGGTAACAAAGTAAGTCTAGTTCCCTGCACAAGGATTAAAGGGTGAAAAAATCCAATGATAGGTTCTCCTTAAATGATAATCCCATAACATAGTGTTCAATCAATTGGATTATGCTATATCTTTATTGGTGTGGTTCAATTTATGTAGCCCCCAAAGGTCCTTTCAACTTATTCACTATACAGATGTGATATGCAACACAGATCTGTTCAAGTGAACTATGTTTTCTTCACTGCTCAGTGGTTGGTGAGAGCACCACTATGCAGGAAAACTTGTGAATGATGCTCCTTCATTCTGTGAATCAGTAGGGGATCTAGATAGCCAGGCCTCAACTCACCAGCAAATAAAAACGTATTGTACGCCATCATTTACAATGATGGTAGAAACATTTTTAATTATTGCAATATATGTTACTGGCTATAGATGTGACCTACATTAGCAAGACCCGTACTAACCATTGACATTGAGAGTAAGTCAGTGCTATTCAACATTCATTAGTTGGTTTTAATGCTTGAGTTGTAAATCATGAACAATTTGTAATAGCTCAGTCCATTAATACTCTGATTAAGGGTATTTAAAGGGGCTCTATCACCAGAACTTATAAAACAAACTACATAAATTATTAGGCAGAACTGTTACAACTGATTAGTCTGGTGTACTTACTTTAAGATTCTATCTATAATCCTTTTTGAAAGTTTTCCTGCGTCATATTAAAATGGACATTTAAGTTAAAGGGAACCAACCACCAGAATTTTCCTATATACAGTAAAGGCAGTTCCATACTGGATCCAAGGATACCTTTTGTTGAAAGATGGGATGATTGGTTACTGATTTATATTTAATCAAAGTTGCAGAAATGCACTGGACTTTGATTGATGTGTGCAGCGGTGCAGGACTTTATGGGTCGGGTCCTCACTGTATACAGTATTCCAGTATGGTTACTGACAACTCCACAATAACAAAAGGAACTACTAGCTGCCACCGTCAATCATTTATAGAGGCTGATTAGACACATATTAGAGGTAACGTATGGCTTGAAGGATGCAATTTACAGAGCAAGAGGAACAGAGCTATTACATTTTAACTAATTAATCCAAAAAGTAGGCAGTGTTTATAATAAAATATACCAAAGATGTTACAAAGGGGACAAAACAATACAGTATATACAATTATATAAAATAAAATGATAAAATGGAAAAGAAAAGTACTAAAACTGTGTCATGGAAATGGCTCTGAGCTTAGCAGAGGGAGGTACTCCTTAGGAAAACAGATAGAATCACAGCAAGTAGGTACCTTCTAGGGTGGACAAATGACTGAAACCCAAACTCCAATTTTTATTAGATCAAGGTTATTCCTACATACTGGTCGTAGGATTTGCAAGGTGTTTTAGAATTTTATCAGATCCTCAACTTTCAGGATATCATCATAATTTTACCTTTCCATGGAGATGAAATATGGCATGGATAGCATCATCCATCTGACCAATTTTAATTTTGGGCTGATGCGCCGATTGCACAGTTATGTAATAGCATGCATGGCATTCCCCTTGGGATCACAGTGCCGAAAATGTGTCTACAATAACTATGCCTGCCACAAGAACCCAAATATTCATAACTGTACGTCGGTTCTGAAGAGTCTGGTTGCAGGCATTTGGAGTCCAGCAGAGCTGACTCCAGTAACAATACATTTGTCGCCTCTCAGGCTGCGTATATATGAATCTTAGCCATGATGTCTGGTTCTCAGAGGAGACCCCCTGTTGTAATTACCTGATTACTGCAGGAGGTCTTACATCAATGGAGGTTGAAGCATCAGCTCTCTCTTTCTTCCCCAGTTATAATTAGTTTCTCACTTCCCCAGTTATAATTAATCCCATTTGTTCAATATGAGGGGTCCTTTCCCCGGAGATGTAATCATGGATTTTACAATTTTATTTGTTCTCAATGTGCCAAGTATTTAAGTGCATGTCAATAATTTGCCACATCTTTAATAAGGAATAACTTCAATATCCTATTTGTATACAAAAGTCAACACAGTTGGGATATAAATTATTTGACTGAAAAAATATATATCTTAAATTATAGGCAAAGCAAAGATTTGTCTGCAACACTTAGAGAAATTAATGTGACCTTTAGAGATCTGAGTACACGATGCACCAAAATGTACTTATCCTAGATTTAGCTTTACATTTTGAACTAATTTTTTTTCCAGACTGGTAGTGTGAGGAGCTGGCTGCAGACTAAAGACTCATAGATCAATGGACATAGCATAGTCCATGCTTCTAAGGTATGAGGAAATTTTCCAGCATGGAGCGCTAGTTACATAGATCTCAAGATCTCATTGTTGTGTTTTATTAGATTTTTTTTGCATATCTGTTTAAGGAACACAGAAGGCCAGGCACGAGATTGGTAATAAGTGTAAAGGTGGCTTTACACACTGCAACATCGCAAACGACATCGCTGTTACGTCACCGGTTTTGTGACGTAATAGCGACCTCCCCAGCGACATTGCAGTGTGTGAAACACATCAGCGACCTGGCCCCTGCTGTGAAGTTGCTGATCGCTACAAATCGTTCAGGACCATTCTTTGGTCCTTTGTTTCCCGCTGTGCAGCAAAGTCTCAGTGTGAAAAGGGGACTTAAAACACTGGAAACGAGTGATGTCACAATATCTGTCAATCACTATTCTCTGTCAGTCGGTCTCTCCCTCTCGGTCTCTATTCTCTCTCTGTCGGTCCGTCACTATCTCTGTCCCTCTCTCACAGTCTGTCGGTCATTTTTCCCTCCTCTCTCATACTCACCGATCCCCGATCTCCGGCGCGGCGCTGCACGGCATTCACACTGCTGCGGCGGCTTTTACTATTTTGAAAAAGCCAGCCGCTCATTAAACAATTTTGTATTCCCTACTTTCCCCGCCCACAGGCGCCTATGATACGGCGTGCGGTCCCCCCCAATTTTAATGCCAGATAAAGCCATACGGCTGAAGGCTGGTATTCTCAGGATGGGAAGCTCCACGTTATGGGAAGCCCCCCAGCCTAACAATATCAGTCAGCAGCCGCCCAGAATTGCCGCACACATTATATGCAACAGTTCTGGGACTGTACCCGGCTCTTCCCGATTTGCCCTGGTGCATTGGCAAATCGGGGTAATAAGGAGTTATTGGCAGCCCATAGCTGACAATAAGTCCTAGATTAATCATGTCAGGCGTCTCCCCAAGAAACCTTGCATGATTAATCTGTAAATTACAGTAAATAAACACACACAACTGAAAAATCCTTTATTAGAAATAAAAAACAGAAACAAATTCCCTCATCACCAATTTAATCAGCCCCAAAAAGCCCTCCTTGTCCGGCGTAATCCACGGACCTCCAGCGTCGCTTCCAGCTCTGCTGCATGCAGGTGACAGGAGCTACAGAAGACACCGCCGCTCCTGTCACCTCCACGCAGCTAATGAAGACAGCCGCGCGATCGGCTGAGCTGTCACTGAGGTTACCCGCTGTCACTGGATCCAGCGGTGGATCCAGCGGTGGATGCAGCGGTGGCCGCGGGTAACCTCAGTGACAGCTCAGCTGATCGCGCTACTCATCGCCGCTCCGGTCAGCTCCACGCAGCAACTGAGGTGAGTAGCGCGATCAGCTGAGCTGTCACTGAGGTTACCCGCGGCCACCGCTGCATCCACCGCTGGATCCAGTGACAGCGGGTAACCTCAGTGACAGCTCAGCTGATCGCGCTATTGCCTTCATTAGCTGCGTGGAGGTGACAGGAGCGGCAGTGTCTGCTGCAGCTCCTGTCACCTTCATGCTGGAAGCGACGCTGGAGGTCCGTGGATTACACCGGACAAGGAGGGCTTTTTGGGGCTGATTAAATTGGTGATGAGGGAATGTGTTTGTGTTTTTTATTTCTAATAAATGATTTTTTCAGTTGTGTGTGTTTATTTACTGTAATTTACAGATTAATCATGGAAGGTTTCTCGGGGAGACGCCTGCCATGATTAATCTAGGACTTATTGGCAGCTATGGGCTGCCAATAACTCCTTATTACCCCGATTTGCCAATGCACCAGGGCAAATCGGGAAGAGCCGGGTACTGTCCCAGAACTATCGCATATAATGTATGCGGCAATTCTGGGCGGCTGCTGACTGATATTGTTAGGGTGGGGGGCTCCCCATAACGTGGAGCTGCCCATCCTGAGAATACCAGTCTTCAGCCGTATGGCTTTATCTGGCTGGTATTAAAATTGGGGGGGACCGCACGCCGTTTTTTTAAATTATTTAATTATTTATTTCACTACACAGTATAGACACGGCCAGCGGCTGCTGTGATTGAGTGCAGTGAGACACCTGTCACTCAGCATGGGGGCGTGTCTCACTGCAACCAATCATAGGCGCCTGTGGGCGGGGAAAGTAGGGAATACGAAATTGTTTCATGAGCGGCCGGCTTTTTCAAAATAGTAAAAGCCGCCGCAGCAGTGTGAATGCCGTGCAGCGCCGCGTCGGGGATCGGTGAGTATGAGAGAGGAGGGGAAAATGACCGACAGACTGTAAGAGAGGGACAGAGATAGTGACGGACCGACAGAGAGAGAATAGAGACCGAGAGGGAGAGACCGACTGACAGAGAATAGTGATTGACAGATATTGTGACACATCACTCGTTTCCAGTGTTTGACTAGCTAGGTCGTTCTGCAGGTCCGGATCGCTGTTGCATCGTTGGCCAGGTTTGCCTGTTTGACAGCTCACCAGAGACTCACCAGAGACTTTGTAGCGATCCCGGCCAGGTTGGAATCGCTGGTGGGATCGCTGAAAGTCTCAGTGTGTAAAGGGGCCTTAACACAATCATTCCATTGCTCTCGTTAGTGTCGTTAGTGTTAGTGGGCAACCTGAATTATGCCATTGTTCTTCCAGACACTAGTCCCATTATGTGGATGGGATTGTAGACACAGTGGAGCCGTCACCACGCAGGGTCTCACATATAGTCCCAAGTGAGGGGCTCGGCTTCAGGAAAATTCCTTCACCAATGCACAGTTAACATTGTGGGGTTGTATGTCCTGGAGGCTGGGCTTAAGCCCGGTTGGTGGCTTGGGGTACTTATCGAACTGGAAAGTTGGAGTATAGACTGGAATGCAGTATACTGGAGTATAGACTGTGAATGCAGACCATACCAGTGGGAGATACAAAATATGTGGGCCAAAGAAACATTGGGTAGCAGTGGAACTACCGATCCCAGTTTGGGATCTTCTTGGACTTAGGGCATCTCGTTTTGTCCATCTAACCAGAGTTGCTGTAATACTGTGGACGGGAGAATAAAATTAATTGCATCATTAACCATCCTAGGTGAATAATGCAACCCATAACCTTAGATCTTCACAGTCCCTATTTGTAATTATCATTTTAATAACAGGAATGAATAATATTCGGTGGTCTGTTTGGTTCCGCTCATGGTAGAAATATTGGCAGAATGAGAATATGTTTTCATTTTTTCAGAGCAGAGTAAGGCATTGCTGGACACCTCTCTGCCAGTCTGTGTGTCATAAGGACATTGTGAGTGACTGTACAGCCACCCAATAGATGGCAGGGGCATTCTCGGCTGTCATGATTATGAATAATAGCAAAGACGCCCGACCTGGGACTGGAGGGGGCTGGGCCGTTCCCATGGGGCTGCTGTGCTTACTCCAGAAGTTGCTCTTTAAGGTGATTACTTGACTATTTAGCTGGCTGGCAGTGGTCATAAAACTGTGAGTTGTAGCATTACGCTCGATGGTGCCTGCATGCCTTGTTCTTGTGCTCAGTCTTTGATTTGTTGTTCCCCCAGCTTCTCTTTTGACTACCCATTTGTCTAGCCTCTTTGTCTTGATCTGCTACCTTCCTTAAGTTTTGACCTCAGACCGTGACCTGACTATACCTCTTGGCATCTGACTGGGAAACTTTTGACAACCCTGACAACCCAGCCTCACAGCTAGCCCATGAGTAGTGACTAACATCACTTTACAACTGGCCTTTACGGATCTCTGCTTCCAACTCTGAGAATACTGCAGAAATCACAATGCCATTAGGGAGAATGGAGGATTGAGGTTCTGGTGGAGAAATTGAATTAAAACTGTGTGATAATGCATCAGCCTACAAATTCTGGAACCCCAGCCTGAATGGGATAGAAAAATTTAATCTTGCGAAAAAGAAGGACCACCTGTCCTGTTTAGGGTTTAGATTTTGAGCTAATTCAATATAAGCTAAATTCTTATGGTTATGGTCGGTGACCAGAATAACTTGGTGAACTGCCGCCTCCAAAAACTGCCTCCAGGCCTCAAAGGCTAATTTAATAGTGAGTAACTCACGATATACACATCACAATGTCTGTCAGCAGACAAAAAACAATTAGAAAAAATTGCAGTTAGGACCCTGAGTTAGAACGGCCCCTACCCTGACCTCCAAAGCATCCACCTCCACAATCAAAAGTTCTTGGAGATTAGATTGGATTAGGACAGGAGAAGACCTAAAATGCTTTTTAAATTTTTCAAAAGTCCTAATAGCAACTGGTGATCAAACCTTAAGATCTGTCCCCTTTACATGTGAGGCCAATAATATAAGGTTTAACTATCTGGATAAAACCTGTAATAAATTTCCTAAAATAGTTGGAGAATTTTAGAAAACGTTGAACTCTCGGGTGAACCCAATCTATTATGGTCTGCCTCTTTCCAGAATCCATCTTAAACCCATTAACCAATAAAATGAACCCTAATAATGCAATTTTCTGAACAGAAAAAAAATAAATTTCTTAACTTTAGCAAACAAAGAATTCTCCCTCTTTATAATACTACTCAGACATATTCCTAGTGAGAATCCAAATCAGGTGAAAAAATGAGAATGGTGTTCCACAATAAATCACCCAATGTAGTCCAAAAATATATCATTAATACATGTTTTAAAAACTGCTGGAGCACTGGTTAACCGAAAAGGCATGAATAGATTTTCGAATAAACTCTCAGAGATAAGAAAGACATTACATTTCTTGATGAATATCAAATTGTACATCCCTCTAAGGCCCCTTTACACTAAACAACTTACCAGCGATCCCAACAACGATACAACCTGATAGGGATCGCTGGTAAGTTGCTAGGAGGTTGCTGGTGAGAGGTCACACAGTCAGACGCTCCAGCGATCCCACCAGCAACCTGACCTGGCAGGGATCGCTGGAGCATCGCTACACGGGTTGCTGGTGAGCTGTCACCAGCAACCAGTGACCAGCCCCCAGCCAGCAGCGACGCACTGAAGCGATGCTGCGCTTGGTAACTAAGGTAAGTATCGAGTAACCAACCCGATATTTACCTTGGTTACCAGCGCACGCAGCTACACGTGCAGAGAGCAGGGAGCAGCGCACACTGCTTAGCGCTGGCTCCCTGCTCTCCTAGCTACTGAACACATCGGGTTAATTACCCGATGTGTGCTGTAGCTACACGTGCAGAGAGCAGGAAGCAGCGCACACTGCTTAGCGCTGGCTCCCTGCTCTCCTAGTTACAGCACACATGGGGTTAATTACTCGATGTGTACTCTGCTACACGTGCAAGGAGCAGGAGCCGGCACTGACAGTGAGAGCGTCGGAGGCTGGTAACGAAGGTAAATATCGGGTAACCAAGGACAGGGCTTCTTGGTTACCCGATGTTTACCGTGGTTACCAGTGTCCGCAGAAGCCGGCTTCTGCTGCCTGCACATTTAAGTCCCCTTTACACACTGAGACTTTCTAGCGATCATGCTGCACAGCGGGAAACAAAGGACCAAAGAATGGTCCTGAACGATTTGTAGCGATCAGCAACTTCACAGCAGGGGCCAGGTCGCTGATGTGTTTCACACACTGCAATGTCGCTGGGGAGGTCGCTATTACGTCACAAAACCGGTGACGTTACAGCGATGTCGTTTGCGATGTTGCAGTGTGTAAAGCCACCTTTACTGTCTAGCTTATGTAACGGGGTGCCAGGGGTGCCTCGGGGCTTGTAGTCGTGGCCCCCTTTTCTCTCAGGCCAACCCCCGGCTCCGCCATCACTACTGGGACAGGGGATTGTTCTGTGGGGCAGAGTGTGGCGGAAAAGAGCATACTTTCAGCCGCAGGAAGACTCTTCAGGCAGGGATCAGGTAAACCAGACGACATCTTTATTGCACAGAGTTTCACAGACAGCTCAATGCACGGACTTTGTAGCGCACGGCTAACACAGACTGGACCCACACCAATTCTGCTTCACCCTTGAGGACACTTCTTCTCTTCTTCCCTTCTTTCCCACCCGGGCTCTAGGGGAAAACCCACTGCACAGTAAAAACATGTTTATTAATAACATCAACAGTAACTACTCCAGAGTGAGGTATCTTCAGGGGGAAACTGCACCTCCTTGTAAGGGGTCTGCCCACACCTTACATTCCTCCCCTCTTTAAGCCTAAGCCTCCCGGCAAGGCTCGAACCTGTAAGACACAATTTAGTAGCAAGGCAAACTTTGGATAAAACTTTAAAACCTTCATAAACAAAGTCAACCACTGAGCGCCCAAGTTCTGCGCCCGGAGTCCCTCCTGGGAGCTCCCGGTCTTTGTAGGCAGTGTGCCCGGAGGCCTTCAGCAGGCACTCCTGGTCTTTGCTGGTCTTCTGCCCGGAGGCTTTTACAGCACTCCCGGTCTTAGTAGATAGGAGGACAAACAATAAAGTCTTCCTTAACATCACGGGGGGAGCCCCTGGCTCAGTCCAGCATCAGGCTCCTTCCGGGCTCGGTAACTTAAACATGGTTGCAAACTGTGGAACTTTTCCGGCTCTTTAACAACACCGGTCACACGAACATGTCCATCACCTCCGGTCGTTACGGGTCACTCGGGATAGTAAGCGCGCTGCCATTCGGCCCGCTGAGCCCTCACATAATCGGAAAGGGACTGACCTGGCAAGCGGCGCAGCCTCCGGAACGGTTCGTAGTTGACTGGTGGTTCTGGCGCCTCTGTCTCCGGTTTTGCCTCTTCAACCCCCGACGGGGGTGACGGGGTCGCTGAACGGGACGGACGGGGACTACCCACGACGATCACCGGGTGTGTGACCATACTCTGGTGGATCGCTAACACCGCCGGTGTCCCCTTGTCTGGGTCAGCACTCAGTCCTGTCATGACTTCTGGCGACACCGCCAGCGTGTTTCTCGGCCGGGAAATCTCAGCCAGCACCGGTCTCTGCTGTGTACGTCTCCGGTACTGACACTCTTCCCATCCGATCTCTTGCAGACCTTCCTGTAATGGCGCCGGGAACGGTGGAGATGCTGGGGAAGGTGGAGGCGGGCCTTCTTTTCCCGCTCTTGTATACGCTCCACCCCCAGTCTCACACATTAAATCGACCCAGCATAGGCGACTCTTCTTTTTCTCTGTACTGCCACCCTCTCCACATGTTTTTAGTAACATCTTCGCCGGCCAACTCAGGGTCTTTCGTTTGGCGCCAATTCTTCGCGCGCTCGCTGTACTCGTGAAGACGGCGGCCATCTTACCGCCGTCTTGTGCCTGGTCCAACGCCTTAGGCACCACTTGGTCTCCATCTTCTTGGATCGGGACCCCTTGCATATAATCCGGATCCTGCCGACTACGCCACATGTAACGGGGTGCCAGGGGTGCCTCGGGGCTTGTAGTCGTGGCCCCCTTTTCTCTCAGGCCAACCCCCGGCTCCGCCGTCACTACTGGGACATGGGATTGTTCTGTGGGGCAGAGTGTGGTAGCATACTTTCAGCCGCAGGAAGACTCTTCAGGCAGGGATCAGATAAACCAGACGACATCTTTATTGCACAGAGTTTCACAGACAGCTCAATGCACGGACTTTGTAGCGCACGGTCACAATTCCTGTCCGGGGAAATCTTTCCTTGTTGTCTCCTCTAGTGGGGATGTGCCCGGCTACTCCACTTCACCTAGGCTCCCACTCCGGCTAACACAGACTGGACCCACACCAATTCTGCTTCACCCTTGAGGACACTTCTTCTCTTCTTCCCTTCTTTCTTTCTTTCTTTCTTTCTGCCCACTTAGCTCAACACTCTGCCCCTGGCTGTTCCTTCTCCCCTGTCCCAGAATCAACTGACTTCAACACACACACACTTCTCTCTCTAAGCTGCCGGCTCCTCCTCTCTCCTGCCCTGTTTCTATGGGGACAGCCGTCCCACCCGGGCTCTAGGGGAAAACCCACTGCACAGTAAAAACATGTTTATTAATAACATCAACAGTAACTACCCCAGAGTGAGGTATCTTCAGGGGGAAACTGCACCTCCTTGTAAGGGGTCTGCCCACCCCTTACACTTAGACAACCACTTAGCCCCAGTTCGCTGATTATAAAGGTCCCTGATTAGAAGATTCGAGATTAAGCACAGGAACAAGTCACCACCAAGATTAAAGATACAACTGGCAGTGATCTGACCACTGACAGCCAGCCAAATATTATTATTATTATTTTTTATTTATAGAGCACCATCAATTCCATGATGCTGTACATGAGAAGAGGTTTCATATAAAATATAAATCGAAGTTACAATAGACAGACTGCTACAGAGGGAAGACGACCATGCCCTTACGGACTTACATTCTATAGGATATTGGGGAGTAGAAAGTAGGTGGGGCAGTGGTGAGGCAGCAGCTCTGGTGGTGGTGAGGCAGCAGCTCTGGCACGGTGGTGAGGCAGCAGCTCTGGCACGGTGGTGAGGCAGCAGCTCTGGCACGGTGGTGAGGCAGCAGCTCTGGCACGGTGGTGATCATTGTGCGGTCATTGGAGACTATAGGCATTTCTGAACAGATGAGTTTTCAAGTTCCGTTTGAAGCTTCCAAGTGTAGCAGATAATCTGACTTGTCGAGGCATTGATAGGATGAGAAAGGAATGAGTGAGTAGGAGAGAAAGAGATGTTGGGAGGACTGGAGATTACGTGTTGAAGTGTAGCAGGAGATTAGATTGGATATACTGTATATGGAGGAGACAGATTATGCACTGCTTTGTAAATAACCAGGAAATTATCCTAAAGGGAAAGGATACCGTCTCACTAAACGACGTACCAGCGATTCCGACCACGATATGACCTGGTCAGGATCACTGGTGCGTTGCTACATAGTCGCTGGTGAGCTGTCAATCAGGCAGATCTCACCAGCGACCAGCCACCAGCGACTCTGCGCTTGGTAACCAGGGTAAATATCGGGTAACTAAGCAAAGCTGTTTGCTTGGTTACCCGATATTTACCCTGGTTACCAGCGTACACCGCTTAGCGCTCTCTCCCTGCACACGTAACCAGGGTACACATCGGGATACTACGCAAAGTGCTTTGCTTAGTTACCCGATATTTACCCTGGCTACGTGTACAGGAAGCCAGAGGTAAGCGGTGTACGCTGGCAATCAGGGTAAATATTGGGTAAACAAGCAAAGCGCTTTGCTTAGTTACCCGATATTTTCCTTGGTTACCAGCGTACGCTGCTTACACAGAGTCGGTGCTCGTTGGTCTCCCGCCGTCAAACACGCCGATGTGTGCTGCACAGCGGGAGACCAAGGAGCAAAAAATGAACCAGAAAAGTGCGTAATGATCAGCGATTTCACAGCAGGGTCCAGGTTGCTGCTTAGTGTCCCACACAGCGAGATCGCTGATTAGGTCACTGGTACGTCACAAAACCTGTGACTCAGCAGCGATCTCGCTACGTGAGAAATACCCCAAACACCTGGAAGAAGCTCAGTAGCCCCAGCCCATGATAAGGCTGCAAATTAGTCTTCAATTTGCATGGGAACGGCCCAGCCCGCTCGAGTTCCAGATTGGGCTAGGCTGTCATTCAGAATTTTGACAGTCCAGCACACAACTGTCATCCAATGGGCAACTGGGCTGTCATTCACAGGGTCCTCATGACACAGTGAGCGTCTGATTTTTGACACTCTCAAGAGGAAACAAAGGCATCATGCACAATAATTCAATATAAATATAACCTAAAATAAAAACAATTAATAAATACCCTCCAGTAAATAAATGGTAGTAATACATCTAAAAAACAGGCTACTTAGTTGACATTTTTTTTAATCAAAAAAGTGTAATAACCATCCAATAACAACAAGGTGTAACCAATCAGGATGGTCCGTAACTCTAGTATCTCACCTCACTATATGCCAGCAGGCCTCAAAATATACTGGGGCAGATAAGGACCTGGTCCAAACTGTGTTCAATATGTGTCTGTGGAAAGCTAAATAGACAAAGCACACAGCCCAAAAGGAGGAGATAAAAGCAAAACTGAACACAAGAGCCAAGGAAGCTATTGGTATAAGTATAATATATAGGCGCACATTCACACTGTGAGTATTTAGAGACAAATATTACCTAAAATAAAAACACTGAATGAATGTCCTGCAGTACGTAAATACATGGTATGTAAAAAAGTTGAGTACTTAGTTGACTTTGGTCGTCACGAGGCGTCCATCTGCCCCTCTTTCCACCAGCACATCAAGGAAGGCCAGGCTGTTCGTACCCACTTCACTGGTAAATCTCAAACCAATGTCATTAACATTTAGTTTGGTGATGAAATGGTGGAAGCCTGTGATATCACCCTTCCAGACCACGAAGACGTCGTCAATGTACCTTAGCCACAAGACGACGTCCTCGGTATCCAGAAGGCCTCCAAACACCACCGTTTCCTCCCACCAGCCCAGGAGGAGGTCTTCCCTTGGTTACCCGATGTTTACAGTGGTTACAGCTTTCCGCAGCTGCCAGACGCCGGCTCCTGCTCCCTGCTCACTTCATTTCGCCGCTTTCTCGCTGTCACACACAGCGATGTGTGCTTCACAGCGGGAGAGAGACGACGAAAAAATGAAGCAGGACATTCAGCAACGAGCAACGACCTCACAGCAGGGGCCAGCTCGTTGCTGGATGTCACACACAGCGACAGGGACGGGACGTCGCTGCAACGTCACAGAAAATGGTGACGTAGCAGCGACGTCGTTGTCGTCGTCGCTGTGTGTGACACCACCTTAAGAGAGCAATATATTTTTACACAGATGCTTTCTCCTGCCCTTAACTAGGTTGTTGCCTGTGAAGTTCCTTTTAATGGTGCTTTCTCTCCCCAAAGTTTTCCAAACTGTTCTCAAAGAAGCAGACAGTGCTCAACCATTACATAAGGTTGCAAATTAACAATCCAATTGTATAGCTAAATTTTCTATAGCTGCTTTTTTTTTCTAAAGGATAGTGCACCAGCTATGAGATTAGAGGTGTCATTAAGGCTAAAGGCAACCTTTTAATAGTGAGAGATGTTGTAACCTGAGTGTCCACACAAGACACACACCCTGTAACATAAGGTGAAATTATCAGCTTTCCTCACAATACTCTATAATCTGCTGAAACTCAGCAGCTGTAACTTATGCCGGCGTCACACGGTACGATATATTGGGCGATATGTCGTCGGGGTCACGTCAATAGTGACGCACATCTGGCATCGTTTGACATATCGTACCGTGTGACAGCTACGAGCAACTGTGAACGAGCAAAAATACTCACCTTATCGTTGCTCGTTGACACGTCGTTCATTTTCAAAATGTCGGTCCTCCTTCTGTGCTCCAGTTTTTCATCGTTCCCGAGGCAGCACACATCGCTCCGACGAACATGTTAGGACCAGGAGGACGGGTAGGCCCAGGAGGTGGATCCACTGGACTGAGCACCCCACCGAGGGCAAGGTGCCCGGTAGCCAGAGCACTATGGGTAGCAGGACAGTCCGTTCAGAGGAGTGGAGTGAAGAAGTCCCTGGGACCACAGAGTCTCTGAGGGTAGTCCGGGTGACGAAGCTCAGGTTCGTAGGCCGGGATGATGTCAGGCAGAATCCGGAACCAGCTGAGCAAGGAGGTCGGTCACCACACGGATCCAGGGATCGGAGATGGTAGGGACTGATGAGATGGCGGGCAGTCACCGTCCGGAGTACTGGAACCGTCAGGACCGGTTGGCGAGACAGGAGCGGCTCTACAAGACAGATAGGTAAGTATGGGACAAGGCACAGGGGGACCTGACTCGTAGCTTACTAAACACGAAGAACAGGCTCCGCCCACTTGGAAAGGAAACCCCTTTATAGCCTGTACCTATGTGTGTAATATCCTGTCAGTGGACGCTGGCTGTTTAAGAAAGGGTCAATGACCGCGTGCGCGCCCTAACGCGCCTGCGCGAGGCCCGGGTGCCAGAAACCAGGGGAGGAAGCGGTGCATTAGAAGCAGGAGTGCCCGGCAGAGGGCTCAGAGTCGCGGAAGGGTGCCGGGAGCGGGGACCAGGACGCCTGGGGGGCGCAGGTGAGGGAGAGGAGGCAAGGAGGCTGTGGAGCGGGGGACCAGGGAGCGTGGCACGGGAGCGAGGAAGCGTGGCACGGGAGCTGGGGAGCGTGACAGTACCCCCTCCCCCACGCCCCCCTTCCCGCAATCGGGACAGGAAGGCAAGTACCCACATTCTCCCGGGGTTCCCAGGACCTATCCTCAGGACCATACCCTGCCCAGTCCACCAGGAAGAACTGCCGACCCCGCACGGTCTTCATGGCCATGATATCCCTTACCGCATAGATGTCATCGTCAGCAATAGGGGGAGGAGCAGAATGGGCATCAGCGGAGAAGGGATCAAGGACAACCGGCTTGAGCAGGGAGACGTGGAAGGAGTTAGGTATCCTCATCGTGGCCGGGAGCTGCAGCTTGTAGGAGACCTCATTGATCTTGCCGAGGACTTTAAACGGCCCGATGTAGCGAGAACCCAGCTTGTACGATGGTAGCTTCAATCGGACATATTTGGAAGCAAGCCAGACCAGATCTCCTGGAGAGAAACACGGAGGATCCAGACTCCTCTTGTCCGCGTGTGTCTTCATCTGCAGGGAAGCGCGTCCAAGGGACGTCTTGACAGAGTCCCAAATTGTTGAGAAGTCACGGACTACGGTATCAGTAGCAGGGACATCCGAGGTAGAGGATACAGGTAAAGGGACGGAAGGCTGAAGTCCGTAAATGACATGGAAGGGAGAGCTGGAGGAGGACTCACTGACGTGATGGTTATGGGAGAATTCAGCCCAAGGAAGGAGCGTGGACCAATCATCGTGATGGATGTTAACGTAGTGGCGCAAGAAGGAGGTCAGGATCTGATTGACTCGTTCCACTTGGCCATTCGACTGACGGTGGTAGGCCGAAGAAAAGTCCAGAGCCATTCCCAGATGTTTGCAGAGAGCCCTCCAGAAGCGCGAGGTAAACTGAGTTCCTCTGTTGGACACAATGTGTGAGGGAAAGCCATGCAACCGGAAGATGTGCTGTATGTAGGCGCCAGCGAGCTCCTGGGCAGAGGGCAGTCCAGCCATAGGGACGAAATGAGCCATCTTGGAGAAACGGTCCACCACGACCCATATGACCTTGTGTCTGGAGGACAAGGGCAAGTCTGTAATAAAGTCCATTGCAATGTGTTGCCACGGGACGGAGAGAATTGGCAGCGGCAGAAGACGACCATATGGCAGGTGTTTGGGCGTCTTGTTCTGGGCACAGGAGGAGCAGGCTGAGACATAAGACGAGACGTCCGTGCGAAGGGATGGCCACCAATAGTGTCGGACAATCGTACTCCATTTTCTCTTCTGACCAGCATGGCCGGCTATTTTCGAGGCATGGCCCCAGTGCAAGACTTTTTGTCTGTCGGTTTCAGAGACATAGGTCTTCCCGGGCGGTATCTGAGCCAGAGTGACAGGAGCCACCGGAATGACTTTACTTGGGCAGATGATGAGCTGGGATGTCTCCTCCTCCTGTTCCATGGGCACGAATGACCTGGACAAGGCATCTGCTCGCACGTTCTTATCCGCGGGCCGAAAATGGAGTTGAAAATCGAACCTGGCAAAGAACAAGGACCACCTGGCTTGTCGTGGATTCAGTCGCTGAGCAGACCGCAGGTATTCCAGGTTCTTGTGGTCCGTGTGAATGATCACGGGGTACACTGCTCCCTCCAGAAGGTAGCGCCATTCCTCCAGAGCCAGTTTGACCGCTAATAGCTCTCGATCACCGATGGTGTAGTTGCGTTCAGGCGCCGAGAAGCTCTTGGAGAAGAATCTGCAAGTGACCATCTTCTCGGTGGAGGACTTCTGCATGAGCACTGCCCCGGCCCCAGAGGAGGAGGCATCCACCTCCAAGGTGAACTGTCGGTTTAACTCAGGACGGTGGAGCACAGGAGAGGAAGCAAATGCCCGCTTCAGGGAGCCAAACGCGGTGTCGGCCGCAGGTGACCAGTCCTTTGGATTAGCTCCCTTCTTGGTCAAGGCAGAGAGAGGCGCAGTCAGGGCAGAGAAGTGAGGGATAAACTGACGGTAATAGTTCGCAAAGCCAAGGAAACATTGAATCGCCTTCAGTCCGGAAGGAGGGGGCCAATTGATGATGGAAGAGACCTTCTCCGGGTCCATCTGCAGGCCAGTATCGGAGATTACGTAACCCAGGAAGGGAAGAGACGACTGTTCGAAGACACACTTCCCGTAATTGGCGTACAGGCGATTCTCTCTAAGCCTTTGTAGTACCAGCTGCACGTTCTCTCTATGGGTCTAGAGGTCCGGAGAGAAGACCAGGATGTCATCCAGATATACCACCACACAGACGTAGAGAAGGTCCCGGAACACATTGTTCACTAGTTCTTGAAAGACTGCCGGTGCGTTACACAGGCCGAAGGGCATCACACAATACTCGTAGTGCCCATCGCGAGTGTTGAATGCAGTCTTCCATTCTTCCCCAGAGCGGATGCGGACCAGGTTGTAGGCACCACGAAGATCCAACTTGGTGAACACACGAGCTCCTCTAAGCCGATCAAACAATTCGGGGATGAGCGGCAGGGGGTATTTATTCTTTACGGTGATTTGGTTCAATCCCCGGTAGTCAATGCAGGGGCGCAGGTCGCCCTCTTTCTTCTTAACGAAGAAGAAGCCTGCTCCGGCAGGAGAGGAGGATCTCCGGATGAATCCCCTTGCCAGGTTCTCAGTGATGTAGGTAGACATGGCCCTTTTTCAGCAGGAGACAAAGGATATATCCGTCCTCGATGTGGTGTGGTTCCCGGCAGTAGGTCGATGGCACAGTTGTAAGGACGATGTGGTGGCAGTACCTCTGACTCTTTTTTTATCAAAAACATCCACGAAGGACCAATAGGCCGAAGGCAGTTCTGGTAGGGACTCCGGGACCGGAGGTCGTCGGATGGGCTGTATGGACTTCAGGCAGTTCTCGTGGCAAGAGGGGCCCCATCGGGCAATTTCGCCAGCACGCCAGCTGACCGATGGTTCGTGTGTCCGTAACCAGGGGAGTCCCAGCAGGATTTGATGAGACATGTGCGAGAGGATGTAGAGAGTGATTTTCTCGGTGTGCAGGGCACCGATACGTAGTTCTACAGGCTTGGTGATCCACGAGATGGTGTCAGAGAGGGGTCTCCCATCTACAAAGGCAATCATGAGAGGTTTGTCGAGTGGAGTAACAGGCACCTGGTACTTGTCCACCGTAGCCTGCTGGATGAAATTGCCTGCTGCCCCGGAATCGAGGTATGCCTCTGCCGTGAACCGCGTCTCTCCCGCTGTCAGTTGAACACGTAACCGGGTCTGAGAGAGTCCCAGTACCTAGGGTGGTCTCTCTTACCAACCCTAAGCTTTGGAGTTTCCCGGCCTCTCTAGACAGGAACGTAGCTAGTGTGTGCCCTCTCCGCAGTAGAAGCAGAGGCCCTTGGCGAGCCATTCTGCTCGGCGTTGCTCGGACTACCGCAAACGGTCAATCTGCATGGGCTCGTGGACAGAGACGCCAGATGACGCTAACTGAGGTACGGCGGGCTTCTGCGGAGGAGAGGAATGCCGTATTGGACGTCTCTCGCGGGACACCTCTTTGGATCGTTCCTGAAAGCGGAGGTCCACGCGGGTGGCTAGTGCGATCATGGCATCCAGGGTGGAAGGAACATCGCGGCCGGCCAGCTCGTGCTTAATACGACCTGAGAGTCCTTCCCAGAAGACGGCGGTTAGGGCCTCATTGTTCCATCCTAATTCTGAGGCCAAGGTGCGGAAGCGGATGGCATATTGACCCACCGTCAAAGTCCCCTGGCGTAGCCTGAGGAGTGATGAGGCGGACACGGCGGCACGTCCGGGTTCATCAAAGGTGGTTCGAAAAGCCTGCAGGAATTCCTGGATGTTAGTAGTTACAGGGTTCTCCTTCTCCCACAAGGGGTTCATCCAGGCCAGTGCCTCACCCTCTAGATGGGACATCACAAACGCCATCTTGGCTTGGTCGGAGGCAAACAGATGCGGAAGCAGCTTAAAGTGGAGGGAGCACTGATTCAAGAATCCTCTGCAGGTATTAGGATCTCCGGCATACTGGGGCGGAGAGGCCAAGCGGAGTTTAGAGGCTTCCGAGGAAGCTCCCACGGGAGCTGTGGACGTGGACTGTGATGCCAGGGACGTGGCTGTTGCTTGCAGCGTATTCAGGCGGGTGTCCACTGAGGTCATGAAGGCTAGCATGCGGAATTGGGTCTCGCGTTGTCGTCCGAGTTCCTGCTGCAATCCAGCCAGCTGGGACGCTAGTGCTTCGGCGGGATCCATGGCCTGTTCTTGCTGTTAGGACCAGGAGGATGGGTAGGCCCAGGAGGTGGATCCACTGGACTGAGCACCCCACCGAGGGCAAGGTGCCCGGTAGCGGAGCACCACGGGTAGCAGGACAGTCCATTCAGAGGAGTGGAGTGAAGAAGTCCCTGGGACCACAGAGTCTCTGAAGGTAGTCCGGGTGACGAAGCTCAGGTTCGGAGGCCGGGATGATGTCAGGCAGAATCCGGAACCAGCTGAGCGAGGAGGTCGGTCACCACACGGATCCAGGGATCGGAGACGGTAGGGACTGATGAGATGGCGGGCAGTCACCGTCCGGAGTTCTGGAACCGTCAGGACCAGTTGGCGAGACAGGAGCGGCTCTACAAGACAGATAGGTAAGTACGGGACAAGACACAGGGGGACCTGACTCCTAGCTTACTAAACATGAAGAACAGGCCCCGCCCACTTGGAAAGGAAACCCCTTTATACCCTGTACCTATGTGTGTAATATCCTGTCAGTGGACGCTGGCCCTTTAAGAAAGGGTCAATGACCGCGCGCGCGCCCTAACGCGCATGCGCGAGGCCCGGGTGCCAGAAACCAGGGGAGGAAGCGGTGCATTAGAAGCAGGAGTGCCCGGCAGAGGGCTCAGAGTCGCGGAAGGGTGCCGGGAGCGGGGACCAGGACGCCTGGGGGACGCAGGTGAGGGAGAGGAGGCAAGGAGGCTGTGGAGCGGGGGACCGGGGAGCGTGGCACGGCAGCGGGGAAGCGTGGCACGGTAGTTGGGAAGCTTGACACGGGAACGGGGAAGCGTGACACGGGAGCTGGGGAGCGTGACACGGGAGCAGGGAAGCGTGGCAGGGGAGCTGGGAAGTGTGGCACGGGAGCTGAGGAGCGTGACAGAACACAGCTTACCTGCGTCCCACCGGCAATGCGGAAGGAAGAAGGTGGGCGGGATGTTACGTCCTGCTCATTTCCGCCCCTCCGTTTCTATTGGCCGGCCGCTGTGTGACGTTGATGTGACGCCGAACGTCCCTCCCCCTTCAGGAAGAGGATGTTCGCCACCCACAGCGACGTCACTCAGCAGGTAAGTGCATGTGATGGGGGTAAGCGACTTTGTGCGCCACGGGCAACTAATTGCCCGTGACGCACAAACGAAGGGGGCGGGTATGATCGCTCGTGCGATTGCACGATAGATCTTACCGTGTGATGCCGGCATTACTATAGCTCATTTGTAACACCTCTCAATACTCAATGATCACGCAGTTTTTACCATCAATGCTACATTTAAAGGGTTTGTCCACTACTTAGATATTGATGACCTATTGTCATGCACTGTCCGGATCCGCACCCACGGATTATTTCTACTGCGTTGGACTCTGTTCTCATTGCAGTGTCCAACAAGCAATCTGGTCTCTCTTAAGTATCAGCTTGGGTGGGCATTGGCTGAATTGTTTCACTGCTCACAGCCATGCAGGAGTTAATCCTTTTTTGGGCAGTGTGCAACTCTTCTGAGAGCCAGGTTGCTGATTACCATCCACAGCTGGTCTCCTCCTACTTAGGGCTGGAGAGTGTAGTAGGAGACCACCGAAGATACTTTCTGCTTGCAGTTGCGATATCCCGGTTTTCGTGGCGATCCAACATTTGGTAACCAGTGATTTGTTGTCTGCGCTTTATGGTAGGTCCCTGGTGTGACTTTCTCCTTCCGCTTTGGTTTATTCTCTCAGGTGTCATTTTTTCTCTCCTCTGTGGATATTTGCGGTGTGAGTGAATTTCAGTTTTACCCCTTTGTCTTTGTCTTGTGGGAGGTGTATTACTTCGTGTCCTACCCAGCCCTGGTTCAGGGGTGTGGGCGTATTAGGTCAGGGCCTGACAGGAGACAGGGTCATTCTGGAGGTTCGACCCCGACTACCTTGAAGTCTACAATAGAAATAAGGGACAGCACAGGGTCCCCAGTCTTTGGATCAGCCTAGGAGCCCCTGTACCATCTGTACTTCCCCGTGACACCTATCCCTAGTTATAGTTATTCTCTCTTACCACTCTAGTTGATTAACAGGTATCCCCAGATATACAGTGCATAAATACGAGAGACCTGTAAATACAACCGAGCAAGGAGAAGCCTCATGTGCAGGGCATTGCAGGACCTTCGGTATCCATGGTTACTACCAGTAGCAACTAACTGTCACTATTTCCGTGGTTGGAACCATGGATACCTAAGGTCATGTGACACGCTCCACCAGGACCATCCGAGGGGGACACCCGGAACCGGGCTGGTTCTGTTCTGGGATGATGTCACGGCGGCAGGGCCCTAGTCCGTGACCCTAGCGGTATCGTTTATATGAAGAGTGGGAATGATGCTTTGTGATGCCACCTGTGGTATTCAGCCAAATATAGCTGACGCTGCTTACACAGGACCACTGGGGCAGATGGTGATGCAGCTGAGATGGTATAGCTCCCCACAGGTGGAGCTGGGACCCCAGGGCAACCATAGGCAGTTTTCAGCCAGTGGGATATTTGAATAGTGCGTGGCCGGCGGTGCAGGGAATGAGTCCAGGACACAGTGAGATGCAGTCACAAGTTCACAGTTGTCAGTTCCAGGTGATCACGGCTGGTCAAATATTGCCCTTGGAGTGCTGAGTCCTGTGGTGATGGAATTCAGTTGATCCCCAGGTAATTCAGAGGCACAAGACCAGTGTACCTTTCTGTGTCCCTTCCCTGGTCGTCTCCCTACGCTGGCTTCGCTTTCCTGTCCTGCGTCTCACACACAGTGCCCTGAGCCGGTGTCTGCGGACCCTGTTTTGGGAGGCTCTTCTGCCTAATCCCCTGACCCTCTGTAGTCACCTTTTCAGTGGATTTGCGTGTGGTTGTGGTTTCGGCACATGAAGTTACCTCAACCTCCGGTTTTGCTAGCTGAGCCTGATTTTTCTCCACTAGTCTAGGGGCCGGTCCCCTTTGCATCCAAGTCACTCCACACCGGTGTGTCAAAGTGGATGCTAGCCCATGGGTGTATCTTTCACTTTACGTGGCTCTAGGACTTCTTCTTCCTTTCTTTCTTCCTTGTCCTATGACAAGCTTGCCGGCTCCAGTCCCCAGGACCTCTCCCCTCCACTTCCTCCTTCGTCCTTCTCCTAACTCCAACTACCGTAGTTTCACTTTCTGCACTTCGTTCTAAGTGTCCACCCACTAACTAACCCCATGTCCAAAATGGCTCTGGGACTGTGCTCTCCCGAAGGAGCAACTTGCCCTCACCACAGCCTGATGGAGTGTAGCTATACTAAGAGTGTATGTGTATTGTGGTCTGTGTGCTCCTTCTTACCAGGGATGGGGTTCCACACCTCTGGCTGGGGTGCAGTACCTCTGTGGCGACTGGACCCTCAGGGGCACCACACCTGCAATGCCTTGCACATGAGGTAAGCCATATAGTGAACTAGAAGTATACTACATTTCTAATTGGAGGTATTTGCTAATATTATTATTATTACTATACCTACTACATATTAGGGGAGGATTTTGGAGACAGGAATAACCCTTTAAACTAACTCTCAAGAATCACGCTATCTCCAGTCTGGTCTCCTTTCTTTTCCTGCCATAAGTCACCCAATGCATATGGCCTCAACTGCCTGCAGATATTACCTCCATTCTCTCTGTACACTAGGTCTTAATGAAGTTCTAGAAGAAACTGTCTCTGTCCCTATCAACCGACCTCTCTCAGAGTGGGCTAGTCCCAACACTTAAAAAGTTATTCCCATCTCCAAGATCCTATCCCAATATGTAGTAGGTGTAATAATAATAATATTAGCAAATATTTCCAATTAGAAATGTAGTATAGCTCTCCTGATTAGCTGTCACTTACCTCATGTGCAGGACATTGCAGAACCTTAGGTATCCATGGTTCCGACCACACATATAGTCACAGTCATGCGTATGGTCTGCGTTTTTTTTCCCCACCTAGCATCCGTATGACATGTGAGTGCCATGCGACTGTCATGCGAGTGTGTAGATTTTTCTCACCAAGGATCTGTACGACATGCGTATGTAATGCCGTGTGATATTTTTCTTGCACCCATAGCAAATCTGGTGCGATCTATGCAGCCATACGCAGCATGCTGTGATTTGAACCTCAGCACGATCAAAGCTGAGGAAAAAATAGCAGAAGGACGCTGCCTGATTGATTAACACTGGTGCGAGTATAATCCAATGTTTTATCGGATCACACTTGCACATGACAATCGCAAGTGGAAAAGAGCTCTTAGTTAGTTTGTTGCTAATGGTCATTGTCGCGGGCGGGGAGGAGGGTGTCAGCACTGCGCTCACCCCTCTGCTCGGGTCCGGCGGCTCCTGCTCAGTGGTGGCTCGAGCGGTGTGCCGGATCCCGGGGGTTCTCGAGCGGCACTCCTCGCCCGTGAGTGAAAGGGGATTGGGTGTTGGGATATTGTCTATTGTCCGTGACGCCACCCACGGTTGTGGTGATTTCACCACCGCTGCTCTATAGGCCCGGGAACGATGGTGTGTAGCAGCGAGATGTTGGGTTGCCCCTCCGTGGGTAGGGGTTGGTGATCCCGGGGCCCGGTGATGGGGTTAGATGCAGGGCCTGGTGGGTGCAGGGACGCGGGGGCAGCGCTGTGCCTTGCGGCACTGTGGTACTCACTCAGCCTGAGACGTTGACACAGTTTTACGGTAAACCACACGGCTGGAAAGACAGTTCCCACGGACGGCTGCACTTGCGGTCCCCAGAAGGTGACGGTGATGTCCCTTTTCCTGCACCTAATGTCTTTGATGGTTTCGATGGGTTCCCACCGGTAACCCGCTCCCCGGCTTCAAGCTGGACCGGAGGAGCTCTACTCTTTGCCCGCAGGCGCTGGCCCTTAGAAACTGGTGCCCTGGCGGTGGCGGTGTCTCTACTGTAATGGTTGAGCTGTTGCCTTCAATCGGGACTTGGTTGTTGGGGGATCTACGTCCCCTTCACTGACGGATTCGGCAAATTATGGCGACTCCTAGCCTTGCCGGGGTCCGAGAGGCCCCTGCCCTGGTGCTGACTGTCCTTTGCACGCTGCTCCAGACCGCCGGGTCACCACCCGTCCGCGGTCCTTCCAGGAACTCCCGAACAGTCACCTCTCCAGACAGTCACCGTCGTCTGCTGACCTTGCTGACCCTGTCCTGCACACAGCTGGACTCACTTCAGGCTTTCTTTCTGTCACCTTTCACCTTCCTTCAGCTCCTCTTACTCCTCCTTTACCACTTCACTTCCCTAGCTTAACTTAGCTGTTTACTCCTTTCCGTCCCTAGCTGGACTCAAGGGTTTTCCCGCCTCCAGAGCTGTGAACTCCACGGTGGGCGGAGCCAACCGCCTGGCCCACCCCCTGGTGTGAACATCAGCCTCTTGAGGAAGGCAACAAGGATTTTGGTAGCTTTGATGTGCCTAACTGGGGTGTAGGGTGTGGTGGTGCACTGACCTGTGACCCCTGGCTTGCCCAGGGCATCACATTCCCCCTTAGCAAAATGCAGACTGTCCGCGGGCTGCCCGTCCAACACCGGTTTTATTTTTCTGCAAAATATAACATTGTAAAACGGTAACATATATACATTTTTAATAATTCTTCCCATGACGGGAGGCACATTACTTTAACGTTTCAAACGGTTTACGGTTACGGTTTCCGCTCTCTCCCACCCAAGCAACCTGGCCCTGATGCTGCCCCTAAAACCCAGGCAGCACCCCTTGACCCACAGTCCAGCACACGTTACCCGAGCGGGATCTGTCCTTCCCCTCCAGAGGGTAGCCACCGGTTCCTGTGGTGGCTGGGCCCCAGCCGGCTCTGCTGCGGGCCCTCCCTCCAACCTGCCTCTCCGGAGGCGGCACTGCGGAAAACGGTAACGGCAAACAACTTATTTACAAGCCACTAGCGTCTGTGGTTGCCCTGCAAGTTCACGGGCTTGTCCATGGATAGTTCCCATGCAAACTTTTCAAACGGTCCCCACAGGGACAACGGTGCCGGCAACGGCCGGTTTTCCAAATCAAGCAGACAATCAGGTTACTTTCCGGTTATCATCATTTTCATTACTTTTCAGAACTTTTAAACAACTTTGTGGTGGTCCCAACGGGGACTGCTGCAGCGGGCATCCGCTGCCCTACTCCGGACTTTCAGCTTCAGGTGCTTCTTCCAAGGGAGGGGGCGCGGTGCTCACTCGGGACTCCTTGCTGCCCCTTAACTTAGCGTCCAGCGCAAACCACCCCCGCTCCCCACAGTGCCGGGTGTATTGCACGATGTCGCCCGGCATCAGGTTGCGGCCGGGATGCTCTTCAGGCAGGTGGGCATTCACATCCCGCCGGGCTATAAACACTTCGGCCTCCAGGCCCGGTTCATAAATAAACCCATAGCCCCGGCGGACATCAAACCGCCTCACCTGCCCCTCGTACAACGGGCCCCGGACACGGAACGTGGCCTGGCGGAGATTCTCCTTCTCCCTTATCGCTCTGGCCACCAGCTCGGCCTTCTTCCTCTCCCGTTCACCGATCTCCAGGCCCAGCGGTACCGGCTCCCTATCCCAATACGGCGCTGCTGCGAGCTCCGGCGCACGTGTCAGGTCCTGCGGGACATCCTGGACGTTGCCCACTGTCAGGAATCTGGGCGGCAGGTCCCGCGGTGTCTTGGCCTTGGGCGCTGCCTTACAGCTGCAACCCGGCGCCACCTCAGCCGAGGTGTGGGGGATGGGCACAGGGGCTTTCCGCGGCTGGGCCTTCGGCTCGGAGCGGGTCATCGGCTCTGGCTCGGGGGATTTTTCAGGGGATGCCTCCGGTTCAATCTTCGGGACCTTCCACGGTAACACCTCCGGTCGACTACGGGCTCCGGCTACAGGTCGGCCCGCCTGGGCGGGGACGCTGGGTATTGCTACCGGTTGCAGTGGTAGCAGGCCTAATGGCGGGGTCACGGCCTCCGGAACGGGTGGCGAGGGAGGCAGCGGGGGGAGAGGGCTTGGACCGGGTCCCTCAGCCGCAGCGACCGGTCCCTCGGGGACATAGGGGCGTGGGTCACTCACCCTCCCTTTCTCCGCTTCCTCCTCGCGTCTCCGCACGGCTGCTATAACGTCCGCCATGTCGGTCTCCCACTCCTCCATGAGGAGCTGCATCTTGACCTGCAGCCGTTGGTAGAGCTGCGCGGTCCGGATCTCCACCCACGCCGTGGTCCCTGGCGCGGGGGCTACAGTGTCGCGGGACGGCATCCACATGGTGACTTCTTCCAGGAACAGTATGTCTGCAGAGTCCTGGCGTCCCTGCTTTTATAGCTGCGGTTACATGCAGCCAGCCGCCATCGCGTCCCCCTTAGCTTCTCTCCCGCCACTCCCCTTTTGGGGCGGGGTTTTGGCCTTCGCGCCTCTGCTGCTCGAGAAGATGCTCGAGCGGGGACTCTTCGCGCCAAAGATGGCGGCTTTTGAAATTTTTCAGCCGGATACCTCCGACGGTAACAAGGCGCACCTCTACCAAACGGCAGAGCGGTAGGATCCTGTTCGTGACGCCAAGTTGTCGCGGGCGGGGAGGAGGGTGTCAGCACTGCGCTCACCCCTCTGCTCGGGTCCGGAGGCTGCTGCTCTGTGGTGGCTCGAGCGGTGTGCCGGATCCCGGGGGTTCTCGAGCGGCACTCCTCGCCCGTGAGTGAAAGGGGATTGGGTGTTGGGATATTGTCTATTGTCCGTGACGCCACCCACGGTTGTGGTGATTTCACCACCGCTGCTCTATAGGCCCGGGAACGATGGTGTGTAGCAGCGAGATGTTGGGTTGTGGGTAGGGGTTGGTGATCCCGGGGCCCGGTGATGGGGTTAGATGCAGGGCCTGGTGGGTGCAGGGACGCGGGGGCAGCGCTGTGCCTTGCGGCACTGTAGTACTCACTCAGCCTGAGACGTTGATACAGTTTTACGGTAAACCACACGGCTGGAAAGATGGTTCCCACGGACGGCTGCACTTGCGGTCCCCAGAAGGTGACGGTGATGTCCCTTTTCCTGCACCTAATGTCTTTGATGGTTTCGATGGGTTCCCACCGGTAACCCGCTCCCCGGCTTCAAGCTGGACCGGAGGAGCTCTACTCTTTGCCCGCAGGCGCTGGCCCTTAGAAACTGGTGCCCTGGCGGTGGCGGTGTCTCTACTGTAATGGTTGAGCTGTTGCTTTCAATCGGGACTTGGTTGTTGGGGGATCTACGTCCCCTTCACTGACGGATTCGGCAAATTATGGCGACTCCTAGCCTTGCCGGGGTCCGAGAGGCCCCTGCCCTGGTGCTGACTGTCCTTTGCACGCTGCTCCAGACCGCCGGGTCACCACCCGTCCGCGGTCCTTCCAGGAACTCCCGAACAGTCACCTCTCCAGACAGTCACCGTCGTCTGCTGACCTTGCTGACCCTGTCCTGCACACAGCTGGACTCACTTCAGGCTTTCTTTCTGTCACCTTTCACCTTCCTTCAGCTCCTCTTACTCCTCCTTTACCACTTCACTTCCCTAGCTTAACTTAGCTGTTTACTCCTTTCCGTCCCTAGCTGGACTCCCTGGTTTTCCCGCCTCCAGAGCTGTGAACTCCTCGGTGGGCGGAGCCAACCGCCTGGCCCACCCCCTGGTGTGAACATCAGCCTCTTGAGGAAGGCAACAAGGATTTTGGTAGCTTTGATGTGCCTAACTGGGGTGTAGGGTGTGGTGGTGCACTGACCTGTGACCCCTGGTTTGCCCAGGGCGTCACATCATAACCATGGATACCTAAGGTCCTGCAATGCCTTTCACATGAGGTAAGAGACATGGCTATATCAGAACTATACTACATTTCTAATTGGAGGTATTTAATAATATTATTATTACACCTACTACATAATGGGATAGGATCTTTGAGATGGTAATACCCCTTTAACTACTTTTGACCCTGAAATTTGTTTTTGGGCACAACCCAATCTTCACAGGACAATATAACCATTATGCATTTGTACCGCCCCGGTGTAAAGGTACCGTCACACTAAACAACTTACCAGCGATCCCAACAACGATACAACCTGATAGGGATCGCTGGTAAGTTGCTAGGAGGTTGCTGGTGAGAGGTCACACAGTCAGACGCTCCAGCGATCCCACCAGCAACCTGACCTGGCAGGGATCGCTGGAGCGTCGCTACACGGGTTGCTGGTGAGCTGTCATCAGCAACCAGTGACCAGCTCCCAGCCAGCAGCGACGCACTGAAGCGATGCTGCGCTTGGTAACTAAGGTAAATATCGGGTAACCAACCCGATATTTACCTTGGTTACCAGCGCACGCAGCTACACGTGCAGAGAGCAGGGAGCAGCGCACACCGCTTAGCGCTGGCTCCCTGCTCTCCTAGTTACAGCACATATCGGGTTAATTACCCAATGTGTACTCCGGCTACACATGCAAGGAGCAGGAGCCGGCACTGGCAGCGAGAGCGGTGGAGGCTGATAACGAAGGTAAATATCGGGTAACCAAGGAAAGGGCTTCTTGGTTACCCGATGTTTACCGTGGTTACCAGCGTCCGCAGAAGCCGGCTCCTGCTGCCTGCACATTCAGTTGTTGCTGTCTCGCTGTCACACACAGCGATCTGTGCTTCACAGCGGGACAGCAACAACTAAAAAATGGTCCAGGACATTCAGCAACAACCAACGACCTCACAGCAGGGGCCAGGTTGTTGCTGGATGTCACACACAGCAACATCTCTAGCAACATCGCTGCTACGTCACAAAAGTTGTTCGTTAGCAGCGATATTGCTAGCGATGTTGCTTAGTGTGACGGGGCCTTAAGTCGGGATGCTCGGATCCAGGATTGTGGCTCGAGGGAGGTCCGGACCCGGCTTGGCAGACACTTTGATTCGAAAAAGGGGGTTATTTACAGGGGAGAAGTTTGTGACACCACCTGCGGGTTGTGGGAAGGAGTACTGGGGCCGATGGTGTGGAGCAGCAATGTGTCAGTCCCTCCGCAGGTAGGGAAGGCCCCGGGCTCAGGGTGTTGGTAGATTTGGGAGGACAGGGTGCAGGGATCAGGGTACTCACTGCGGGTAGTCGTGGTGTTGGATGAGGTTTATAAAGTAGACACATACACTGTAGGTAAACCAATGTCTCTGAGTGCCGCTGCCTCTGCGGGGAGCCCGTCCAAGTATCTGGTCCCACCGGTGTCACTTAATGATCCGGAGCCTGCCTCCGTGCACAGTTCTGTGTCCGTGTGGGTCCCTATAGCATGAAGCTGTAAGGTCCCGTTCTTCAGTTTTTAAGTGAAGTCTTGCTCCTAAGGGCTGGCACTTAGGACTTCAGTGGGTTGCTTTGTTTGAAAAACCCTGTCCCCCGCGTTGTGCTGATGCCCTCAGTCTCTGAACTCTGGGAAGGTCCCTGAAGGCCCCCTCCCTTTGCAGGTTAATCGCCAGGACGTTGAATCGGCTCCTGACCTAGCGTCCTGTACCTTGTCGTGCTTAGTACCAGTCAGCTCTGTGGGTCCCTCTCTGGTGCCTGCATTCCCTCCTAGACCACGTCTGTCGCACCCCAGACCGACGTCCCTGAACCCGGTCACCAACTACTCTGGTCCCGGACCACTGTCTGTGACCCAACTTCGATCCTTCTAGATCCCCGGTAGCTGACACTCCCCAGTTCCTCTCTCTTTGCTCTCACTCGACTCACTTTGTCCCTCCCACCAGTCTGCCTGACCCCTAGGTGGATGGCCCTTTTCCAGCTAGACCAACCCACTGGTGGGTCTAACAGGTCATGATGCGAGATATTGGTTGGCATTTGTGGTGCTGATGGAGGTGACACCGGTGTCTGGGAACTTGGAACCATGGGGGTAGGTCCTGCACCCTGGGGAAAAGGATGCAGTTCCCTGTAGCACCCTGATGTATTCAGGGGCACTACACATGAAAGACCTACATATAATACTGCTATACCGTACACATTACATATCACATTACCAACACTTATCACACGCTACACATTACAATTCAGATGACACAATCTTTAGAAAAGACGCAAGACATTATTCACATTATAACACGAGACAATATATTAACGGGATTCGATTGCTGTCTTCAGGGGTAGGAAGGTTACCGCAGTTGTCCACCCATCTTACACAGTCAGGCTGTGATTCTTGCTGCCCGTGGTTTGGGTTCCATTTAATATCAGTACTGAGTTGATCTTAGTTGATCTTTTACTTAGTTGATCTCTGGATTACTGAAAACACAAGCAGTGAGACAATATAATGCAGTGATCCCCTATGGTATACACCCAGATATATGGTGATAATAAAGGATACTGCTGAATGCTACTGTGGAGCCTAAATGCTCTCATACCGGTGAAGACATATTGCGTTATAAATATCTACCTCACACTGTTGTCGCTTTCTTTATGCAATGAATACATAATGTGTTTCTCCCTTGTTCCGAGATGCGACTTGCTCATGGTTGCCATGGTGATTTAGGGCCTCCAAACCGTTCCCCTCGATGCACCTGTTTTTTTTTTTTTGTGTGTGTGTATTTTTTTATTTTTTTGCCTTATTTATCTCTTTGCTCTGGACGATGATATGGTAATCCCCATACGCTCATTTTCACTTTTCTGCTTTTCCTTATTGTGCTGCGTCCTCTGGATACAAGTATTCATGCGGTTATTTATTTAGAGAGTGTCAGCACTATCTTATTGCTTAGAGGAAGCTCATAAATAGCAATCACATATAATGGCACTGGAACGTGGCTTTGTACACATCCAGAATCGCAGAATTAATTAAAGCAACACTTCACAAAATGCCTATAGCATCGTGGGACAGTACATTATACAGGGATTCAGAAGCCATGCACTGCCCTATCACTGCTGAAACCCCCAATAATCACCTTTAATCTGTGGAAAAACTAGGCAGTAAGTATTGCATTTTTCTACAACACTCCCGCAGGATAAATAAGGTATTACACAATTCTTATCCAAATTACTGTGCTGTGTCCTCCAGAGGGAGGCGCTCTCCACTATGGCTAATATCAGAGGTCCTGAATGGGAGATCAGCTGTATTAGGCTATGTGCGCGCAGTGCATTTTTTGCGGCATTTTTGCGCGTTTTTCTGGTGCGTTTTTGTTCAGAAAACTGCATGACTTTGCTTCCCCTGCAAAGTCTATGAGTTTTAATTTTTGCTGTCTGCACACAGCGGGTTTTTTTAGCTGTGTTTTTGTGGTGCCCGCAAAAATGCAGCATGTCAATTATTTTTCCGTTTTTCACTGCGTTTTCCGCCCATTGAGTTCAATGAGATGTTCAAAACGCAATGAAAAACGCAAATTACAAATATAGCTGCGTTTTAGTGTGTTTCTATGACTAAAAACACAGCTATAAATGCAAGGGGTGGGTAGTACAGTGACATGTACAGGAAGAGGATTCCTTCTGTTGGTAAACACAGAAGCGTGAATCCTCCCGGTACCGCCACCGCTGCTTCCACCTCCTGTGCGGCTCCATGTCCGCTCCCGTCCTGCGCCATGTCCGGGTGGGAGGTGGAAGCAGCTGCAAAATGAAAAGTGAACAGTAAAAAAAAATAAAAAAATGTCATACTCACCTGTCTGCAGACTCCCAGTACATGTCCGCTCCCAGCTCCTTTTCCCGGTACCGTCACCCCCGCTTCGGCTGTGTGCAGACTCCCGGGCACGTCCGATGGCTGCAGGACCTCCCACTGATTAGCTGATGCGGTCACCTGACGCATCAGCTGATCGTATAAGTGCAGCAGTGAGGCCAACTTTTTACCGCCTGGCCGGCTGGGTAAAAACAAGTGTATGAAATATCCTCCGATTTTAATCCAAGCAAGCAATCTTGATCAATATTGTCATGCATGTGCAATCCGTATCTCCGTGTTTCTCAACCATGTGGCATCCATATGTCTGTTCTTTTTTTTACATCCATATGACATCCATATGATATCCATATGTAGTAATCAACAGTCTAAAATTTATATGACCAAATACAGTTTCCTATGTTAATAATTGCAATTGTGCCCATAAACATCAGATGCAATACAGTTAAGCGGGCTTTACACGCTGCGACATCGCTAATGCGGAGTCGTTGGGGTCACGGAATTTGTGACGCACATCCAGCCGCATTAGCGATGCCATTGCGTGTGACACCGATAAGCGATTTTGCATCGTTGCAAAAACGTGCAAAATCGCTAATCAGCGACATGGGGGTCCATTCTTAAAAATCGTTACTGCAGCAGTAACGAAGTTGTTCCTCGTTCCTGTGGCAGCACACATCGCTGCGTGTGACGCCGCAGGAACGAGGAAGCTCTCCTTACCTGCCTCCCGGCCGCTATGCGGAAGGAAGGAGGTGGGCGGGATGTTACGTCCCGCTCAGCTCCGCCCCTCCGCTGCTATTGGGCGGCGGTTCAGTGACGCTTCAGTGACGTCGCTGTGACGCCGCACGGACCGCCCCCTTAGAAAGGAGGCGGTTCGCCCGTCACAGCGACGTCGCCGGACAGGTAAGTATGTGTGATTTGCCCGTGTCACGCAACAGATGGGGGCGGGTACCCACACTAGCGATATCGGGACCGATATCGCAGTGTGTAAAGTAGCCTTCACTCTGTATGAAATCCAATTTTTTTTACGCACAAGTAGACTTGAATAGGGGAGTCTTATCTAAAATACAGACGAGAAAAGGGAATACTATGATTTTTTTTTCATGTACAAGCATAATCCATGTGAACAATTTTGTCATTTGAACAGTCATATACAATAACATTGAATTGAAACTTTTGTTAGTGCATAGTGCAATATGGTGGCAAATTGAAAGGGATGTTTTCAAAAACTCCTCTTCCCATATTCTATTAGAGAACTATAGAGTATAAGGGCCTGTTCAGATGGGCGTATTATACAGGCATGTGATCTCTGAGTTAAAGGGGTTGTCCACTACTAGAACAACCCCTTCTGATTCCACTTGTTTTCCCCAAGTAAAATAAAAGACCCTGTACTCACCTCCCGTTCTGGAGCAGTTCCAGTGCTGTCAGTAATCGCAGTTCGGGGCTCATGTGACATTGTGACATCAGGTGAGCCCCGTGTCCAATCACAGGCGGCTTCTCTCGCCACACCTTCGGACTAAATGAGAAATCAACAGAAAGTGAGTGGCAGCCACAGCATTACTTCGTGCTGATTAACTCATTTGGTCCGAAGATGGAGAGTGAGAAGCTGGCAGTGATTGGTCGCCAAGCTCATGTGATGTCACAATGTCATGTGAGCCCCCAACCACGATTACTGACAGCGCTGGAACTGTGCCAGAACCGGAGGTGAGTACAGGGCCTTTTAATTTAACTGGACTGAACAGGTGGAATCAGAAGGGGTTTTTCTAGTAGTTGACAACCCCTTTAACTTTGGGAGCACACGCCTCTATAATTTGCCCATCTGAACAAGTCCTTATATAGCTCTCGAATAGAATACGTGAAAATTAATTTTCTAAACCAGACACCTCCTTCAGTTTGCCATTATGCACTAAAAAAAGTTTCAACTAATTTCTTGTGTACGATGTTAAGCACATGAAAAATTTCACTATAGAAAATAGACAAAAAAATGTAAAAGAAAATCCCAGAAATTCCACCCTCCTGTGCAGCCTGCGGTCTTACATCCACATATCCATATATGCCCCTCTTATTCCTGTTCATTATTCAGCTGGCTGCAGAAGGGGGGAATTTCTGTGATTTTTGTTTACATTTTTGTCCATTTTCTATAGTTAGTGTAAGTGAATATAAAAAATCCAAAAGGCTTGATGCCATTTTTCAGTTATATTTATCATCAAAAAACTGTGATTAACCTATCACCCAGGAACTCAAAATTGATTTAATGTTTGCCCAGTCTTCTTACCTTTTGCCTTAAAGGGAACAAACCAGCAGAATTTTCATATATAAAGTAAAGCCAGTGCTATACTGGCGCTAGGATGCTGAATGTAACCGTACCTTTTGTTCGGAGATTGGATGTTTTATTTCAGAAATATGTGCAAGTAAACTTTCAACAATGCACTGCTATTTGATTGACAGGTGCAACAGGAAGGGAATATGTGGGTTGGGTCTTGCTATCTATTCCCACCCGTCTGTCTGCCTGTGCCAGAATTAATATTTATGACGTGACGGGAAGGAAGGCCAGGCAGGCTGGGGTTGGAATAGATACCAAGACCTGACCCACATATTCAATAACTGTTGCACCTGTCAATCAAATAGCAGTGCATTGCTGGAACTTTCCTTGCACATATTTCTGAAATAAAACATCCAATCTGTGAACAAAAGCTATACTTATATTCAGCATCCTAGCTCCAGTATTGCACTGGCATTACTTTATATATGAAAATGCTGCTGGTTGGTTCCCTTTAACGAGGTTTCTACCTGTTTTACATTGAAGGCCTCTCCTTAAGATAGGTCATCAACATATGATCGGCCAGGGTCTGATACCCCGCACCACCACTGATCAGTTGTTTTCTAGGCAGCCAGCAGCTCCGGAGCTGCCCCTTCTTCTTATAGTGGTGGCGGACAGTTACTGCACATCCGCCTCCTATTGATTTAAATGGGAGGCAGATGTGCAGTACGCAGCCGCGGCCACTATCAGGTGACGGGGTAGCTCCAGGATTGGGCATTTTCGACCTCCTGCTGGTGCCGCTGACACTGAGATCAGCTGATTGGAGAGGTGCGGGGTGTCGGACTCCGACCGATCAGATATTGATTACCTATCCTACAGATAGGCCTTCAATGTAAAAGTAGCGGACAACCTCTTTAAGCTTTTCTTGATGGCCACTGGTTCTTACTGGTTCTTTTCCTTTGAGAGGTTTCCTCTTATTGCAAAGTGCTCTATAAAGGTTATTATAACAATTATTGTCCTGATTAATAATGATGAATGAATCAAAAAACTACTAGCTGTGCATGAAAATAATGCAACGTCACATGAGTTTAAAACCCATGCTCTTCCACAATGTGTAAATACCTAGCCGAATACTGAACTGATACCAGCTAATTCCATTATTTTTAATTTGTGAGACCATTGAAATGCAACCTCCCCCCCTCCCTCCTCGCCAGAACTGCAGTTGGATATATTTTAATGAGCACTGCCGGGATTAACCCTCCCTCAGGTTTAGTTGTGTGAAGGGATTTAGCTTCCCCATTTTAATTTTAATGTCGATGAGTAAGTATGAGAAGTATGCAGCAGAGAGACGGCTCAAATATTTGCCTCTATTTTACACATATCACATTCCCCATCATCAGCACTTAAGTGGCCCCTTAACAGGTCTCAATATTTGGTGGACGATCAACGAAAGCTCAGTTTAGGATTAGCGTGTTAAATTATAATTTATGGTGCAGAGCGGAATTTGATTTTCATTAGTAAGTGAGATTTTTTTCTGAAATGGCAAAATTTTCAATCTCAGATTCTAAAGTGTGTTTTGTATATTACCAGCCTAGGTTTTGTGAGAGGTTTTAGGAGATAATTCACCTATTAATTAAGAGGGTTGTCCACTACTAGGACAACCGCTTCTGATTTTACGTTTTCCCCAGGTAAAATAAAAAAGCCCATCACCCTACTGTGGCTGGTGCGATTCCAGCGCTGCCAGGGCTCATGCTGCCGGGGCTCACTTGATGTTATCACGGGAGTGTAGGGGCAACTGAAGCAGAGGCACCTAGACTAGCCCTCAAACTAAGGAACCTGTGCTGTCCCTTATCCCAGAGGTACGCCCTATGGTGGCAAGGTCTGGACCACCAGCATGACTCTAACTCCTGTCTGAACCCTGGTCTATCAGCCCCTCTCCCTCACCCCTGGGGAGGGCCTGGACCAAAGAAACAAACACCACAAATAACACAGGCAGGGGAGAACCCAAACACATACACATTGCAATCAGACACAGAGGAGAGACAATACATGCACAGGAATAAATAACATACAGGGAGGAAATAAACTGACAACAGGGACATTGCCACACCACACAAGATATCATACAACAGATCACCAGAAACTGGATCACACACTAAAGACGGGAATCACTGGAGCTAGAATCGGCGATGAGGAACCGGATCCAGCACCTTATAAAGGGTGGAAGTGGCTGGGAGTGGTCATTAGCAATCTGAGTTATTAGCAGTAGTTCACAAGCCTGCAGGAATTAACTCCTACTGGACTGATGGGTAGTGAATATGAAACAGCCGATGCCCGGCTCTGGCTCAACAACTAAGAGACATCAGGTTGCCTGTCAGACTCTGCAGTGTGAACAAAGTCCGATACCACCATAACACTTAGTGAGTGCAGAGCACAACTGCATGAAAGAAGTTATGTGAGCCCCGTATCCAATACACGCCAGTCTCTCTCTGACCGCCTATGGACAAATTAATTAATCAACAGGATGTGAGGGTTGCGGTTGCTGCTCACTTCCTGTTGATTGCTCCTGTGTCCAAAAGTGGGAAGAAGGAAGCCAGTGCTGATTGGACTCAGGGCTCACATAATGTTACAACATCAAATAAACCCTGGCAGCAAGAGTTCTGGCACCGCTAGAACCCCAGCGGCTGCGGAGGTGAGCATTGGCTTTTTTATTTTACCTGGGAGAAATGAGTAATCAGATGGGGCTGTCCTAGTAGTGGACAACCCCTTAAAAAAGAAATTTGTATTATTATATATATATAATAATAATACAAATTTCTTTTATATATATATATATATATATATATATATATATATATATATATATATATATATATAAAGATTTGTGGTAGTCCAGGACCTGAAGCCTGACCAACTGCTTAAATATGTCTGGAGTGGTGCACAGAGCAGGAGACAAGAAGGTCCAGCGCTTTCCTCAACGCACACACAGTGCAGGGCACAGATGCAACTCTTGCACTGCGCACTACTCAGGGCATTTTTGAGTAATTGGTGGGGTCTTATGACCTGGACTCTCACCAATCTGATTGCAATTAAAAGAACAATAACACCTAAAAAATAATAATAAATGCTTCAGGAATCTTTAAAACAAGGTTAACACACATAAAGTGAAAGTGTTCTTCTCTGAGCACCGGGTCAGGTTATCTGTCGAAATCTCCAAACCACAGAATTCCAACTAAAAGCCAGATGGGACCCTTCATTATGATGAGGCTGACAGTCCCTTTGGATGCTCACTGGACTCCTTTCTCACAGTACGACTTTTTCAGACTTACACAAAAACGTGGATATAACGAAGAATCCACGAGAAGAAAAATCAATATTTATCTACTTTTATTGCTCAATTAGGGAGTTGTCTAACTAACAATTATAAAGGTATTACATTTAATATCATGTAAAGCCAGTACAGATCCAATAATATCCCATAGTGCAGCGAGTGTACAATTCTCCTGTGCGACCCTGCAGGCCATTTTAGCGTTCTCTTTGTGTGAATATTGGCTGATATCGGCTTTTACTGATATTAATGCCTCCTCTACATTGCTGACCATTCCTGCACAAATAAGGTGGAAACATGAAATGAACCAGAGCCAAAAGATTATTAGATCATTTCTGTAATTTAGAGACGTATTAGGCTATGTTCCCATGAGCAAAATGGCTGCGTTTTTTCCTGTGGATGTTTTTCAGGAGGTCTATGCCCCAAAATACCCAATAACAATCTCCTCCGAGATGCTCAGTGCAATATTGGGTGACATAAAAAGTGCAATAATTATTGCACTTTTGTGGCATTTTTTGCTTGAATTCTGCACTTGCATTTCATTCATCATATAATTTCATCATATATACAGTGCCTTGCAATCATTGGATCATTGTTGAAAGACAGATCTCCATCCCAATGTCAGGTCTTTTGCTGACTCCAACAGGTTTTCTTCAAGAATGGTCCTGCATTTGGCTCCATCCATCTTCCCATCAATTTTAACCATCTTCTCTGTCCCTGCTGAAGAAAAGCAGGTCCAAACCATGATGCTGCCACCACCATGTTTGACAGTGGGGATGGTGTGTTAAGATGAGCTGTGTTGCTTTTACGCCAAATATATCGTTTGGCATTGTGACCAAAAAGTTTGATTTTGGTTTCATCTGACCAGAGCACGTTCTTCCACATGTTTGGTGTGTCTCCCAGGTGACTTGTGGCAAAGTTTAAACAACACTTTTTATGGATATCTTTGAGAAATGTCTTTCTTCTTGCCACTCTAACATAAAGGTGAGATTTGTGCAGTGTACGACTGATTGTTGTTGTCCTATGGACAGACTCTCCCACCTCAGCTGTAGATCTCTTCTGGAGTGAGTTTGCCGCACTGAAAGTAAAGGGGCCGAATAATTTTGCACGCCCCAATTTTCAGTTTATTCTTTTTTACAAAAGTTTAAAATAAGCAATATATTTCGTTCAACTTTACAATTCTGTCCCACTTATTGATTATTCACCATAACATTAAAATTTTTATCTTTATGTTTGAAGACTGAAATGTGGGAAAAGGCTGAAAAATTTAAGGGGGCCAAATACTTTTGCAAGGCACTGTATATGACACGCCCACCCCAGGGCCTTAGGCGATACTCGTAAGAGGGCCGGACTAGTCCGGGGATGTCAGCGGTGGCGGGGCCCGACTTTGTGACCCTGGGGGTGTCTTTAAATAAAGGGGATGATGAATATATTTATGGTGGAATAAAGTTTGTGACGCCACCTGTGGTTTTGCGGCTATGTGGGCCGCCACTGCGCTGCGTGTTTCCCAGGGCAGGTGGTGATGGCGCAGCTGAGATATTATTGCTCCCCACAGGTGGAGCAGGACCCCGGGACCTTTGGAAAAGGATCGAAATTTCACACACAGGGAGACAGCTTACCACACAAATCTTGACATTGGTCTCTTCAAGGCCACTGAGATGTGGCTCCCCATGTTCAGGCAAATACAGTCTGTAGTGAGAGCAGGACCTTGGATAGCAATAACTGGCACACACACACACACACACACCGGGTCTTTCTTTCTGTACCTTTACTGACATTAGCAGGGTTATCTCCAGGGTACAGTCCGGATGGTCAGGTGGCAGTTGGGATTTCTACATCTGTGAGTTTTGAGGCCTCCTTATTGCTGTGTGTCTGTTTAGGTCCTGGGCTGTTTCAAACCTGGCCCTGTACTCTCCTGTGTCTCGCACTTGTATAGCAGGCGTAATGAACCGTTCTGCTGGGCTCCACTAACTCTGCTGCGGTCCCTGGCTCTGTTAATGGCTGTGCTACTGTGATGCCCTGGCCTATCAGGTTGTCACAGGGTATTGTGAAATCTGCCTTTCTGCACGGTATCCACCTCTTCTTTGGTTACGGATCCCTGTTCTTCGGTGTTGCTAAGAACAGAGCCAATCAAAACCCTAGGAACACTCTGCACCACACCCACCAGAGGTGGCATTTTGATTGATTCTAGCTATTCTAATCCCCAAAAATTCTGAGGATCCAAACTTTTTGGCATGGGCCCTTCACCCACGCGCAATTTTTCGTTTTTCATTATTGTTTTTCATCCCCTTCTTCCAAGAGCCATAACATTTTCATGTTTCTGTCAATATAGCCATATGAGCCATATGAGGGCTTGTGTTTTTGCAGGACAAGTTGTATTTATGAATGGCCCCATTCATTCTGTCCCATATTTTACTGTTAAAAAAAAATCCAAGTGAGGGGAAATTGGAAAAAAAAGTGCAATTTTACAATTTTCTTTTTACTTTTTTATTTACTATGTTCACTATATGGTAAAACTGACCTGGAATTATGATTCCCCAGGTCAGTACAAGTTTGAAGATGCCAAACATGTAAAGTTTTACTTTTATCTAAAATGTGGAAAAAAAAAATTGCAGTTTTGTCGCCATTTTCTGAGACCCGTAGAGTTCTCATTTTTCGAAAACTATAGCTCAGTGAAGGATTATTTTTTGCATCTTGAGCTGACGTTTTTAATGATACCATTTTTGCATAGATGTGATGTTCTGATCACCTGTTATTGAATTTTATTGCAATGTTGCATTGACCAAAAAAAATGTAATTCTGGCATTTTGATTTTTTTTTCAACATCCTTTACTGATTAGAATAATTGATTTTATACTTTGATAGATCGGGCATTTCTGAACTAGGTGATACCAAATATGTGTATTTTTTTAAATATTATTATTGTTTTATTTTCAATGGGGCAACAGGAGGGTGATTTGAACTTTTAATTATTATTTTTTTTCATATTTTTAAAAACTTTCGTTTTACATTTTTTATTGATTTTATTAGTCCCCTTAGGGAACTTGAATCCTGCACTATTTCATCACTTCTGCTCTTCAGAGCGATGCTTCAGCACAGCTCTGATCAGTAGAAATGCTGATCTCCTGTGAGTTCTGGCGCTCTGCCGACATTTAAGGGAACTTCATCATGACAGCAACAGAGGTGATCAACTGAACCCCCGCTGTCATGAAAACTCATTAGTTCCAGAGGGAATTGGGCGATCCCTGCCGGTGAGTGTTAAATTGCACTGTCAGAGTTTAACAACGCGATCTAACTGCTTAACCACCCGTGCGCATTAGCTGTACTTGTCGGCTGATCAGATCAGCCAACAAGTGCAGGGAATAATGCGGGCTCACCGTGTGAGACTGCATTAAAGCAGCAGACACGACCAAAGACGTATAGGTACGTCATTGGTTGTCGTGAATGGGTTAATGGTATAATAGTATCAGTAAAATGTTCAAAAGTACTCTATCAGCACAGGATGACTGCTCACAGCAAGTACAGGCGCTTGTTCATCATGGCGGATACATCATCTTCAAATTCACCTACCGACCTGCTGTTTTTTCCTCAATCTCCACCCTCTCCTCTTCTGTGATTGACCTCTCAGACTTGATAGAGCAAAAAAGGAGGAGATAGATAGAAACCCAGCAGGTGGGAAGTTTAATTTGAATGTTTGCCTCCATGTGGCGCCCTGGACTAGCCAGGTCGTCACAAGTACTACAACACGCACTCCCACCCCGAGACAGGCACATCAGCCAGACACAAAATCCTTGTTACCTCCCTCCAGGGGCTGATGTCCACACCAGGTGGGGTGGAGCCAGGCGGTTGGCGCCACCCACTGAGGAGTTCACAGTCCTGGAGGCGAGAAAAGGAAGTCAGATCAGTTATGGAAGTAGAAGTGAGAGGAGTGAAGTGAGGAGTGAGAAGGAGTAAACTAACCGTGTCTGGGTGTGTGGCCCGGGCACTAAGCGCAAGGTTGGCAGACGGTGGTGGCCGTCTGCAGGAGAGGCAGATCAACGTGGAACCGTAGGACCGGGGTCGGGCGGTGGCCCGCCGGTACTGAACCGGGGAGCGAAGTGAAGCCAGCACACACCGGCAGGGCCTGCGGATCCCGACCAGGCTTGGAGTCGCCATAAAGAGGTCAAATCCGTTAGTGACCGGAACCCCAGGGGTTTCCTAATATTCAAGACCCGATAGAAGGCAACTGTCCGACCAGTAGAAGGAAATACAGCTACCGCCACAGCTAGAGTTCCAAGGGCCAGAGCCTGCGGGCAAAAGGGCTCCTCCGGCACATATCCACGCTGGGGAGCGGGTTACCGTTGGGAAGCCATCGGGACCGAACATACAGAAAGGTGCAGGGAAAGGCAGCCACCACCAACCGTCCGGGAGAAACCACAGCAGCTGGCTGCAGGACCCGTCCATCCAGCCGTTTGGTTTACCAGAGACTTTGCGTACATTTGTGGCTGAGTGAGTACAACCGTGCCATCCGGCACCGCGCTGCGCAGTCCAGGCGCCCCTGCACCTTGCCAGCCCTGCCTCCCCGTCACCTCACCGGGCCCCGGGACCACCAACCCCTACCCACGGAGGGGGAAAACAACATCCCAGCTGCTCCCTACCATCGCTCCCGGGATCCCCGTCACCAGCAGCGGTGGTGCCCAACCTCACCACAACCCGTGGGTGGCGTCACGGACTAAAATCCCCCAAACCAGCCACCCCTTTCACTCACGGGCGAGGAGCGCCGCTCGAGTCCCCGGATCCGGCCCACCGCTCGAGCCACCGAGCAGCCATCGCAGCAGCGCCGGACCCGAGCGTTAGCGAGCGCAGCGCAGTGGCGTCCTCCCCACCCGCGACACCCACCATGATGCACGAGCGCCTGTACTTGGAGTGAACAGTCATCTTATGCTAATAGAGTCTGTTTAACGATATGAGGATACCTTATATACTGTATAGAGTTGGTTTTTGGGCACTATGTTGGTATTGTCTGCAACAAAATTGAAGCAGCATGTGACTTCTTTTATGCAGGTACCTGCAGTTTTGCCATTGATAAACCGCATTGACAAAATTGCGGAAAATCTGCACCAAAAGTGCACCAAAACCATGGTAAAACCGCATTCGGATTTTGGGTGCGGTTTTTTTGTCGCAGGTGTGGAATTCTGCCAGAGGGTGTGTATTTTGCTTAAGAAACACATTTTCCCAGTGTGCATAGACCCCTAAAGAAGTTTTCTTTTCACAACACCCAATTTTACTCTGGATGGTGCTTATGTCAGATACTGTGCGCTATATTTTTTTGTACACTATATGGCATCGCTACATATGAGAGAAGGGATAAAGGAAAGCCAACAGAAGGTAAAGTACAGGTCACTGTCTAACAAAAGACCAGCCTGCAGCACGAGTATACATATTTTAACAATATCATATATATTTATTTTTTTTTTTAAAAAAAAGAAAAGGTTAAACGAAGGAGAGAAAATGGAGCGAATTCACAAAATACTCATAAAAATATCAGTGTACTATAAACAATAAAATTAGTATTTATCCCGCATGAAAGAGGCCCATTAACCATTTTATCTGCAGCTAACAGAGGGGTAATGATTGCTGGAATCTACCATTATTGTTTGCCGTCTGAGCGCTATAAATATCTTACAAAAAAACGTGCATTGGAAAGACTGGTGATAATTTAACGGTGACACGATAAAGACGACTCGAAATTAAGGTCATCGCACATTGTGGAATTCTGCTTCCTCTGCAAATGATATCTAAATTCTCTGTTCTCAAAAGACTTGGCACCAACGCCGAGTGTGGTTACAGTGAATTCACAGGAATGGTCTGAGGATCTCTGAGTACGTACTGTACCAACTGCTCATGTTCCCGGAGACGCTGAGATGAATGTAAAGATGAAGTCAGCTCCGAAAGAGGCAAAAGAGCTGATTATTATTACTGTGTTGTGAAAATAACGTCATCATCACCATAAGATGCCAGTATAAGCTCCACTATACATAGGGTGTGTCAGATAAATGCACGGATATGTTTCTTAAAGGGAACCAATCACCAGGATTTTCATATATAAGCTAAAGCCAGTGCTATACTGGCATTATGAGGCTGATTCTATACATACCTGTAGTGGGCAGCTCAGATGTTTAGGTTTTAAAATCCAAGAAAGTAAAGTTTATAAAATGAGCTGCTTGTTGAGTGACAGTTGCACTGGAGCAGATAATATATTCATAGTTATCCCCTCCCTCTGTTAGAATTAGCATAAGTATTATACAAACGACTCACTTTGTCTTTTGCAGGACCTGTGTGAGGTCATACCCATGTGACCAGAAGGGGCGGGGCCTCAGCCAACAAAGCTGGATAACAGGTAACAGGTCACATGGGTATGACCTCACACAGGTCCTGCAAGAGACAAAGTGAATCGTTTGTATAATACTTGTCTTTTGCAGGACCTGTGTGAGGTCATACCCATGTGACCAGAAGGGGCAGGGCCTCAGCCAACAAAGCTGGATAACAGGTAACAGGTCACATGGGTATGACCTCACACAGGTCCTGCAAGAGACAAACTGAATCGTTTGTATAATACTTGTCTTTTGCAGGACCTGTGTGAGGTCATACCCATGTGACCTGTTACCTGTTATCCAGCTTTGTTGGCTGAGGCCCTGCCCCTTCTGGTCACATGGGTATGACCTCACACAGGTCCTGCAAAAGACAAAGTGAATTGTTTGTATAATACTTGTCTTTTGCAGGACCTGTGTGAGGTCATACCCATGTGACCTGTTACCTGGTATCCAGCTTTGTTAGCTGAGGCCCTGCCCCTTCTGGTCACATAGGTATGACCTCACATAGGTCCTGCAGGGGACAAGTATTATACAAACGATTCACTTTGTCTCTTTGCAGGACCTGTGTGAGGTCATACCCATGTGACCTGGTATCCAGCTTTGTTGGCTGAGGCCCCCCCTTCTGGTCACATGGGTATGACCTCACACAGGTCCTGCAAGAGACAAAGTGAATCGTTTGTATAATACTTATGCGAAATCTAACAGGGGGAGGGGATAACTATGAATATATTATCTGATCCTCAGCTGTCACTCAACAATATGGATAAAAGAGATTCGGGTTTAATGCTGTGCTAGAAACCACAATAATCCAAAGGTGAATGATGAAATAATTTTTCTTTATTTTTGCAGGTCAATGCGTTTCAAAGACATATCCGTCTTCTTCATCAGGACAAAAACAACAAGCAGCTAATTTTTTTAAAACCTAAACATCTGCCTTGACCACTACAGGTATGTATAGAATCAGCCTATTTGCGCCAGTATAGCACCGGCTTTAGCTTATATAGGAAAATCCTGGTGATTAGTTCCCTTTAAAGGGATTTCACCTCCCAAACTATTCATTTCATTCATTTTTCTGTTACTGTAAAACAGTGTTTTTCCATGTGAAAAAAACCCTCAGAAAAAAACCCATCAATAACAATGCTATGTGTGAACATCCCCTCAAGTGTCAAAAACCCATTGAGCCATAGATTCAGTTTGGTCTGATGGTATGGACATTAGCCCTGTTCCAATATGGGAACAGCAAACCACAGTGGAACACATCCCATTGACTCACAATTCAAAACTAATGAGATGCACCTTACCCATGGTTGTCAGAGAACAGATCAAGTATACAGTATATAACAAAAGTAAGTACACCTCTCACATTTTTTTAAATATTTTATTATATCTTTTCATGGGACGACACTGAAGATCTGACACTTTGATACAATGTATAGTAGTCAGTGTACAGCTTGTATAAGGCTGAATTCCCATGATGGCATGGCAAGTGCATCAGATACAATATGCTAATGACCCACGGCTCCCACTGTGCTGCCAGCTGAGCCGAGTGTCATACAACTGAGATCCGTTCCTGGGATCAGAACACAGCTACGGAGGAGAGGGAGGGATTAATTTCCCCATCTCCTCCATTGTCAGCTGATGTGATTATCGCAGTGCACTCCAGTGTCATGCGACTGCAGTCCGATGTTTCACGTGCACCTATAGACTTGTATGAAACAGATCAAAATTCAGCTCACCCATATGTATGCTCAATCCTGACCATTCTGCTGCAGGACTTTTCAGACGTGGTTCCCCAATAATGTCCAAACAAAGAAAAGCTTCTGTCCGCAATAACAAGGATTCAGGAGGTAAAATTTCCAGGATTTATTGAATGCTTGCATTATAAAAACAGACAATATCTGTAAAATGTAATCATGATCAAGTCATGACTCCAGCAGGGAAAAAATGTTTGACACGGCGACGTGTTTCAATTGCAAAGATGCTGTCTTGGTCAAAGCTTTTCTTTGTTTGGACATAGACTTGTATGGGTGCGAGTGACATGGCTCTCGCTGACAATCGCTGTATGCTGCGACTTTTCTCTCAACCAGAATATGGATGAGAAAAAAACTAACCATTTGCTCCCCCTCATTGAATAACATTGGTCCAAGTGCAATGCAAGATTTTCCCGCTGTGCACTCATCCGAATCGTATGCTCTTGTGAGTGTACCCTAACAGTGTAAATTTACACTCTAAATAACTGTACACACAGCCATTAGTATCTAAACTGCTGGCAACAAAAGTGAGTACACCCCTAGGTAAAAAAGGCCAAATTGTGCCCAATGACCCATTTTCCCTCCCTCATTAGTGTTACAAGGTCTCAGGTGTGAATTGGGAGCAGATGTGTTATGTTTGGTGATATCGCTTGCACACTTTCTCATACTGGTCACAACACACGTTGTGGCAGGCGTGCATTTCTTTTTTGCTGCGACTATTGGGAAAAGGAAGTGCAGATGTAAAGTATGAATGCAGTCTGTCACGGGGTCCGACTCCGATATCACACAATCAACAGAACGAGAGATGATTGAACAATCCAAAGAATATTTATTCCAAGTAAGTCAGAAGGTCCATCAAATAATCCACCACATAGAGGGTAATGTGGTGCCCCTGAGGCTTCAGTTGCCACAGGGTACTGCATCTCATTTAAGGTGCAGTATTCATCTTGGGTGAGGAAGAAGTTAATCACCAGTGTTTCCACATTTCACTTTACATACAGCTTAGGTACCTTCCCACTGGAGACTGGACTAGGGTAGGCTGGCGGTGGCAATCAAGAGGCATGGGACTTTCCAGGTCACTAGGACAACCACCTGGGGGGGCGGCACCACTTGGGGTAAAAGTAGGAGCAACCTTCACACAGTCTTCAGTCAAGTCGGGACTACAGTTCTGGCAACACGACACTACTTTCTTCAACTTCTTCTTCTCAGAGTCTGGGGCTTGGAGCAGGAAGCTCAGCCTGTGATCTTCACTTCATTGACGGACAACCCTTGAGAAAAGGACACACTGACACCGGAGGTGACCTCCAACTTACCCGGGATTGGCTAAGGCCCATCACGGCAGAAACCAGCACTCCATGGGCAGCTATCATACAGTGAGTAAAGACCTTGAACCGCAACCACTGTGTCAGCCTGTTCTTACCGGTGCCGTCGCCTTGCTCTTCGGCGCCAACGGCCACTACCACCACCATAATCCTCCTCTGGGGCCTGGCTCTACCTGTGGGGAGCTGAACCATCCGAGCTACAACACCATCCGCCCCAGAGGACAGAAAGCACAGCGGCGGCTAACCCCTGGCCGCACACCTCAGGTGGCGTCACAATACAACTACTCCCAACATCCTCAACCCCTTCATCCTCATCATCCCACTATCTATCCATCCTCTTCGTGGACACCTCGGGGTCACAAAACTGGGCAGGGCCAGCTGTGACATCTCCTGACCCTCACAGGCCTGGTGACAAGTATTCCCAAGACCCCGTGGGGTGCTTCAGTAAAGTAGTCCAGTAATGGGATCAGTCACAATCCTCCAGCCATTAAGGAATAACGTTTGGAACTCCATTCTATGTCTGAACTGGGTGCAAAAAACCTAAAAAACATCACTATGGGGAGATAAGGTATGCACACCAGTGACTATGGAAGGGGAATACATGTAATAGCAGAAACTGCTGTGTGAATACTGACATGAAAAATTCAATAGCTATTTGTAAGAATGAAATGTGAAAAATGGAACCTGCATTACTGCCATGAATATATGAATAGAGAGAAATTTAGCTACTGAATTGATCAATGCAATAGAGCCCCAACACTACGCCAAAGTATTTCTCTACGTTGGGGTCCCTAGCTTGTGTGTGTCCTCTCATGCAGTTAAAAAACTTACCGTGTATGGGAAGCTGAGACCCAGGCTATATATACGATGTGGATTGGCAATAGGTGTGTATGGGGAGGGTTCACAAACGAAAAACTACTAACATTAAGGAATAACGTTTGGAACTCCATTCTATGTCTGAACTGGGTGCAAAAAACCTAAAAAACATCACTATGGGGAGATAAGGTATGCACACCAGTGACTATGGAAGGGGAATACATGTAATAGCAGAAACTGCTGTGTGAATACTGACATGAAAAATTCAATAGCTATTTGTAAGAATGAAATGTGAAAAATGGAACCTGCATTACTGCCATGAATATATGAATAGAGAGAAATTTAGCTACTGAATTGATCAATGCAATAGAGCCCCAACACTACGCCAAAGTATTTCTCTACGTTGGGGTCCCTAGCTTGTGTGTGTCCTCTCATGCAGTTAAAAAACTTACCGTGTATGGGAAGCTGAGACCCAGGCTATATATACGATGTGGATTGGCAATAGGTGTGTATGGGGAGGGTTCACAAACGAAAAACTACTAACATTAAGGAATAACGTTTGGAACTCCATTCTATGTCTGAACTGGGTGCAAAAAACCTAAAAAACATCACTATGGGGAGATAAGGTATGCACACCAGTGACTATGGAAGGGGAATACATGTAATAGCAGAAACTGCTGTGTGAATACTGACATGAAAAATTCAATAGCTATTTGTAAGAATGAAATGTGAAAAATGGAACCTGCATTACTGCCATGAATATATGAATAGAGAGAAATTTAGCTACTGAATTGATCAATGCAATAGAGCCCCAACACTACGCCAAAGTATTTCTCTACGTTGGGGTCCCTAGCTTGTGTGTGTCCTCTCATGCAGTTAAAAAACTTACCGTGTATGGGAAGCTGAGACCCAGGCTATATATACGATGTGGATTGGCAATAGGTGTGTATGGGGAGGGTTCACAAACGAAAAACTACTAACATTAAGGAATAACGTTTGGAACTCCATTCTATGTCTGAACTGGGTGCAAAAAGCCTAAAAAACATCACTATGGGGAGATAAGGTATGCACACCAGTGACTATGGAAGGGGAATACATGTAATAGCAGAAACTGCTGTGTGAATACTGACATGAAAAATTCAATAGCTATTTGTAAGAATGAAATGTGAAAAATGGAACCTGCATTACTGCCATGAATATATGAATAGAGAGAAATTTAGCTACTGAATTGATCAATGCAATAGAGCCCCAACACTACGCCAAAGTATTTCTCTACGTTGGGGTCCCTAGCTTGTGTGTGTCCTCTCATGCAGTTAAAAAACTTACCGTGTATGGGAAGCTGAGACCCAGGCTATATATACGATGTGGATTGGCAATAGGTGTGTATGGGGAGGGTTCACAAACGAAAAACTACTAACATTAAGGAATAACGTTTGGAACTCCATTCTATGTCTGAACTGGGTGCAAAAAACCTAAAAAACATCACTATGGGGAGATAAGGTATGCACACCAGTGACTATGGAAGGGGAATACATGTAATAGCAGAAACTGCTGTGTGAATACTGACATGAAAAATTCAATAGCTATTTGTAAGAATGAAATGTGAAAAATGGAACCTGCATTACTGCCATGAATATATGAATAGAGAGAAATTTAGCTACTGAATTGATCAATGCAATAGAGCCCCAACACTACGCCAAAGTATTTCTCTACGTTGGGGTCCCTAGCTTGTGTGTGTCCTCTCATGCAGTTAAAAAACTTACCGTGTATGGGAAGCTGAGACCCAGGCTATATATACGATGTGGATTGGCAATAGGTGTGTATGGGGAGGGTTCACAAACGAAAAACTACTAACATTAAGGAATAACGTTTGGAACTCCATTCTATGTCTGAACTGGGTGCAAAAAACCTAAAAAACATCACTATGGGGAGATAAGGTATGCACACCAGTGACTATGGAAGGGGAATACATGTAATAGCAGAAACTGCTGTGTGAATACTGACATGAAAAATTCAATAGCTATTTGTAAGAATGAAATGTGAAAAATGGAACCTGCATTACTGCCATGAATATATGAATAGAGAGAAATTTAGCTACTGAATTGATCAATGCAATAGAGCCCCAACACTACGCCAAAGTATTTCTCTACGTTGGGGTCCCTAGCTTGTGTGTGTCCTCTCATGCAGTTAAAAAACTTACCGTGTATGGGAAGCTGAGACCCAGGCTATATATACGATGTGGATTGGCAATAGGTGTGTATGGGGAGGGTTCACAAACGAAAAACTACTAACATTAAGGAATAACGTTTGGAACTCCATTCTATGTCTGAACTGGGTGCAAAAAACCTAAAAAACATCACTGTGGGGAGATAAGGTATGCACACCAGTGACTATGGAAGGGGAATACATGGAATAGCAGAAACTGCTGTGTGAATACTGACATGAAAAATTCAATAGCTATTTGTAAGAATGAAATGTGAAAAATGGAACCTGCATTACTGCCATGAATATATGTGTGCAGCAACTAAAATCTGCAGGGATTCCTGTCCAAATCAAGCTGCAGAGCCAGCACTATATTGTGGCTCACCGCCTCTGCACTGCTCACTCTGGAAGCTTTGACAGGGGAACCCTGCATTGAAACGGCTCCAACTAAAAAGGAGGTGTGTGCAGCAACTAAATCTCTGGGGATTCCTGCCCAAATCAAAGTGCAGGCTTTAATGGAATGACTGAGCTATCCTTGAGGAAGGGGGACTGGTGACGCCCCCGAAACGCGCGTCGGATCTAGCTCAGTTTAATCTTGTGAAGCGGACGTAGTTGTCTGCTTGTTCCTATTGATTACGGTCTCTGCCGATTTGCTGGCAACTGAACGTTTAAGCAAGGTGCACGGAGAAATCTATGCCTTGGGACGGTGCAATCCTGCTTCAGTAATTCTCAACTAATATCCTGCTTGGACCTAAAGACTTTTGCAAAATCCTAACCCAGCATTATTCACTCCTCTCCAGCGGTGAGAGAGAATTGCTCCACGCAAGGACCATACTTCACGGAGTTCCCATGCCAGCGCGGGTGTCAGGTAATATACACCGAGACTTGTAACGAGTCCCTGGTGCACTGATCCCTCTGCCTGTCAGAGCCTTGGTAGAAGCGCGGCATATTCAATCTTAATTCAGGGACTGTGAAAACTTGCAGTGTGGATGTCAGCACAATCTAATTGATTTTGAAGGATTCATCTGTGCACTAACATTCGCCAGAAGGAACTCTTGCCCTCACACATGGGCTAGCACGAACGTGGTACCCCCCCCTTGGCCAAAAACTTTTATAACAATTATTTATTCCTCTTTTTTTGGATATTCCTGAGGAAGTTTTTTTCTCTTGGTCGGATCTTTAGTTTTATCAACACTTATTAATATTCGTGGTGCCACCGGCCGGGGCTCCACGATAGTACAGTATTATTCTATTCCCCCTTGTCTGAATATGTTTTTTTTGTGTTTTTTGTCCTATGTAGTAGTATTATTTATAATTTTTCATACTGTCGATTAATAAAATATTAAAATATCAAATAATCCTATTATTCAGCGCTGGTTGGTGAGCTTTTTCTATCTATGAAAAATCTCCAATTTACTATTTCATTTATCATATTGGTCCACATAAATTGACCGATTTCTCATAATCTGTCCAATGACAGATATTCTTTTTTAATGACCGTAATACAAATTAGGTGATTCCAATCTTTTTGTCTTCTTCCCTTTTGATGTCCCATGAGATAATGAAGCTTCCACTGATACATTTATCCATTTCCAAGTCAAAGCAGACACTTTTTTCTTTCTCTAATCCTAAACATATAATTTTTTTAGCCATGTTATTTATTTTCTTAATATCAGGATTTATTCGAGTTAACATTAGACACAGGCCGTCCCCTGCTGATCCAGTAATGGACTGGCGATTCCTCTGAATATCAATACTTGCTGTGGACTTAGATAACCCCGCTGAGTTTCATGCCTGCCAGAGCTCCAGGAGGTAATCAGCTTGACCTCTTCGACCTTCCTAAGACTGTTCTTGGTCATGTATTTACAAGCCTGCTTGCAACGTGCTACTTGTGCAAACGTGAAATCATTCCCTGGGTCAGCGGTTTACTGAGGTCTGCACCATGCTCCATAGTCAGTGATATCGGTGTATGACTTTGCTCAGGTCTGTATAATGTTAGGATTAGCAATAACTAAACTGTTTACTGGCATTGACATTATTGAAACATTGCCTGACCTTTATTATTTAAGCTTAATTTGGGGTAAAATTTTATAGAATAAAAATTGGCATCTAAAATTGAACAAATATTAGAAAAAAAATCTGAGCAATTTGTGCAATTGTAACCTTCGTCTTTGCAAATATTAAAGAGACAGCAACGACAAAACCTAACAATTATAAAATAGGCAATAATGGGGTAAATGTACTCCTATATTAAAAATATGACGTTAGGCCGTGCTGACGTCATATTTATGGCCACCATTTAACAGACACTTAGGGGTACTTTGCACGCTGTGACATCGCTAGCCGATGCTAGCGATGCCGAACACGATAGTCCCCCGTCGCACATGCGATATCTTGTGATAGCTGCCGTAGCGAACATTATCGCTACGGCACCTTCACACGCACTTACCTGCCCTGCGACGTCGCTCTGGCCGGCGACCCGCCTCCTTCCTAAGGGGGCGGGTCGTGCAGCGTCATAGCGACGTCACACGGCAGGCGGCCTATAGAAGCGGAGGAGCGGAGATGAGGGGGATGTAAACATCCCGCACACCTCCTTCCTGCATAGCCGGTGGAGGCAGGTAAGGAGATGTTCCTCGCTCCTGCGGCTTCACACAGTGATGTGTGCTGCCGCAGGAACGAGGAACAACATCATATCTCCTATTGGTGCGACATTATAAAAATGGCCGACGCTACACAGATCACCGATTTACGACGGTTTTGCGATCGTTTATCGGCGCATCTAGGCTTTACACGTTGCGACGTTGTTACCGGTGCCGGATGTGGGTCACTTTCGATTTGACCCCGACGATATCGCAGTAGCGATGTCGCAGCGTGCAAAGTACCCCTTACTGTAGGTCCACACAAGCCCGGTTTTAGACAAATTGGAACCCTGGGCGAAATTCAAAGTGGGGCCCCCAATCCTGACGCACTCACAGACTTGAGAGGGTGAGGCTCATCCAATTTTCAGTAGAAATTAGTGCATAGTCCAAATTTTTTTCTTAAGCATATTCAGTCAGTGAAAAAAAAAAATGACTTGTCCTCTCTGCCCTATTGAATATCATTGAGCAAAGTGCTTTTTAACAGACAGCGCTCAGACCGAAAATACAATCGCGTGACTCACTAACAGTCAAAGAGAACAGCGCCATACCATCACAATCAATAGAATAAAAAGTGATTAAAAAAAAAAGTCATAATGTCCCCCAAACTACCCGGCTAAATCCCCTCTGGCTCCAGTGGCGCTGCTCAGGTGTCCCTTTCAGTCATTATTTACTTAATACAGTTAGGTCCAGAAATATTTGGACAGTGACACAAGTTTTGTTATTTTAGCTGTTTACAAAAACATGTTCAGAAATACAATTATATATATAATATGGACTGAAAGTGCACACTCCCAGCTGCAATATGAGAGTTTTCACATCCAAATCGGAGAAAGGGTTTAGGAATCATAGCTCTGTAATGCATAGCCTCCTCTTTTTAAAGGGACCAAAAGTAATTGGACAAGGGACTCTAAGGGCTGCAATTAACTCTGAAGGCGTCTCCCTCGTTAACCTGTAATCAATGAAGTAGTTAAAAGGTCTGGGGTTGATTACAGGTGTGTGGTTTTGCATTTGGAAGCTTTTGCTGTGACCAGACAACATGCGGTCTAAGGAACTCTCAATTGAGGTGAAGCAGAACATCCTGAGGCTGAGAAAAAGAAAAAATCCATCAGAGAGATAGCAGACATGCCTGGAGTAGCAAAATCAACAGTCGGGTACATTCTGAGAAAAAAGGAATTGACTGGTGAGCTTGGGAACTCAAAAAGGCCTGGGCATCCACGGATGACAACAGTGGTGGATGATCGCCGCATACTTTCTTTGGTGAAGAAGAACCCGTTCACAACATCAACTGAAGTCCAGAACACTCTCAGTGAAGTAGGTGTATCTGTCTCTAAGTCAACAGTAAAGAGAAGACTCCATGAAAGTAAATACAAAGGGTTCACATCTAGATGCAAACCATTCATCAATTCCAAAAATAGACAGGCCAGAGTTAAATTTGCTGAAAAACACCTCATGAAGCCAGCTCAGTTCTGGAAAAGTATTCTATGGACAGATGAGACAAAGATCAACCTGTACCAGAATGATGGGAAGAAAAAAGTTTGGAGAAGAAAGGGAACGGCACATGATCCAAGGCACACCACATCCTCTGTAAAACATGGTGGAGGCAACGTGATGGCATGGGCATGCATGGCTTTCAATGGCACTGGGTCACGTGTTTATTGATGACATAACAGCAGACAAGAGTAGCCGGATGAATTCTGAAGTGTACCGGGATATACTTTCAGCCCAGATTCAGCCAAATGCCGCAAAGTTGATCGGACGGCGCTTCATAGTACAGATGGACAATGACCCCAAGCATACAGCCAAAGCTACTCAGTAGTTCATGAGTGCAAAAAAGTGGAACATTCTGCAATGGCCAAGTCAATCACCAGATCTTAACCCAATTGAGCATGCATTTCACTTGCTCAAATCCAGACTTAAGACGGAAAGACCCACAAACAAGCAAGACCTGAAGGCTGCGGCTGTAAAGGCCTGGCAAAGCATTAAGAAGGAGGAAACCCAGCGTTTGGTGATGTCCATGGGTTCCAGACTTAAGGCAGTGATTGCCTCCAAAGCATTCGCAACAAAATATTGAAAATAAAAATATTTTGTTTGGGTTTGGTTTATTTGTCCAATTACTTTTGACCTCCTAAAATGTGGAGTGTTTGTAAAGAAATGTGTACAATTCCTACAATTTCTATCAGATATTTTTGTTCAAACCTTCAAATTAAACGTTACAATCTGCACTTGAATTCTGTTGTAGAGGTTTCATTTCAAATCCAATGTGTGTCACTGTCCAAATATTTCTGGACCTAACTGTAGCTATAACAGTAAATGAGAGCCGTAACTTTTGTATTTTTCTATCAATCTTGTCATATAAGGGCTTATTTTTTGCAGGATAAGTTCTACTTTTAAATGAAACCATAAGTTTTACCATATAGTGTACTGGAAAACTGCAAAAAAATTCCAAGCGCAAAAAAATTGCAAAAAAAGTGCGATTGCATGATTGTTTTTGGGATAGTTTATTCACAGTGTTCACTATATAGTAAAACTGATGTGTCGGTGTGATGCCTCAGGTCTGGTCGGTACAAGTTCGAAGATACCAAACATGTATAGGTTTACTTTTATCTAAGGGGTTAAAAAAATTCAGAAATCTGTCCCAAAAAAAGGCGCAATTTTTCTGCCATTTTCCGTGATCCGTAGCATTCTCATTTTACGGGATCTATGGCTCAGTGAGTTCCAGATGCACCATTTTGATCGCCTGTTATTGTATTTTGCGCAAAATTCGCAGTGGCCAAAAAACGTAATTTTTGCATTTGGAATTTGTTTGATGCTATGCCATTTAGAGATCAGATTAATTGATTTTATATTTTGATAGATCTGGCATTTCTGAATGCGGCGATACCAAATATGTGTATATTTTTTATTTTTTTTATCCCTTTAATTTTCAATTTTACAAAAAAACAATGTGTGGGCTCTCGCTGCATTTTCTATTGCTAAGGGTAACCCAAGCAGCTACTGGCTGCTAACCCCCACTGCTTGGTGTTACCGTCACTGGCAATTCAAAATCCAGGGAAGCCCTTTTTTTTTTTTAAAGGATTTTTGCCCAAAAACTCAAAAACAATTACATGGGCTTTGCCATATTTTTGTATGCTAGCCAGGTACAGCAGGCAGGTACGGGCTGGCCCCAACCCCCAGCTGCCTGTTTGTACCCGGCTGGGAACCAAAAATATAGGGAAGGCTTTTTTTAATTATTTCATGAATTTCATGAAATAATTAAAAAAACAATGTGGGCTTCGCCCAATTTTTGTGTCCAGCCAGTTACAACTAGGCAGTAGGGGATTGGAATCCACAGCGCAGGTTGGCCCAAGCTTTCTGCCCCCCCGCTAAGAATTGCAGTACGTAGCCACCCCAGAAAATAGAGCTTTCATAGAAGAGCCATCTTCTGGCGCTGTATCCAACTTCCCCAGTGGCCCTGGTGCCGGGTGGCATGCTGGGTAATAAGGGGTTAATACCAGCTTTGTTTTACCAGCTGGTATAAAGCCCGAGATTCTTAATGTCAGGTCAAGTTTGACCCAGCCATTAAGAATCTCCAATAAAGGGTTAAAAAAAGACATCACATAGAGGAAAAAATACTTTATTAGAAATTAATACACAGACACACTTAGGGACTCCATCTTTATTACTCTCTCACCCCTCCATGATCCTGGCCTTTCTGTCTTCTTTCTTCTGTGTTCTTCAACTAATGCAGCTCCACTATATCAGAAAGCACGGGGGGAGGAATAACTACTTTCTGGGCATGCTCAGTACATACAACAGGATCCTGCCTACCTGAATGTGGTCACTTCCGGTAGAGCAGGATCTGGCGCTCATTGAATTGCATTGCAGCTAGAGCCGCAATGCATTGGATCCAGTGAGATGCAGTATTTTGTCCGAGGTCAAAAATGCTACAAGCAGCGTTTTTGACAAAAGACAAAATACTGAATCTCACTAGATCCAGTGTATGCCACATGCAACCGTAAGTGACCGCATCTTGCCGCAATTCTATTGCAAATGCATTGAAATGACAACGCATTTGTAAAGGATCCGGTTTTGCGGCAAAAAAATCCATTCTTGCCGCAGTTAAAAATACGCTGATGTGAAACCAGCCTAACACTGCTACATCTTTTCTATCTATAAACCCTCTGTTGTATAACTTTATCTAAGCATTCTTACTCTTTACACAATATAGTCTTTCAATGTAAAAGGTACAAAACACATTACACTTTTAAAGGCATATAAGCACACATTAGCAATAACTTTAAATATGACACTGTACCCTTTTGGCCACTAGATGGCACTTACGACATAACCAGCCTAAAATCTATAAAACATTCTTCTTGGGGTCTTCAAAAGGGAGTTCTTCTCACACTAACCACCTCCTTACAGTTGAACATAAATATATTTCCAAACAGAAAATATTACATTTGTTCCATATGATGAATGCTGAAACAAAATGGCATTCTGCTGTTCTGCTTCACAACTGAGCAATAACAGAGCACACAAGAAACAGCTGATCAGCAAGAGTGCTGGATGTTGCACCCCCCAGCGATCAGCGAGGGATGACCTATTCTAAGGCTTGGCCACCAATGTTAAAGTCCCAGACAACACCATTGGGCCGAGGTCAGATGACCGTATAACGCAATGTCAATCACATCGCAGTGCCTGCACTGGCCACAGCTCTCCTGACTCAAGCGTGACAGCTGCATGTAGTTATAAGCAGCTGCTAGGCTCGGGTCAGGTAAGCCGCTGGCCAGTCCAGGCATTGTGATGCTATCCTCGACCGTGTTATTCAACTGTCTGACCCTGACCTTAATGAAAGCACGGCTACTAGTAGAAAAGTAACTGGTATCCTCCGAGGAGCCGCTTGTTTTCAGTTATAGGGTGTGTATGAAGTGAGCTGTCAATCAAAGTGTCGGGGAATAACTACAGCCTCATGATGTCATCACTTGTCACTGCCAGTAGCGGTTCTCATCGAGCGCAGTGTGAGACCCTGCAGTGGCTGCTTTTCCAGCCTCAGGGGCTCGTTCTCTGAACTGTATAGGCCAGGCATCTGAGTTAGGGATTGTCATGGTACCTCCATGTGGATTACGTCAAAGCTGCATGGAAGTTTTTTGGGGAATAAATTGGTAAACGAGATAATGTGTCCTGTCTTTATTTCTTTAATTCTCTCTTTTTATGACTTTCAGGTTTGCTTTTGTGGACTACTTCAGATTTGTTGATTTATGTCAGAACGTCATGGCTTTTTTTAAAAAAACTCGGTGAATGAGGGCTAGAGTCTGGGGGAGTTAAATAAAATATGCATGTTGTTTGCTCGTTACATCTACTAGGATAGTAAAAAGGGTGTATGATAGATGCGTCTCCATTACTAACACCAGGGCTTCATACCAGCTGACATTACACAGCTGGCATCAACTACACAAGTATTACCTCGATTGCCAGTGCACCAGGGCAATCAGGAAAAGCCGAGGCAGAGCGCCAGAATTCACGAATCTAATAGATGCGCTAACTGTGGGATGGCTGCGGGCTGGTATTTTTATGCTGGGAAGGGCCAACTATCTATGGGCCTTCCCACCCTAATAGTACCAGCCCACAGCTGTCTGCTTTTCCTTGGCTGGTTATGAAAAATTCAGGGACCCCCACTGTGTTTTCTAAATAATTAATTAAAATAACTTAAAAAAACCATTCTGGGACCTCCTCTATTTTCATAATGAATGTATAGTAATTGATGTGACAGCTGAATCTTTCATCTATAGAAGTTCTGGCTGGAAGGATGATGTGACCTCCTGCATACAGTATATTCCCTACAAACAAAGCTTTACAATTACTTTTGCTATTCTTCCACCTCTCATAAGCAACTGCAAGTAAATTAACCCTGAATCTGGTGGTCATCACCTCCATGGGGGGGGACCTGTAAAGTCAGTGCAGTCTGACCCTGAATACTCAATGGAGGGAAATATGTAGAATGTGGAAACAATGAAGAACCACCCAGAGCCTGAAGCTTTGTCTTCTCTTATCTCCTCTACTCTCCTGACTCCAACTTCCCAGCCAACCCAAACCCAAGCTTGGCCAGCTGTTTTTTTTTAATTAATTTGGGGTAAAACAAAATGACGTTGGCCACCATTTTTCATATCCAGAACAGGAACAGCAGTAGCTGCAGGATGCAACTCTTATTTGTCTGCTCTACCTTGGCTGTATACTTTTTTTTTTTATTAATTATCTGATTTATTTTAAAAAAAAAAATGAAGTGGGGTTGCCCCATTTTTCTAAAACTAGCTAAGGTACAGAAGACAACTGAGGGCTGATATTATTAGGGTGGGAAGGGCCATCATTATTTTGCCCTTTCCAGCTTAACAATAGCAGCCCACAGCCGCCCCAGAAGTGGCGCATGCATTAGATGCGCCAATTCTGGCGCTGGGCCCGTCTCTTCCCATTGCCATGGTTTGGTGGTAATGGGGGTCATAAGGAGTTTATAACAGCCCATAGCTGTTACTAAGCCCTAGCTTAGTGATGGCAGGTGTCTATAAGACACCCCCATCACTAATCTGTAAGTGAAAGTAAATAAACACAAACACCCAAAAAATCCTTTATTTGAAATAAATGACAAATAAGCACCCTCTTTCACCACTTTATTAACCCCCCAAACACCTCTCCAGGTCCCATATAATCCTCTGGAGCTCCCACGGAGATTCAGCTCTGCTACATCCCTGTCTTGTCACAGTGAGCATCACAGAACATGACTGCCCGCTGTGAGCTCCATGTAGCAAGTGAAGTGAGCAGTGCGATAAGCAGTGATGTCACTTGGGTAATTTGTGGTCACAGCGTGAGTACATGTATCTTTGAGTCTGCGACGGAAGTGAGACGCAGGTGAAGGTCTCACATGACTGACGTCACCGCTTATCGCGCTGCTCAATTCAGTCACAGGAGCCTGATTTGCTATCACAGGTGGAGTACTCCAGCTGTGACTGGAAATTACCTGAGTGACATCACCGCTGATCGCGCAATCTCACTTCACTTGCTGTGTGGAGCTCACAGTGGGCAGTCTTGTTCTATAGCGCTTGCTGTAAGTGTCAGATGTAGCAGTGCTGGAAGCGTCGTGGGACCTTGTGTGGATTCCGTCGGATCTGGAGAGGTGTATGGGAGGTTAATAAAGTGGTTAAAGAGGGTTGCTTTTCTGTCTTTTATTTCAAATAAAGAATTTTTAGATGTTTGAGTTTATTTACTTCGACTTACAGATTAGTGATGAGGGGGTGTCTTATAGATGCCTGCCATAACTAATCTAAAACTTAGTGGCAGCAATGGGCTGCTATTAACTCCTTATTACCCCGATTGCTACTGCACTAGGGCAATTGGGAAGAGCTGCATAAAGTGCCAGGACTATTGCATCTAATGGATGCGGCAATACCGGACAGCTGCTGGCTGATATTTTTAGGCTGGGGAGAGCCTAATACCCATTGGCTCCCCCAATCTGAGGATACCAGCACCCAACTGGATATCAAAATTGGGGGGGATCGCACACAGTTTTTGTAAAATTACATATTTATTTATTTTACTGTACGATATAGACCCGCCCTCCGGCGGCTGTGATTGGTTGCATTCAGACAGCTGTCACTCAGTGTGGGGGCGCTTCTGACTGTAACCAATCACAGATGCTGGTGTGCGGGGGAAGGAGTGAATATGTATGAGCCTAATGAGCAGCTCTGAAAGAAGAATGAGAGGCGACAGGAGCAGTGTGACAGCCACGCTATGATAGGTGAGTATGAAGCGCTTGGAGAGAGCGAGAGAGAGAGAGAAAAATTGATCCTGGAACAGTGTGGGTGACCTGCGTTTTTTGTGACAAAAATGCAAGTAAAACATGCAAAACGCACAAATTTGGTATCATGCATTTTTCCTTGCGTTTTTTATCCCCTCATTGATTTAAATGGGTGACAAAATGTGACAAAAACGCAAGAAGAATGAACATGCTGCTTCTTTTTTGTTAGACAGTTTTGACAAATAAACTAGAGACAAAAAAAACTACAATGTGCGCACAGCAAATCTGAATACTCATAGACTTTGCTGGGAAGTCAGAAGTCAGAACCTGCTGACAACAAAACTGCATAAAAAAACGCGACAAAAACGTGGCAAGAAACGTGTGCATATAGCCTAACCAAGCTTTCATGATTTGTGCTCTGCATACCACGATTTATGAACACATAAGATGCAACTGAAGTGTAGACTTTGAGGGTTAATTAAAGGGATTGAAAAAAATATCCTGTGAAACATTTAAGAATTGACACTAAGGCGGGCTTTACACGTTGCGACATCGCTAGCAATTGCTAGTGATGTCCAGCGCGATAGCACCCGCCCCCGTCTTACATGCGATATGTGGTGATTGCTGCTGTAGCAAACATTATCGCTACGGTAGCTTCACACGCACATACCTGCTCAGTGACGTTGCTGTGACTGCCAAACAATCCCTCCTTCAAGGGGGAAGTGCGTCTGGTGTCACAGCGACGTCACCGCAACGTCACTAATCGGCCGGCCAATAGAAGCGGAGGGGCGGCGATGAGTGGGACATAACATCCCGCCCACCTTCTCCCTTCCGCATTGCCGTCGGGACGCAGGTAAGGTGATGTTTGTCGCTCCTGCGGGTTTACACACAGCGATGTGGTGAGCTGCAGGAACGACAAACAACATCGTACCTGCGGTCGACCCAACATTATGAAAATGAACGACGCTACACAGATCACCGATTTTCGACGCTTTTGTGGTCGTTTATCGTCGCACCTAGGATTTACACGTTGTGATGTCGCTACCGGTGCCGAATGTGCGTCACTAACGACGTGACCCCGGCGATATTTCGGGATCGATGTTGCAACGTGTAAAGCCCCCCTAAGTTTATACCATATATAAAATGTTAATTCTTAATACTTGGTAGAGAATTTGTTGCAGGCATTGTGGTTCACCTCCAGGTGTATGTTTGATAAAGGTCTCTGACCGAAACATAGCGTCTATACACTTTTCCACCTGAACCACCATTAAAATATCACCATTTGCAAGATATCTAGATTCTCTTTTATATTTCTATATGGAGTGGGATCCTATCTGAGCACCTATAATCTCCAGGAGTGCTTCATTCTCTGTCTTCAATAACTAAATTTCTAGTCATCTTTCAAGGTTCTTTTAGGATAGAAACTGGATTTCAATGAAACTACCAATAGGGGTGCCACTTGCCCTTGAGTAGTATGTCAGCCATCATGTTCAATTTATCCTGGGTCATGTGGGGACAGACAATCCTGACTGATTTACAGTTTAGGTGAGCAGTATTTCTGTGCTGCTGGCTTTGAACTGTTTATAATGCTGATTTATGAGACAGGTTGCGGCAGCAGGTGAGGCTGAAGCAATCATGGATTAGCAGCCAGCACACTCCAGACATCCTGTCCAGTCTCAGTACTGTGTTTACAAGCTCTATAAGAAAGAGCTTGTAAGCACTGTGTTTCCACTCACCAGGAGAGATGGATCCTCCAAGTCTGCGTGGGCACATGGGCCCCAAGCGTTGGTGCAATAAGCAGGTGAGGCAAAAGGGAAATGAGGTGTAGAAGCACTGAAAGATGCAGGAAGACAGAAGACCAGGAAGCAGATAGTAGAAGTACTGGAGAACACAGACAGACAGGAAACCAGGAAGCATGTAGCAGAAGCACTGGGAGCCATAGGCAGAAAGGAGACCAGGAAGCAGGTAGAAGAAGCACTGGAGGCCACAGGCAGACAAGAGACCAGGAAGCAGGTAGTAGAAGCACTGGAGGCCACAGACAGGAGACCAAGAAACAGGTAGCAGAAGCACAGGAGACTGCAGGCAGACATGGGACCAGGAAGCAGGTATTAGAAGCACTGGAGGACACAGTCAGACAGGAGACCAGGAAGTAGGTAGCAGAAGCAGGGGAGGCTGCATGCAGAAAGGAGACAGGGAATCGGGTAGCAAAAGCATTGGAGTCCGCAGGCAGACAGGAGACCAGGTAGTAGAAGCACAGGAGGTTAAAGGCAGACAGGAAACCAGGAACCAGGTAACAGAAGCACTGGAGATGGTAGGCAGATAGGACACAAGAATACTAAAAGTCTTAATACCAAGACACAGGTGTGTGTCTGGCTGAGCCTTATATAGGCCCAGTCAGATGATCACATGGGAGCACACTGGGCCACCTGCAAAGCCCAACATGCAGCACAAGAGATTTCAGTGTACTGGTGTAGCTGGTGCAAGGCCCGGATCTGGGAGAGGTGTTTAAGTTTGCTCACATTTGGCTGCTTTCCTTGGTCCTTGTCAATTGCCAATATACAGAAAAAAATAGAAAAGGAGAAAGGAGTATGTGGAAATAGCAAATAAATTTCAAACTTGCATCATTTCCACTGTCCACCTTGCTCTACCTACCTTTTACCTTAAGATAACCCTTTAAAGTGAATATGTCAGCAGGTGTTTGCTATGTAAGCTGAGGACATCATGCTGTAAAGGTCCAGTCACACTAAGCAACTTACCAGCGATCCCAACAACGATAGGGATCGCTGGTAAGTTGCTAGGAGGTTGCTGGTGAGATGTCACACTGCAACGCTCCAGCGATCCCACCAGCAACCTGACCTGGCAGGGATCGCTGGAGCGTCGCTACACAAGTTGCTGGTGAGCTCACCAGCAACCAGTGACAAGCCCCCAGCGCCGCGTGGAAGATGCTGCGCTTGGTAACTAAGGTAAATATCGGGTAACCAACCCGATATTTACCTTGGTTACCACCGCACGGAGCTACACGTGCAGAGAGCAGGGAGCAGCGCACACTGAGCGCTGGCTCCCTGCTCTCCTAGTTACAGCACACATCGGGTTAATTACTCGATGTGTGCTGCAGCTAGATGTGCACAGAGCAGGGAGCAGCGCACACCGCTTAGCGCTGGCTCCCTGCTCTCCTAGTTACAGCACACATCGGGTTAATTACCCGATGTGTACTGCAGCTAAATGTGCACAGAGCAGGGAGCAGCGCACACTGCTTAGCGCTGGCTCCCTGCTCTCCTAGCTACAGCACACATCGGGTTAATTAACCCGATGTGTCCTGCAGCTACATGTGCACAGAGCAGGATCCGGCACTGACAGTGAGAGCGGCGGAGGCTGGTAACGAAGGTAAATATCGGGTAACCAAGGACAGGGCTTCTTGGTTACCCGATGTTTACTGTGGTTACCAGCCTCCGCAGAAGCCGGCTCCTGCTGCCTGCACATTTAGTTGTTGCTGTCTCGCTGTCACACACAGCGATCTGTGCTTCACAGCGGGACAGCAACAACTAAAAAATGGCCCAAGACATTCAGCAACAACCAACGACCTCACAGCAGGGGCCAGGTTGTTGCTGGATGTCACACACAGCAACATCGCTAGCAACGTCACAAAAGTTGTTCGTTAGCAGCGATGTTGCTAGCGATGTTGCTTAGTGTGACGGGGCCTTTAGAGTTAAAAAAAACAACAAAAAGCAACTGTGCTACTCTTATCAGTGTGTGCGCAATTGTTTACATAAACTAAGGGGCACTTTGCACACTGCGACATCGCAGGTGCGATGTCGGTGGGGTCAAATTGAAAATGACGCACTTCCGGCATCGCATGCGACATCGCAGTGTGTAAAGGCTGGATGATACGATTAACGAGCGCAAAAGCGTCGTAATCGTATCATCGGTACAGCGTCGGCGTAATCCATAATTACGCTGACGCAATGGTCCGATGTTGTTCCTCGCTCCTGCGGCAGCACACATCGCTGTGTGTGAAGTCGCAGGAGCGAGGAACGTCTCCTACCGGCCTCACTGCGGCTTCCGTAGGATATGCGGAAGGAAGGAGGTGGGCAGGATGTTTACATCCTGCTCATCTCCGCCCCTCCGCTCTGATTGGCCGCCTGCCGTGTGACGTCGCAGTGACGCCGCACGACCCGCCCCCTTAACAAGGAGGCGGGTCGCCGGCCACAGGGACGTCGCACGGCAGGTGAGTGTGTGTGTGAAGCTGGCGTAGCGATGATGTTGAGCCCCGGGGACGCTGATGCAGTGTCGGTGCATTACCTTCAGGGACTCCGCTGTCAGTCTGGATCCTGTCACCGGTAGGAAATCTTCTATTTGTCGTGACGCCACTCTCAGAATTGCGGTCAGTGGGGACCGCCACTACAGATTAAGGGATGCCTGGGGCTGATGGTGGGTGCAGTCGGTTGTAATAGCCTCCTGAGAGTGAGGCAAGCCCCAGGGCCCTTTGTAGGTGTGTAGAACCACAAGGCGCAGAATAACTCCACACAAGCAGAATGTCTTTCAGGGGTTTTACTCACTTCAGATGGCAGGGTGAGTAACCCGGGCGTAGCTGGGATTAACCAGGCTGTAACCAGGTGTCCTTCAGGCTGACTGGTGAGGGTGACTACCGACTCGCCTTCCTTAGCCCTTGGTGGTTTGGAGTAACCCCGACTTTTAGTCCCTATGGGGGTCACCCAGGGAAGATGCTGAAGCCTCTCTCCCCTTCGTTGGTTTGCCGTTTGCTTGTCGCCTGGACCAGATCACTCCAGCTGCTTGCCTCCTGTGAACTATGGACCCTAACTGTGGCTACGTGGCTGCGGCTTTTGAGTGTTGTGGTGTGGGCTTTGAGGGCCCCACACCGGCAGGTTTAGCAAGGAAAGTTGGATCTATCCCCGCTCCGGGATCTGCCGCCCGTTTGGGCCTGGTACTCCCTAGCAGTCTCCTTACTTCCCACTCCGTGCTCTCTCTAGCTGAGATGGGTTTCGGGTAGCACCCCTAGGTGACCGTTCTCCCCCGTCGGTAGCCACTGCGTGGACGCTGTCAGACTGCAACAGCCCCAGGGATCTGCTCTCCTCCGAGCTCCCTGGACTCTACACTGAACCGGCTCACTGCCCCTCCTCTCCTGTTCTTGCCTACGCCACCTAGCAACCAGGCTCTCTTACCACACCCCTTGATTGGAGATGGAGGCTTTTGGCCCCCTCCACTATTCCAGTGGAGGTGAAGGCTTTGCCCCCCTCCTGGGATCCCCAGGGGTCCTCTCAAAGGTACATGTGTGAGACCTGATCACTATGCGCCTGTGTAGTCACACCTCGGTCAGCCTTCTGGATTACCTGTATTGTACTGTCCCCAGCATGGGTGCAGTACTCAGTGGTGCCTGACCAGGTCAGGGGCGCCACAATAACTTTCGCTACGCCAACTATCACCACATATCGCTGCTGCGACGGGGGCGGGCACTATCGCACTCAGCATCGCAGCATCGGCCTGTGATGTCGTAGTGTGCAAAGCCCGCCTAAAGGCTTCATAAACCTGTGATTATTATTATAGGGCTAGAAACCCATTATCACAACAGTCCAACACACCCTCTGCTGTGATTGACACCTCACAGTTACTACACGATCTCTATTGAGAGTCCGGTGTGCATGGGACAATGCTGCTGTGTTCCTGATTCTAAATTCTTTGATTGTTTCAGAATGGCTGCAGCCAGTAATCTATATGATACACCATTGGATTCAGAATCTCTTTACCTACATCATGTTGCTGTCAGACGAGGTAGCAAAAACCTGCTGACGGATTCTCTTTAAAGGGAACCTGTCATCAGAAATTTAGCTTTAAACCTAAAAGTTTCCCCCTCTGCAGCTCCTGGGCTGCATTCTAGCAAGGTTCCTGTACTTTTTGTGGCCCCTTTTAAACCAAATTAAATACTTTATAAACTTGTACCTTTTGCTATGTAAATTTTGTAAATCGTCCATGGGGGCGGGCTCTCTGCTGACCGTTGCTGTTCCTCCAGCACATTGACGCCATCCCCCCACGCTCCATTTCATCCATCAGGACGCCGCCCACTACGCCCGAGGTGCCGCCCACGCCAGGATCGCTGGTGACGTGTGTCCCAAGCACGAGATTATGGGCAGCGCTGTGATTGCATTGCAAGTGCCCGCCCATAATCTCGTGGACGCGCTTTCCCCCACTGCCTCCAGCGTTCTGCGCAAGCGCTCGCCGGCCAAATGACCCGACGTCACCTCCTTCCCATCTTACCCTGCAGCAGGGCAAGATGGGAAAGAGGTGATGTCGGGTCATCTGGTCAGCAAGCACTTGCGCAGAACGCTGGTGGAAGAGGGGAAAGTGCGGTCACGAGGTTATGGGCGGCACTTGCTGATGACACTCACAGGGCCGCCCATAACCTCGTGCCTGCACAAAACGTCACCAGCAGTCACACGTGCACACAGTGCACAGTACCGCTACAGTCGCACAGCGCATGCGCGGGACCACGGGCGCCCAGGGGCAGCGTCCTGAGATATGAAATTCAGCGTTGGGGGGGCGGCGTCAATGTGCTGTAGGAACAGCAACGGTCAGCAGAGAGTCCACCCCATGGACGATTTACAAAATTTACATAGCAAAAGGTACAAGTTTATAAAGTATTTAATTTGGTTTAAAAGGGGCCACAAAAAGTACAGGAACCTTGCTAGAATGCAGCCCAGGAGCTGCAGAGGGGGAAACCTTTAGGTTTAAAGCAAAATTTCTGATGACAGGTTCCCTTTAAGGCTATGTGCGCACTAGAGCTTTTTACCCGCGGATTTACCCGCGGATTTGCCGCGGAAATTTCTTGAGAAATGTCTGCAATCTTTGTGCAGACATTTCCCAGCAATTTCTATGAAAAAAAAAAAAGCTGTGCGCACTGGTGCGGATTTTTCTCAAGAAATTTCCGCGAGAAGAATTTCTCGAGAAAATTTCTTGAGAAAATGAACATGTCCATTATTTCCGCAGGTACCCTGCGGATTTCGGCAGTACAGCCTGCAAAAATCCGCAGGGAACCACCCGCGGGAAAATTGCGGCAATTCCGCGGCTATTCCGCGGCTAATCCGCGGCAAATCCGCATGCGGATTTGGTGCGGATTTTTTCCGGAGGTCCGGAAATCTTTCACTCCCAGAAGTTTCTCAAGAAATTTTCTTGAGAAACTTCTCATTTCTAGTGCGCACATAGCCTAAAGCCTGCTTTACACGGTACGACCGATTGTGCAATTTCACAATCGATCGTACCCGCCCCCGTCCTTTTTGCGTCACGGGCAAATCGCTGCCCGTGTCGCACAAAGTTAGTAACCCCCGTCACACATACTTACCTCTCGTGCGACCTCACTGTGGGCGGCGAACGTCCACTTCCTGGAGTGGGAGGGACGTTCGGCGTCACAGCGACGTCACACGGCCGCCGGCCAATGGAAGCGGAGGGGCGGAGATGAGCGGGATGTAAACATCCCGCCCACCTCCTTCCTTCCACATAGAGCCGGCGGCGGCCGCGGGAGGCAGGTGAGCTGCTCATCGTTCCCGTGGTGTCACACGGAGCGGCGTGTGCTACCACGGAAACGATGGTCAACTAAATCAAACGATATTATGGAACCTAACGAGCAGTACCCGACTCACGATTTGTGAGCGATACTGCGTCGCTAGGAGGTGTCACACAGGCCGGCATCGCCAGCGATGCCGGATGTGCGTCACAAAAACCGTGACCCCGACGATCTATCGCACGATAGATTGTCTGGTGTAAAGCACCCTTAAGTCTTCGAAGAGCCAGCCATTTGTGACCTTGAACACCTATAATATTCCATTTTAGTATTTGGTTATTTTTTTCATGTTCAGGTTGATGTAGCTAAATCACGACTATTGTTTTTGTATAGCAAGTGTGGCAGCCCCTGTGGTTCCTCTAAGATAGATATTACTGATGTGACCAAGCTTCATTGAAAAAATATAGCTCAAAATATAAAATTTAAATGATTCTGAGGGATTTTCAATCTTTTCTTTATTTCTGGGTACAAGAATATATAAATATGATATTATGAGCATTTTATACATTCATAAGAATATATATGAGTGAGTCATGCAGGAAATGCAAGCTCCGTGTTTTATTTGGTCTTACTGAATTGCTTTTAAAGAGGGGGTGAAAGGCCAAAGCATTTGTATTGTACATGTATATATGTAGTAACGGCTCCATTCCTAAAACTGCTGCAGCACATATTTCAGAGCTTAGCGTCCTCTTTCTTGCTGCTTTGAAGATAAGACCATCGATTTATGAATATTAAGATTAGTGTAAAACAACAGATGGTAAAGATTACTCAGGGAAAAGTCCCCGTTGTTAAATTATGACAGTGTATTGAACATTGTAGCTGCGGGACCAGACAGCTCCACATAAATCTGGTTCTGACAAAACTATGTGACATGGTTTACAATGCAGTCAAACGATGCTTGGGGGGTTTGGAGTAAAAAAATCTTGTGATTGCACAGATTATGGCGACATCAATATTCCTGTGTGTAAAGCTTGATCTGATATTCATGTTTGCTGCACGGATGTTGTAGAATAGATTGAACTTCTGCTCTATATCACAAGATTCTGGGAGACCGATTAGTGTATTTCTGAACACATGGTTCAAACTTGCTGTCAACTTTGCTGATAGTTGAGAACTTTTATATATACACGTTTATTAAGTTTTATTTTTTTATTGATCGAAAACCGTTTTGTCAAGTTTTTAAAATTCAAATCTGGCACCTTTCCTTGTCAGCCTTGCTTGCACCAGATATTGACAGTCTTCCTCATCAGGAGTTTTCTGTACATGCATCATCACTGGTAAAGATGGGCGCTTGCACTATTTTATATTTAGTGTAGTATACAAGCATGAGGTTCCTGTGACGAGGGTTGTAGGCTTCCATATTCTGGCCATAATACCAACTAAAACCTCATTTTTTTTTTGTACAGGATACAGCCAGGCCCCTTTCTGTTAGGCCTTGCATATTAGACTTCCTGTCCCTGTATGGTGCACAGATGGGGTACAGCTTGGCAGCCAGCCTGATCTAATAGTATGGGCGTCACCTAATAAGCTGCAGGCTTGTGACTGTGCATCTCCATGTGTGAACAGTGCTCTATGCAAGCTATTAGTGTGCAGCTTTATCATCCAGCAATCGCCCCCTCCATTTTTTTGGAAGTGTGTGTGATTTGCTCTTCCTGCACCTGTGATGCCTCCACCTAGTGGGGGCTTGGCTGTATCCTGCTAGAGTACTAGTTTTTGGCCTAGGCGATGTACAACTGCTGCCCTTCTTTGTTGTAACTAATGCTTATGTCGCGGGCGGGGAGGAGGGTGTCAGCACACTACGCTCACCCCTGCTGCTCGGGTCCGGCGGTTGCTGCTCAGTGGTGGCTCGAGCTGTGGGCCGGATCCTGGGGGTTTCTTGAGCGGCACTCCTTGCCCGTGAGTGAAAGGAGATTGTGGGGTGTGGGGATTGTTTATTGTCCGTGACGCCACCCACGGTTGTGGTGATTTCACCACCGCTGCTCAATATGGGGATCCCGGGGATGGTGATGCAGAGCAGCCAGGTGTTGTGTTGCCCCTCCGTGGGTAGGGGTTGGTGATCCCGGGGCCCGGTGATGGTGTGGAAGGTGCAGGGCCTGGTGGGCGCAGGGACGCGGGGGCAGCGCTGTGCCTTGCGGCACTGTGGTACTCACTCAGCCTGAGACGTTGACACAGTTTTACGGTAAACCACACGGCTGGAAAGACAGTTCCCACGGACGGCTGCACTTGCTCTCCCAGTAGGTGACGGTGATGTCCCTTTTCCTTGCACCTTTGTTTCTGTGTTGGTAGCGATGGGTTCCCACCGGTAACCCGCTCCCCGGCTTCAAGCTGGACCGGAGGAGCTCTACTCTTTGCCCGCAGGCGCTGGCCCTGAGAAACTGGTGCCCTGGCGGTGGCGGTGTTTCTGCTACAATGGTTGGGCTGTTGCCTTCAATCGGGACTTGGTTGTTGGGGGTCCGAGAGGCCCCTGCCCTGGTGCTGACTGTCCTTTGGTACACTGCTCCAGACCGCCGGGCCACTACCCGTCCGCGGTCCTTCCAGGAACTTCCAAACGGTCCCCCTCCAGACAGTCACCGCCGTTGCTGACCTTGCTGACCCTGTCCTGCACACAGCTGGACTACTTCAGGCTGTCTTTCTGTCACCTTTCTCCTTCTTTCAGTTCCTCCTACTCCTCCTTTACCACTTCCACTTTACTTCCTTTCACTTTCTTAGCTCATCTTAGCTGTTTACTCCTTCACTCCCCTAACTAGACTGCCTGGACTTCCCGCCTCCAGAGCTGTGTCCTCCTCGGTGGGCGGAGCCAACCGCCTGGCCCACCCCCTGGTGTGAACATCAGCCTCTGGAGGAAGGCAACAAGGATTTTAGTTTAGCTTTGGTGTTCCTAACTGGGATGTAGGGTGTGGTGGTGCAATGACCTATGACCCCTGGCTTGCCCAGGGCGTCACACTTAATTTTTGGAGAATATGTATTCCTCTTTTTGTTGCTATTATTATATTGCAAGTGGGAAAGTCAGGTCAGACAAAGAAAGGTAATATAAGAAAAAGACTGATGTCACATCCTACCTTTCTAATGTGAACAGGTACAAACTGAACATGAAACATAGTATCAAAAAGGAAAAAAGGAGACAGTTGCACCCTGTAGTGCTAAGATACATGGAACAATGAATATGGGAATATAGACATGCATTACTGCTATGAAAAAACATGAAAAAATTGAGATACTTAGCACACAAAAAGGGCCAGTTTTATGGGAGCCCAACAGCCAACAGCAAGGCGACCTCTTTTTGGTGGGTACTTATCAAACTAATGCCTCTCTTTGGGTTAAAAAATGTATGGGTGTATAGGAACCTGCAAATGGAGAATTAAACTAAAAATAACCTAAGTCTGAAGATAAAGACTGCTCAACCAGAAAGCATAATCCTGTAATCTAAGAAACAGACTGATGGCACATCCTACCTTTCTAATATGGACAGGTGCAAACTGAACATGAAACGTATTAATAAAAAAGAGACAGTTGCACTCTATAGCGCTAATATATGTTAAACAATGAATATGAAAATATAGACATGCATTACTGCTATGAAAAAAACATGAAAAAATTGATTTACTTAGCACACATAAATGGTCAGTGTTATGGGAGCCCAACAGCCAGCAGCCAGGCAATCCTCTTTTTGGTGGGTACTTATCAAACTAATGTCTCTATTTGGGTTAAAAAACATGCAATTTATGGGTGTATAGGAACCTGCAAATGGAGAATTAAAATAAAAATAACCTAAAGCTGAAGAGAAGGAGTGTTCAATCAGAAGACATAACCCTGTAATCTAAGAAACAGACTGATGGCACATCCTACCTTTCTAACATGAACAGGTGGAAACTGAACATGAAACATAGTAACAAAAAGGAAACAGTTGCACCCTGTAGTGCTAAGATATGTGGAACAATGAATATGGGAATATAGACATGCATTACTGCTATCAAAAAACATGGAAAAATTTAGATAGTTAGCACACAAAAATGGCAAGTATTATGTGAGCCCAACAGCAAGGAAACCTCTTTTTGGTGGGTACTTATTAAATTAATGCCTGTCTTTGGGTTAAAAAAAAAACAATTTAAGGGCGGACAGGAACCTGCAAATGGAGAATTTAAATAAAAATAACCTAAGGCTGAAGAGAAGGAGTGCTCAATCAGAAGGCATAACCCTGTAATCTAAGAAACAGACTGATGGCACATCCTACCTTTCTAATGTGAACAGTTTAAACAACATCATGGTGGTTCTGGGGAGTGATTGGATTAATGTCAACATCCTTTGTGGTCCTCAATTGCCAATGTTAATCAAAGGTAGAGCTTCACGTTTAGAAAAATCTGTCACCACCAGACCAGGCCCTGAAAGTAATGATCTTGGTAAAATTGGGGGTAAAATGACATCCACTAAACAGCCCCCAAAGTGCTAGACTACACCATTATGTAATGCACTGTGTCGCCAGGGGTTAAAGGGATACCCAGAACCGGGCCAAGGGGTTGCTTCTGGAAAGGGGATCACGGTGTCGTGACCCGGTCCGTGCTCCCTGGTTCCACAATAAAAAGGGGGGTTATGTTCGTGACGCCACCCGTGGAATGTGATCAGAGATGACCACCGCTGCTGCAGAACCTCCGGGGTGATGGAAGGCAGCTTGAGATGGGACGGCTCCCCACGGGTAGAGCCTTTTCCCCGGGGCAGTATGTTAGTCTATGGGGGGAGTGCAGGACACGAGCACAATAAACAGGCAGACTCACGGTTTTGCAGTTTCTTTGTCCTTTACTGTAGATGGCATTCAGCAGAGTACTGTCCACGGAGTCTGTGAGGGGTTCAGGGTTTCTCCCGCCCAGCCGGGCCGTTTTGGCTTCCTTGCCTGCACTGTGTGTCTGTGGCCCTGCTGATGTGTGAACTATGCAGCCGGCCCTGTGCTCCTCGGTACCGACCTGACAGGCAACTCGAGTCCTTCCTAGTATGTTCCTGAACTCTGCGCTTGTTGCTTGTGTCTGTGGTACAGGTGAAAGATCTGGAATCCTCACTTCTCTGGTGGTGACTGTGCAGTATGTAACCTGCAGTCTCGGATCCAGCATCCGTTCTTGTGCTCCACTGGGATAATCTCAGCAATGCTCTGCCTCCCAGGAATGTTCTCTGTGTAATCTGTCTCCTTTCCTCAGACCCTCAGCTAGGCCTGGAATTGGTCAGTGGATCCTGAGGTGAGCTAAAGCCAGCTTCCAACCTGCAGAGATCTTGTCTCCTCAGTGCTCTGCACTGAACTTCCAAACTGAAACTACTTCTGACCATTTCCTCCCCCCCAGCAGAATGTACAGGGAAGCAGCTTGGTCTCCCCCTTCTGGCCAGGAGGTCTTGGTGTTGTGTGTGGGGAGTTAACCCTTTGTGTTGTTACTGTGGCAACCCTGGGGTGCCACATTCCCCCTTAGTGAAGAACAGTACTCCGGGACTGTGAAACAAACAAACAAGTTATCACAACAATTGTATATATACAGAGTCTCAAAAGGAAAAAATACAAAAACCTTAAAGCTCAAAAAGAGTCCAAAATGTTCAAAAATATGTAAGTGGTCATACAGTATAGTCTCTGTAGGTACTGGGCTTTTGGTCTTAACGTTGCAATTAAATAAACATTTCAATCAACAAACACTTCTTAAAGGTGTCTCTACTCTGGTCATAAGTGCAGTAGGCCTCACGGCCCTCGGGCCACCAACAATGTGATCAAGTTGTAACTCTCCGTGCTGCCACCTTACACCACTCTTCTCTCACCTTTTCTGTACACTAAACTGTTACGGTTTTTCATATAAACATTATAACATATGTACATTTTATATGCAATTCCACATTAGTCTTTATATCTTGCTGGTATCTGACCCTGAGTACTACGCTGTGACCTGCGTACTGTTGCTGTACTGGGTGTACTTAGCATAATGGTGTGGGTGGAAGTGTACCTATTTGGTGTTTCTGGTACTTGTGAGGATGGGGGGCTGACTGTAGGACTGGCAAGCTCACTGGGACCAGGAATCTGTTCTTCCTCTACGGTTTCGACTTCCAGTTCTTCTTGTCTTGAGACTTCTTGTGGAATGGGTTCTGATTGTGGTTCCACCACTTGAGGGAAGGCGATCATTGGGACTACTACTGCTCCATAGTAATTTGGCCATGTTTTTGGGAAATCTCCTAAGACTGTATGGAACACGTCTTCTTCCTTCTTGACAGGTTGTACCTGTATGGGTAAGGTGACTTCTGGTGTCTTCAGGGTTTCAGGACACGGTTTGAGTTGATCTCTTGACACGACAGCTGATGTCCTTCCTTCATCCTTACTGATGAGACACACTTTGGGATTATCCATACTTGATGGTAAGACTGTATATGGGGTGGTTTCCCACTGATTATCCAATTTGTTTGTGCGTCGTTTCCTCTTGAGAACTTGGTCACCAGGTTGCAATGGGGTTGCTAGAGCATGCTGGTTGAAGTTTCTCTCCTGTCTTCCCCTAGCTTGTTGGAGACTTTTCTCTACGCACTCTTGTACTTGGCGATACTGCTGCTGACGTAGGGTATCCCAATTGGATTCTTGAACTTCTGCATCTGGCTTCAGAATTCCCATATCTAAATCAATTGGCAGTTTACCGGGCCTTGCACGCATGAGGTAAGCGGGGGTGCAGTTTGTAGAACTCACCGGGACATGATTGTACAAGTCCACCAAGTCTGGCAATTTCTCTGGCCATTGATTTCTTTCTGACTCTGGTAAGGTCTTCAACAGGTCAATCACAATATGGTTCATCTTCTCACATAAGCCATTTGTTTGGGGATGGTATGCTGTTGTGCGGATCTTTTTACAGCCATACATGTTGCAGAATTCTTGGAAAATCTGTGATTCAAAAGCTGGACCTTGATCTGCAAGGACTTGTTCTGGGTAACCATGGGGTCTGCAAAAGTACGTCTGGAATGCTTTAGCTGCTGTTCTAGCTGTAAGGTCTTTCACGGGTACCACCACTAAGAAGCGTGAGTAATGGTCCACGATGGTTAAGGCATAGACATAGCCGGACCGGCTTGGCGACAACTTGACGTGGTCTAATGCGACTAGCTCGAGTGGTTGCTTGGTTACTATGGACTGGAGTGGAGCTCTCTGGTTCTGTTGATCCTTTCTTCTGAGGTTGCACGGTCCGCATTTTCTACACCAATCTTCAATTGATTTTCTCATGCCAACCCAGTAGAATCTTTCTCTTAAGAGCACTTCCAACTTTTTCCAACCAAAATGACCAGCACCGTTGTGGTAAGCTTCCAGAACCATCTTGACATCTCTCTTGGGCACGATGATCTGCCAGACCAACTCATGTGTTTTTGGATTGGTGTGCCTTCTACAGAGCTTCCCTTGGTACAGGAACAATTTACCTCTCTCCTTCCAGAGATGTTGCGTCTCAGCTGGGGCATTCTGATTAGGGTAAGCACCTTGTTGTGTAAGCAGTTCTTTCACTAGCTTCACAGCTGGATCGCTGTCTTGTGTGTCAGCCCATCCGTGGTGTGCTAATGGGTTGAGAGTTGCCTGCTGTTGTTTTTGGTAGACACTCGGTTGATACTGTCCCACCTTAGGACGGTGAAAGGCCGGCAGCTCAATTTCTTCCAGTCCCTCCGGTTCCTCTTCCACGTTCCCTGAGTGTGGCATCCGGGATAAGGCATCTGCATTCCCATTCTTGAGGCCTGCCCTGTACTTGATGACAAAGTTGTAGTTTGACAGTCGGGCTATCCATCGCTGTTCCAGCGCACCTAATTTTGCCGAGTCCAGGTGGGTCAACGGATTGTTGTCAGTAAAGATGATAAATTCTGCAGCTGCCAGGTAGTGTTTGAAACGCTCTGTTACAGCCCAAACTACTGCCAGTAGTTCTAACTTGAAGGAGCTGTAATTCTCTGGGTTTCTTTCTGTAGGCCGGAGCTTCCTGCTTGCAAAGGCAATAACTTTCTCTTTGCCTTCCTGCTTTTGAGACAATACTGCTCCCAGTCCTACGTTGCTGGCATCCGTGTACAAAATGAAGGGCTGATGGTAATCTGGATATGCCAGGATCTCTTCTCCTGTCAGTGCCCACTTCAACTTCTTAAAGGACTCTTCTCTCTCATCACTCCACTGGAAAGGAGGATTTCGGGCTGCAGACTTCTTTGACTGTCCTACCAGGATGTCTTGTAGGGGAGCTGCTAGCTTCGTGAACCCTTTTATAAATCTTCTATAGTAGCCCACCAGTCCCAGGAATTGCCTCACCTCTTTCACGCTGGTGGGTCTCGGCCAATCTCTGATCACGGTAACTTTTTCAGGATCTGGTGCTACCCCTTCTGAGCTCACGACATGTCCCAGGTACTGTACCCTTGGCTTTAGAAGGTGACACTTGGATGGCTTGATTTTCATGCCGTATCCGGATAAGGCTTCAAACACTTCTGCCAGGTCTTGTAGATGCTGTTCATAGGTCTTGGAGTAGACTATGACGTCATCCAGGTACAGGAGGACAGTTTCAAAGTTCTTATGTCCTAGGCAGCACTCCATCAGTCGCTGGAAGGTTCCAGGCGCATTGCAGAGTCCAAACGGCATACAATTGAACTCACAGAGGCCCATCGGCGTGGTGAACGCTGTCTTCTCCTTGTCAGCCTCTGCCACAGGAACTTGCCAATACCCACTAGTCAGATCTACGGTGGAAAAGTAAGTAGCGGATTTTAATGCAGCCAATGACTCTTCTATCCTAGGTAATGGGTATGCATCCTTGTGTGTAATGCGGTTGATCCGTCTGTAGTCTACACACATCCTCATGGTCCCATCTTTTTTTCTTAACTAGCACTAGTGGGGCTGCCCAGGGGCTACAACTGTCTCTTATTACTCCTGCTTCTTTCATTTCTTTGAGCATGTCTTTGGCGCATTGGTAGTGAGCCGGTGGTACTGGTCTATACCTCTCCTTTATGGGTGGATGGTTACCTGTGGGTATAGTGTGCTCTACCCCTTTGATCTGCCCAAAGTCTAATGGGTGTTTGCTGAATATTTGTTCATATTCCTTCACTACCCTGTATACTCCATGCTTTTGATGGAAGGGTGTAGAATCGGTACCTACATGTAGCTTTTGGCACCAATCCTCCAGCTTTCCCTCTGAGCCATTGTCCTCCGCCTGATTTGACGGCTTCAAGGGCTCAACGGTGGTGATGGCGTTGTTATCAACCGTATATAGCTTAGCCATGGTAGCATACTTAGGTAGGGTGACCTCATCTTCTCCACAATTTAGAAGGCGTATTGGCACTCTCCCCCTGTGTACCTCAACTATTCCTCTGGCCGTCAGTACAGTGGGCCTACTGTCTGAGTACACGGGTTCTACCAGGGCCTGATAGTCTCGCCCTCTGATGCCTATTGCAGCTCTACACCAGACCAGCATTTCTGTTTTGGGAGGAATTACAATAGGTATTGGGTCACTTACCCTTGCACTGCCAATTTCACCTCCTGACATTTCCACCTGCTGCTTCAGCATCAAGGCTTTAATTTCCTTCTGCAGGAGTCTCTGTTGCCCAGGTTTGGCAGTCTCGACGATCTGCTGCAAGACAGTAATTACCTCTGCAAAACAATTTTCAATTACATTCATTCCTAGCAGCATAGTTGGTTCACGTTCTCGTCGGTCAACATCAACAATGATAATACCCTGATTCTGCAATTCTACTCTCCCAATCTTAATGGTCATTTCTCTGAAACCAACCTGTGGTACTAATTCACCATTGCTAGCCCATATATTCAATGCAACATTAGATGGACCACTGCTAACGTCTGAATCAGCCCAGTACCTCTTATAAAGGACATGCGGAATTGATGATATTTGGGAACCAGTGTCCAGCAAGGCGTTGAGCGGAATGCCATCCAGCACGATGGGGATGACTGGACGTCCTCCCACATACTTGTCGTGCCAGGGTGAGGGACCTTGAGAGTTCATTCCTGAGGAGCGGCCCGCCTCCCCAGGGGATCCCCATTTAAAGCACATTCACGGGCAAAGTGACCTGGCTCATTGCAACGGCGGCAAATGGGCTGTCCATCCGGCTGGTAGCGGTCGCTGGGTCGTCCTCTCGTCGCTTGGTATCTCCTAGGCCTCATCCATGGGACATCCTCCTTGCTGGTCGCCAGCTCAATCTTGGGTGCAGACTTGGATCCACGCAGCTCCTGGACGATTCTAGCCATGGAAGCAACAGTGTCTGTAAGGGCTTCAAGCCTTTGATGGAGAGCCTCATTAGTGATGGGCTCCAGGTGGTTAGCAGCAGCCGCTGACATGGCCGATGTCACCGGCACTACTGGCTGCTGGGGTGCCACTGTAAGGTGTTGAACAGAGTCTATATCCTGCGGCTCCTCCACCTGCTGGAGGCGGATGGCTCTATCCTTTAGCTGGGCAAATGTTAGTCCTGGATCCTGGATCACCATCATGCTCAGTTGTCCCCGGTGGGAAGGGGATGAGAGTCCATCCAGGAATTGGTCTATCAGCAGCTTATCTGCTCCAGGAGCTAAGGCAGGTTCTGCTAATTTAAGTGCTCTGAGCGCCTCCTGCAAGTTTAAGGCAAAGTCTCTTGCGCTCTCTCTAGGTTTTTGCTTGCATCCAAAGAACCTCATTTTAGCCCGGCTGCCAGCAGTGGATTCAAAAGTTGCTTTTAGTCCAGCTATTATATGCTCTACAGTGTCCTTTGCATCGTCCGGCCAGGATGTAGCCTCCCGCTGGGCATTGCCGGTTAACTGTCCCATAAGCATACCAACACGCTGAGCTTCTGTCAGGGGGTACATGCTGTAGTAGATTTTTAGCTTTCCGATAAAGTCATTAAGTGTGTTGGGCTCACCTGAGTACTGTGGCAGCCACACTGCACCCGGGGTGTACGGCATCAGGAACGGCATGATAGGTGCCGCTGCACCGCCGGGTACAACAGCGTCTCCCTGCTGCGACATCTTTGCGCCCCCTTAGTTAATTTCACCAGTCTTCTTGACAGCAAGCCTGGGACACTTTTCTGCGTTTTCGTTCGGGTCGCAGCACCGAGCGCACCTCCTCTGCAAGCGGTGGGCGGAGTCTTAGTTTAGGCGCGATGTTTTCCCGCGCGTAGCAGGTAATGGCGCGATTAAAGATGGCGCCTGGAAAATTTTACCAATGATGTTTTTGGATTTTTCCAGGTATCTTTGCAAAGTTTAAAGTCCGTTCTTTGTTGCAACAATTCACAGTGCAAGTCTTTTATGCGATGCAATAAGTCTTTACAGGCACACGTCACCCGGGTTGCAGCCGGGTCCAGTCCGCATCCTGTTCGTGACGCCAAAGCTGTGTCGCCAGGGGTTAAAGGGATACCCAGAACCGGGCCAAGGGGTTGCTTCTGGAAAGGGGATCACGGTGTCGTGACCCGGTCCGTGCTCCCTGGTTCCACAATAAAAAGGGGGGTTATGTTCGTGACGCCACCCGTGGAATGTGATCAGAGATGACCACCGCTGCTGCAGAACCTCCGGGGTGATGGAAGGCAGCTTGAGATGGGACGGCTCCCCACGGGTAGAGCCTTTTCCCCGGGGCAGTATGTTAGTCTATGGGGGGAGTGCAGGACACGAGCACAATAAACAGGCAGACTCACGGTTTTGCAGTTTCTTTGTCCTTTACTGTAGATGGCATTCAGCAGAGTACTGTCCACGGAGTCTGTGAGGGGTTCAGGGTTTCTCCCGCCCAGCCGGGCCGTTTTGGCTTCCTTGCCTGCACTGTGTGTCTGTGGCCCTGCTGATGTGTGAACTATGCAGCCGGCCCTGTGCTCCTCGGTACCGACCTGACAGGCAACTCGAGTCCTTCCTAGTATGTTCCTGAACTCTGCGCTTGTTGCTTGTGTCTGTGGTACAGGTGAAAGATCTGGAATCCTCACTTCTCTGGTGGTGACTGTGCAGTATGTAACCTGCAGTCTCGGATCCAGCATCCGTTCTTGTGCTCCACTGGGATAATCTCAGCAATGCTCTGCCTCCCAGGAATGTTCTCTGTGTAATCTGTCTCCTTTCCTCAGACCCTCAGCTAGGCCTGGAATTGGTCAGTGGATCCTGAGGTGAGCTAAAGCCAGCTTCCAACCTGCAGAGATCTTGTCTCCTCAGTGCTCTGCACTGAACTTCCAAACTGAAACTACTTCTGACCATTTCCTCCCCCCCAGCAGAATGTACAGGGAAGCAGCTTGGTCTCCCCCTTCTGGCCAGGAGGTCTTGGTGTTGTGTGTGGGGAGTTAACCCTTTGTGTTGTTACTGTGGCAACCCTGGGGTGCCACAGCACCATATCAATATCCATTCAGCCCACTCACCTTATTTATGGAGGTTTTAGTTTTTTGTTTCGTGGATGCAATGACATTCACTGGCATACTTCTTTGGGGGTAAAACAATGATTCCGCTTTTCTTCAATGTTAGATTTTTTTTGTATGTATTTTTGCATTAATAATTATTTTTTAATCATTTATTATTACAACAAAATAAATATAGTGTTTTAAGTTTTATTTTCCTGAAGGCTCTTGGAGCTGCCATTTTTATTTTCTGATGTGTGAGGGCACAATATTTACACACCATGAATACAGCAGCCTCAAGCCATAGCAGACCACATCTCCTATACTGGGGCTGCCTCAGCTGTGAACTTGGCTGTCCAGTTCACAGCTGTGGTGAGAGCCAGGTGCCATTTTATTGTAGCCCATAGCTGTGCTCTGAGCTAAAATTTGCCCATGTCACCATTTAAGTGTTCAATAGTGAGTGGTGACAGGAAGTCCAGGCAATGAGCAGTGGCAGCGGCGGTCAGTGCAGATCGGCCAGCCTGACATTGTGCTGTTAATACCAGGCTACCGACTTGTTCTCACCAATGGATGAAGTCACTGTCATAGCCCTGTTTTGATCAATGAGAACAAGTATGTGGTGGTAACTTAACAGCTTGATAGCCTGGTAATAATAGTACAATGCCAGGCTGCCTAACCTGTACTCATGGCGCACTGTCACCACAGTGTTCACAGCACAATACTGACATCATCATGCTACCATGATCTGAGCAATGACTCAGCTCTGCTCAGTTAGGGGTGCTTCACACACAGCGAGCTCGCTGCCGAGATCGCTGCTGAGTCACGCTTTTTGTGACGCAGCAGTGACCTCATTAGCGATCTCGCTGTGTGTGACACTGAGCAGCGATCTGGCCCCTGCTGCGAGATCGCTGCTCGTTACAGATAGCCCTGGTTCGTTTTCTTCAAAGGCGCTCTCCCACTGTGACACACAGATCGCTGTGTGTGACAGCGAGAGAGCGACGAAATGAAGCGAGCAGGGAGCAGGAGCCGGCATCTGGCAGCTGCGGTAAGTTGTAACCAAGATAAACATCGGGTAACCAAGGTGGTTACCCGATATTTACCTTAGTTACCAGCCTCCGCAGCTCTCACGCTGCCTGTGCTGCCGGCTCCGGCTCTCTGCACATGTAGCTGCATTACACATCGGGTTAATTAACCCGATGTGTACTGTAGCTAGGAGAGCAAGGAGCCAGCGCTAAGCGGTGTGCGCTGGTAACTAATGTAAACATCGGGTAACCATACCCGACGTTTACCTTAGTTACCAGTGTCCGCAGCTTCCAGACGCCGGCTCCGTGCAAGCGCAGCGTCGCTTGCACGTCGCTGCTGGCTGGGGGCTGGTCACTGGTCGCTGGTGAGATCTGCCTGTTTGACAGCTCACCAGCGACCATGTAGCGATGCAGCAGCGATCCTGACCAGGTCAGATCGCTGATCGGATCGCTGCTGCATCGCTAAAGTGTGAAGGCACCCTAAGGCTACTTTCACACATCAGTTTTTTGGCATCAGGCACAATCCGGAGTGTGCCTGATGCAATGGATCCGGCGCAGAATATGCAAAAACGGATGCGCCTGATCCTTTTTTTTATGGATCCAGTATACCTGATCCGTCAAAAAACGGATCTGGCGCATCCGTTTTTTTGCATCCCTTTCGTCCGTCTTTTTGCTGGATTAGTTTTTTTCAATAAATTGGAGCATGCTCAGTTTAAAAAAACAGATCCGGAGGCCGCATCCGTTTTTTGCCGCACCGCGCCGGATCCAGCATCCATAGGCTTCCATTGTGAATCATGCCGTATCGCGCCGTGTCCGGCGCGATACGATTTTTTTTTTTCAGAGACAAAAAACGTTCAATGAGAGGTTCCATCCGGCCGCCGCATTGAGTAATTACGCTGGATCCGTCAAAAGCTGGATGCAACACAAGGCCATCAGGCACAATCCGGCACTAATACAAATCAATGGGGATAAAACGGATCCGGCGCCAGATCCGTTTTATCCATTTTTTTCCGGATTGTGCCTGATGGAAAAAAACTGATGTGTGAACGTAGCCTAATCCTATCATATGTGACACATTGAGCATTGCAATGCCAACAAACAGATTCAGCTCTGCCAGCCGTCCTCAGAGAAGCTCAGTTACCAACATAGTGTCTGTGCAGGGGAATCCTAAACTTCATCTTCCTTTATGCTTTTGCATATGCCCAAAATGGTGGGCAGTGTAGTGCATAATGAAACTGCCCCAGACTGGGCAGCAAGGGGTTAACCCCAGTGCTGTTTTTGTCCAGCCCCCTCTCCCGTCCAAGCCCTGCTCTTCCTGTGTTTGGGAGGGGACTCCGTCCTGGCCCCTCCCAAATTCCCAATCCCACCTATAGGGTGTAATTTCTACCTATATATTGGGGTCTGGGCCGGTGTCCGGCCTCTTCCCCTGGTATCCCAGGATCCGGAGCAGCTCTGCCTGGTGGAAGCAGGAGAAACCCGATGGACCTTCACATCCTTGAGACGCTGCAGGCCCATGCGTGGCATGAAGGTTAGGGATGACTGGCTCATTTATTTGCAGAGCTCAGCTCTCCTCAGTTACAGCTAGGGGCTATGTTGCAGACAGCTGCAGCACCTGCAGGGGAAGTGTTTCTTCTCCTAGGTGCTTCCCTCGGGCCCCTGCCCCACGTGCATCCCTGTTTTTCCTGTCCCTGCTTTTAGCACGGCAGGCAGGCTTTAATAAACACCTCACAACTGTTGCTCCCTCAGCCCCCCTCCCTGTTTTCACACAGCACAGTTTGCTGCACGCCCCCTTCATCTCCCCTGCAGCCCCAGCACGTCTAGTGCATTAGCATCACAGCAGTATTACTTTAACCCCTCATATACTGCCATGGACAATGACACCACTTCCTCTTCTGCAGGTTTTGGGCAGTGTGTCTGCTCACCAGCCTGTATCCCTGGCTCCCCCACCCCTAACTCCCCTCCTGTGCTGCATACCTGTGATGGTCTGCCACGTTCTCAATTAACCCTTGATGCCCAAGCTGTCCCCTTCTTCACATCCACAGCTACTTTCACAATGTCTAAATCCTTGCAGACCACAGGGGTCCTGCTTATGTCCTACCAGTTATTGGTCCCGCTTCCCCCCTGCGTTGGGCTATGTGCCCACGTGGTGTGTTTTCATGCAGTTACGCTGCGTTCTGCACCGCAGCGTGGCTGCATGCGTCCTGCGCCCCAGCACAATCTATGAAGATTGTGCATAATTCATGCCCACATGGTGTATTGGAGCGCAGCGCTTCGGCTACTGCCGGGGCGCTGCGTTCTAAGAAGTGATATGTCGCTTCTTTGGTGCGCTCTGCATGCGGCCCCTGCTCTGTCTATGGGGGGGGGGCTGCGTGCGGAGCGCATGAAATCGGCTTTTCGGTACGGACTGTTTCTGCGGCGGTTTGGGGCGCACGCGTGCTGTTCAGATCGCTGCAGAGATTTCTGTAGGGATAGAACGCAGCGTGGGCACATAGCCTTGCATCGGTCGGATCTGCACGATCAGCGTCGCTCGCCGGATTGGTGCAGGAGGCGCTTGAGGCATTCTTCACGGAACTTCTCCCGTACACACAGAAGCCGGCGTTCACACTCATCTGGTAGAAGTCGCCTTTTGAATTCCTTTTGAGGGCTCAAGCGTCTCGAGGGTGACTGATGAGTGTGCACGAACATCTATGGTGCAGCCTACGAGGACACAGAGGAATTGGTCTGCTACTGAACAGCCCGGGGATGTGAGGTATGCCCCTTCCCACGTCAGCGGTGGTGTATCTACGGCGAATTCCCCAGAGATGGCATCCACATCAACATCCGGTGTGTTCACGGAGGCTTGGGGGATTAAGGAATTACAGCTCCTTAAGGTGGCATTCTCCATCTTCATTGTTTGAGAGATCGGGCGCTTCGAGGATGCCTGGCGGTCTTGTGCTGTCACGTCAGCGGTGGTGTTTTGATGGATACTCCCCCTGTGATAGCATCATGTCGACTAAGTTACGTTTATATTTGTCCCAGTACTTATGATAAGAAACCCAGGGCACGAGAACGATTAGTAATTGGCTACAGGTTTTTCAGTCCTGGGTCAGAAACATCCCGACCGTGGTCCTGAAATGTTCATTTATCAATACCTAATTTATAGTTCCTATAAACTCACGGTGGTTATGGGTGTAGTTGGTATTATGAGGATTTTCAGCGTCGGCTTGTTACACCCTGGCATTGGTTTGAGTGTCCAAGCCATGGATTTCTGGCGTAGGTTAATGACCGTACAGAAGCCAGTATACCACTTTTCAATCCACGGCCACTGTGCCGGGAGCTTCACAAGGTCCAGCCATGGTGGCCGTGCGCCGCCCAGGAGCGTGTTGGTTGTTTAATGATTGACACTTCCGGTTCTTTGGGTTATGCAATACTAGCATGAGTGTTCTGCTTGCTGCGGAGCCATTTGGCTGTCCAAGGTCCTCGGTAAAATGGTACAAATGTCTCAGACGACCCCGGTAAAGGTATCAGAGATGCCCCTTGTGGCTTGACAAATATCCCAATAAGGATGTGGCTGGTCATATCAGTTTTGTATTTTTCTTTCACTTTATTTATTCCATTTAATTTTCCTAATTGCTCCCTTATTGTCGCTAAAAGGAACCGGGTAGATTTCAATTGATACACCACCTACTGTATCTCACCCACACGGCGGGTCTGTTAATCATGGTATCCCTCCTGAGTAAGCTTTGATTTCTGTGTCTTTTTACAGTGTAATTTCTCTTATACGGGAGTTCGGACGTAGTGCACTTTTGCTTAATCTGATATCGAATCTGTGTTTTGTCCGCTACCTGTTCATCCGTACTGTTCCATAGTTTGGGTTGTTGCATGTAGGGCAATTTTTGTTGCGATTCTTGACTTCCCATGGGATGCTTTATGTCATTCCATTATTTTGAACTCTTCAGTTCATTTCTTCAATGGGTGCGGTGGTGTGAGACGGTCTCAAAATTTGTCACTCACTACTTGATGATTTTCTTTAATTGCTCTAGTGACTTCGATGAATGCAAACAATTTTTGACATTTTTTTCAGTTGATATTGAGTTTGTTGTCCCTTTGCCCCCAAACAAACGTAAGGCACGAAAGATTCAGACCCTGTTTCGATTGGGTGTGGGTTTTTGTCTTTGTACGGTGCAGCTTAAAGGGATTTTCTACATACCATGAAAATACATTCACTTTGTCTAATTGGTAATTCTGTTGGACAATTTTGTTGCTTATGTGATGTTATATTACTGAACCGCAGCATTAGAGAGGTCAGAATTACAGTCCGAGCTAATTAGAATTACAGGCATAGTATAGTTATAAGTATTTGTGTCTTTACAGGAAAGTTGCATTGCGCCAAATGCAGTTCACCGCCTCTCATTGTCCACTAGGGGCGCTTCACCCTGACCACAGGATTCATAAGTCCACCAGAGGGGCGCTTCACCCTGACCACAGGATTACGTATTACTTCTGATTTACTGATTTGGTCTCAATTCCTTTTCACCTTTAATGAGTGCATGTTCAACATGTGTTCTGTGGTGTCTAACGAGGTTTTATTTTTGCTCACCAATGCGTCTTTTTTTCCCTGATGGTTTTAGCGCTGTTTTTGGCAATCAGTGGTGCCGGGGCACCTGGCCCTCACCTTGTTAACTTTTTGTTTTACTGCTAATTTTTCCCTTTCAGAATTGATCCCTATTGTCATTGCTGTGGAGTTTTGCCACAAGTCACTAGCCAACTGTAATATTTTGTTTGCTGTTACGCTGCATACAATACACATTTGGATCCGAGCATGGGCTACGGGTTCTCAGAGTAATGCTCCATATTGATTGTCTCGTTTCTGTTTGCAGGATTTTTCAGCCGGTACCCAATGCCAGCCCGGTGGGTTGCCATTGCCACACCGCTGCGAGATCTTGTCGGGGCCACCTCCTGACAGAGATTAGGACTTCAGATCCCCCTTCAAAGTGGCAACTTTATGGATAGGCATGAAACAGTGGTTAGGTATAGGTATTCTGGTAGCTGGTCCCTCGGTTCTTATAATTTTACCCGTTCGGAGGTTACCCTCTAATATTTGATGCACCTTTATAACTTTGGTTCTTTCGCCTCTGTAGCCCAGAAGCATTTATTTGTATTTTGTTTCATTTTTTGATGGGATGTTCTACGTTACTAAATCTTGTTATTTGCAAATCCCTTTAATGGCTGGTTTAAGTCCCACCAATCCATAGATAAGAGGCATCCCAATTTTTTTTTACCTGATGCTTCTTCAGTTAATCGACTATGCTGGCTGTTTGTTCAATCCCACGGGAGATATCCCTGTTGTCCACAACCTTTAACTTGGCCTTTTCTGGGCCCTCAGAGTCAGCGAACTCGCCACACTGTCCAAGAATAGTTTTGTTGCCTTCAATTGTGTGCCATACTACTTATTGACCCTTCATGCGTATCCGCATTCAGGAGCCCAAACTGACCAAGTGGCCAGAGATTCTGGGATTAGACTGTTCCTTCCCCTGGCCCTACCTGCCCTTTGCGTTTGATGGAATTTTTGTTTGTCGGTCTACTGGTACCTCACTGTTAGTTTATTAGGATGGTTCCCCCCTTACTAGGTACCAGTTTATCGCCCCTTTTTTTCGGTGCTGCCTCACCGCTTGCGGTTTTTTCACCCCCTGATCACTTTGGGACTCATTCCTTTTCATTGTGGCAGCCACTGAGGCTGCCAGGGCGGGTTTTATCAGAATCTGATATACAGTGCATATTGGTAAATTGCGCTTTGCTTTTTTTGTCAGATATGCATCGCACGATTTATTGCAGGAAGTAACCAATTTGATAGCACATTTACTTTAATTTCTTTAAAGGTTCGGCATTGCTATAAAAAAAAAAAAAAAAAAAAGGTTTTTGGATTGTTGGCAATTTCTACGTGTTTTGGGCTGTTCAGAGAGCTGGTAACAGTCGCAATCTTGGATTCTACTGTCGAACTGCTTAGTGGTTGGGTTCGAGGCCTGAGATGGCTCAGGTCTTGTTGGAGGTGGTTGCCATCAGCAGGCAGTTGTCTGCTCCGATGATTTTAGTTGGAAGGTGACAACCGAAGGTTAATGCTTCAAGATGGTGTGCTCTTGGCAGATATCGGTCTGGATACAATTTTATCTATGATCCAGGGCGGCCTGGAGCAAGCCTTTTTTCCAAATGGTGGGGGTCGGAGTTCAGTTTGAGACTGGTCTCCTCCTTGGCATGTGTCAACAGCATTCTGGTGAGAGAGCGGAAGTCCTTGGTCCTGTGGTAGAGTGTCCCTTCTCACCTGGAGTCAAGTTATGTTTTACAAGTTCTAAAGAGTTTGGAAAAAGTTTATAAAATATGTTTTACAAGTTTTAATGAGTTTGGAAAAGTTTGTAAAATAATAATATATCAGTAAAGCTGTGACCGATATCTGCCAACAAAATGGTGTCTGTCTTTATTTCATTAGGACAGGCCTTTATTTGGATGCAATGGTTCTTTGTTTTTGTCTGTGCAGTCTGGTGGGCAGTGTAGTGCATAATGAAACTGCCCCAGACTGGGCAGCAAGGGGTTAACCCCAATGCTGTTTTTGTCCAGCCCCCTCTCCCGTCCAGGCCCTGCTCTTCCTGTGTTTGGGAGGGGACTCCGTCCTGGCCCCTCCCGAATTCCCAATCCCACCTATAGGGTGTAATTTCTACCTATATATTGGGGTCTGGGCCGGTGTCCGGCCTCTTCCCCTGGTATCCCAGGATCCGGAGCAGCTCTCCCTCCCTCCCTCCCTATTGTAAAATGCTTGTTTTTTACTTGTTTTTCTTTTTTGGTAACAGTTTCTAAATGTTTGTACAGTGAAGTCACAGCAGCATGTGTCAACAGCATTCTGGTGAGAGAGCGGAAGTCCTTGGTCCTGTGGTAGAGTGTCCCTTCTCACCTGGAGTCAAGTTATGTTTTACAAGTTCTAAAGAGTTTGGAAAAAGTTTATAAAATATGTTTTACAAGTTTTAATGAGTTTGGAAAAGTTTGTAAAATAATAATATATCAGTAAAGCTGTGACCGATATCTGCCAACAAAATGGTGTCTGTCTTTATTTCATTAGGACGGGCCTTTATTTGGATGCAATGGTTCTTTGTTTTTGTCTGTGCAGTCGGGCAGGTCAGGCGTGACATCAGACACATGCATGCAAATACTGCAGTCATAATTAAGGTACAGTAGCAGTGCACTGGATTTTCATGCTAAATTTCAGCAGCCACTCACCATAGTGTTTAAAATTAAAAATATCAAACATTATTTTTCATACTTTATACCATTGAAAAAAATGTAAAATACATTTTTTAAAATTAAATCACTATTACTTTACATTTTTTCAATTGTTAAGAGAAAAATGTCTTGACACGTGCCCTTACACGTAAGGCCAATTAATTAACATTGGCATTGTGCTTGCCAGTCTTAATGAAGGGCTCACTGGAATATGATGTGCAGAATTCAATAGGAGGTGTACTCCACTTATTGAATTCAGTGTATCTTCTCAGTGACGTGCACAATACTACAAATTCTACTCCAAGTAGCATTTCTGGCTTAATAAATTACAGCAACTTTTAATAAATTCGACAGGCTCACCCAGCCACAACACATCCTGCCTTGGCTCCTTCCCAGCTTCACACTAATTTTGTCAGAGCTAATGTCACATGTACATGCACAAATACACAAATAGTGAGCCAGTCAATTACATAACACATGAAATCAGCCTGCCTGGGAAATTCCCGATTACCAGGGCAACGGCCTGGGAGGTGGGACAGCACTGGGGAAGTTACAGAACACACAGGAAATCACTTCAGAATAGTCTGTGACACAGAACAACACAGTTGCTGGAGAAAGTGCTTAGGAGCTTCTCCAGCTTCTCCAGCTAGGACTAGCCCAACTGGAAGAGGCAGGAGACGACTGGGTGAGCAAGAAAGACAGAGGAGAAACACGGTTGCTGAGGGGAGAGCTTCATTGTTCCCTCAGAACCGGCGCAGAGCAGGGTGTAGAGCCCTAGGGTGGAACATACTTCATGTTGGACTACCAGAATCTGCAGGACAGGGGGATTGTACGTCCCTCTGGCCACAACCAATTCCCGCAGCACAGTGGCACATAGGGCCCGGGGTCTGGATTATGGTTAGGCCCCACAGCGGACCCGCGTCACCTGCATATGGGATTGTAGCTGAGGTACAAGAACCGGGGTCCCCAAGTAGCTTCAGGCCACGGATATCCAACACCAAGCACAAGGAGGAAGGTCTCTCAGTTCACAGCATCGGCGTTGACCTTGGACTTACCCAGGATTGGCTGGGGCCCATCATGGCGGAGACTGTACCTTGAGTGCAGCACCAGAACTGTGAGTAAATCTTGACCCGCACCTGCTGCTTCAGACTATCAATACCGGCGCCGTCACCCCATGCTCCAGCGCCAGCGGCCGACTATCATCCCCATCATCCTCCCCAGAGCCCGCTCCACCTCTGGGGAGCAGAACCATTCTTGCTGTGATACCACCAGCCCGGGAGGACAGCACCCGCAGCGGCGGCTAATCCCTGGCCACATACCGCATGTGGCATCACATGACAAACTTTCATCCCATCCTCCATTCAGTTCTCCCTTTTATTGTACACCTCTGGGCCACGAAGTCGGGCAGGGCCACCCATAACATCCCCATACTCGACATCACTGGACTGGCGATGAGTAAAGTTAACCCCTTGACCCGTGGGTGCTACAGTGGGGGATGTCTGAGTCTCCTTCCTGGCCCTGCTCCTGACCATTCCTGATCTATTATCCCCTCTTCCAAATGGGGCTGGGACAGGAGTATGCTTTAACTCACAGAAATAGACAAACAGGGAAAACCAAAACTCTGTCACACGGCACGCACACAGACAATAATAATAATAAGACAATAAGATATTAGGAGGAAAACAAGAGCAGGGTGGAAACAACAAGACAATGGGTAAACTCCACAATATCACCAAGCACAGGCTACTCTCTCTCCAGAAAATCTGGGACATCACAGAGCACTGACCAACACAGCAGAAACTATATTGATGTGAGTGGAAGATTTCTTCCAATTTAAGTATGAAAAGAACAGATGTGATAGGCTTCCTTACAACATGTGATCCCAGAATCCTAACATGCAGGCTAGCAAAGGTTAACTCTTGCTAGCCTGCCTATGACTGAGCACACAACTGGTACTGGTCGATGCCCAAGTCACCAGAGAAACTGTCGGGTGGAGTGTCAGAATCTGCAATGTGAACAGCGTCTGATGACAACATGACAGTCGGTGAGTTTTGTGTAACAGCTACTTCAAACTTACAGGAAAATTCTTAGGCTACATGCGCACGCTGCTTTTTTTGCTGCTTTTTTGCTGCTTTTTTGGCTGCAGTTTTGTCAGCAGAACTTTCTGACATTTGACTTCCCAGCAAAGTCTATGAGAAGTCAGATTTGTCATGCGCACATTGCAGTTTATTTGTCAGCGTTTTTTTTGTCAAAAGTTTGTGACAAAAAAAATGCAGCATGTTCATTCTTCCTGCCAACATTTGTGACCCATTGAAATCAATGAGGGCATCAAAAATGCAGGAAAAATGCATGCTAATCAAAAGTGGTGCATTTTACCTGCCTTTTACCTGCGTTTTTGGTACCAAAAACGCAGGTGATTTGTCAGGAAGTGAGGTCAGGCAAGTGGTCCCGTCCCGTCCTCCATGTGTTCCCCGAAGTACCGCTGTCCCCAGGGGAGATGATGTGAAGGACGGGACTATTAGCAGCGGCGGCAGCGAGAGGGAAAAATCAATGTTTTCAGCTGCCAATGTCCATCCCCCTCTCGCTGCCGCCGCCGCCGCTGATAGTCCCGTCCTCCACGTGTTCCCCTAAGTACCGCTGTCCTCAGCATGCACGCACAGGGGAGATGATGTGGAGGACGGGACTATCAGCGGCGGCGGCGGCGGCAGCGACAGGGTGATGGACATTGGCAGCTGAAAACATTGATTTTTCCCTCTCGCTGCCACCGCCGCTGATAGTCCCGTTCTTCACGTGTTCCCCGAAGTACCGCTGTCCCCAGCATGCACGCACAGGGGAGATGATGTGGAGGACGGGACTATCAGCGGCGGCGGCAGCGAGAGGGAAAAATCAATGTTTTCAGCTGCCAATGTCCATCCCCCTCTCGCTGCCGCCACTGATAGTCCCGTACTCCACGTGTTCCCCGAAGTACCGCTGTCCCCAGCGTGCACGCACAGGGGAGATGATGGACCCCTCTCACTGCCACCGCCACCGCTGAAAGTCCCGTCCTCCATGCTCCTGTCAGCTCCACGCAGTAGCGCGATCAGCTGAGCTGTCACTGAGGTTACTCACGGCCACCGCTGGATTCAGCGGTGGCCGCGGGTAACCTCAGTGACAGCTCAGCTGATCGCGCGGCTGTCTTCATTAGCTGCGTGGAGCTGACCGGAGCGGCGGTGTCTGCTGCTTCTCCGGTCACCTGCATGCAGCAGAGTTTGAAGCGACGCTGGACCATCCTGGATTACGCCGGACATGGAGGGCTTTGTCGGGGTTAATAAATTGGTAATGAGGGAATGTGTTTGTGTTTTTTATTTCTAATAAAGGATTTTTCGGGTGTGTGTGTTTATTTACTGTAATTTACAGATTAATCATGGAAGGTTTCTCGGGGAGTCGCCTGACATGATTAATCTAGGACTTATTGGCAGCTATGGGCTGCCAATAACTCCTTATTACCCCGATTTGCCAACGCACCAGGGCAAATCGGGAAGAGCCGGGTACTGTCCCAGAACAGCCGCATCTAATGGATGCGGCCATTCTGGGCGGCTGCTGACTGATATTGTTAGGCTGGGGGGCTCCCCATAACGTGGAGCTCCCCATCCTGAGAATACCAGCCTTCAGCCGTATGGCTTTATCTGGCTGGCATTAAAATTGGGGGGGGACCGCACGCCGTTTTTTTTAATTATTTATTTATTTCTAATTTTTTTTTTCAATTCAACAAGCTTTATGGGCTTGTTTGAACTGAAAAATACATGAAACAATTGTTGACAAAACTGCAGCCAAAAACGCACCAAAAAAGTACCTACATTTTTTGTGACATTTCCAGGCTCTCTCTGACAAGGTGCAGTTTTGGCTGCAGTTTGTGAACACGAAAAAGAAGCAGCGTGCACATGTTTGCTCAACTCCACATTGCACAAAACTATTGCAACAATTGAAACCATTTTACAACAGTATAAAAAGGTTTGTTGAATCGCTTCCATTGGCTTTAGCTTGTCTGGCTGTCTTTTTACATGCATGGGGGGCCTCCAGACTCTTCCCTGATAGATGATGTCAGTGGGCAGAAGAATCAAACATGTTGAGTTAGGGCACCCACCCTTTTGTTGTTTGTCGTCAGAAGTGCCTGACAGTGGAGTGTTCCCCATTCTTCATAGAGAATATATGTTTTCCTGGCCAAGCCGATCGTGCATGTGTATGGAGGTGTTGGGAAGAAAAACTGTCAGGTATTGATGTTGTAGGGGCCCCTTTTAAATATTCAAGCTCAGATATGTTATGGTCATTGAAGGTTCTATGTTATCTAGCAGGACATCACGTGGATGGTGTGGATGGTATACTACCAGTTGTTATATCATATCATTGATTGGTGAAAATTTGCTCCATGTTCCAACAAACTTATCAGCAATGGAAGCAATCAGTGTTCCACATCAAGACATCAGGCCAATGACCCCCTTGATAAGATTTCAAGATATGGGTATATCGCAGTATGATGAAAGGACAATTTCAAAGGGCAGCCAAAATATAGATATACCCTTTATTGGTGTCTAAGTTCATAGTAAAAATCTTCTTTACAAGATCGTTATCATTATCAACATCTATCTCCCAGCAACGTGATCAGATAAAGGGAGAGGGCGGTGAGCAATCTAAGGTGTGGTCTACATGTAAACCATCAACCATCTGCTCACATATGTACTTGTTTCAATAGGTCATTTATCTTCTAGAATGACACCCGGCAACAATGAAATCACTTAAAAGGAGGACTTTGGGTCACCTCTCTGAAGCCTCTAGACACCAGTTTAGGTCAAGTACGACTCCTTCCTCTGCACATCTGTTAGAGCCGCCTGCATGTGCTCCTAGTTAACAATTCTCAATCGAATTTCATCTGATAGTGTCCTCCTAACACCACCCAATTCCCCACTTATTCCTTGACAACTTAGCTTCATCTCTTTTCATAGCCATAGGGGCCTCAACAAAGGTGGTAGTGTAGTGGTGGTGTAGTGCAGGAGAATTTGTTATTCTGTACATAGTGGTTGCAAACGTAATCTAGGTCCATAGCCTCATAGCCCCCCAACATACAATATGATGGCCCCACACATCCCCTACATATAGAATAATATCCAAACAGCTCCCCTTTATAAAAAATGGTGCCCACACAGCCGACTGCATACAATAAGATGGCCCCTCAGGTTCTTTATACACGATATAATGGCCCCACATCCCCCCTACATAGAGAATAATAGCTCTACAGCCTCCTACAGACAGAATGATGCCATACGCCCTCCTATACACAGTATGATGTCCTCACAGCACCCCACAATTCATTATATGGCCCTCATACTGTCCTCCCCACCCCACAATTCATTATATGACCCTGATAGCGTCCTCCACACCCCTAAATTCATTATATGGCCTTTTAGCATCCTCACCATCCCACAATTCATTATATTGCCTAATAGCATCCTTCCCATCCCACAATTAAAGGATTTTTCCACTACTTGGACTACCCCTTGTCATTCCCTATGCATACCCCCATAAAAATAAAAACTTTATACTCACCTCTGGTGCCGGTGTGGTTCCATTGATGCTGTAACTTGCGGTCACATGGCCCATATGTCATAACAATGTCACGTGGGCCCCGCAACCATTTAACACGGTCTATCTTTTCCCTGCCTCCGTACGGTTAAGTAATTAAAAGGAGGTTAATGGTAGCCGCAGAGCTCACTTCCTGTTAATTACATAAGTGTCCAAAGGCAGAGAGAAAGAAGCCGGTGCTGATTCGTTGCGGGGCCCACGTGACATAACAATATCATGTGGGCTCTGGGAACACAAGTCGGCTGGTGTTGGCAGGAAGAACACTGTGTTAAAGGGAGCCTGTCAGGTACAATATGCACCCAGAACCACGAGCAGTTCTGGTGTATATTGCTAATCCCTGCCTAACTGTCCCTGTATACACTAGCATAGATAAAGAGATCTTTAAAAAAAGCATTTGTAAAGATTTTTTATCTTATGCTAAAGAGCTGAGGGACTAGTCCCAAGGATGTTATATCCCCCAACTAGTCTGCCCTCTTGGTATGTTAGTGTGCTGTGGCACCCCAGGACCTGGTCGCCACAACAGCATTGCCCCTCCAAGGGTGATGCTGAGCCTGGAGGTAATTGGGAGGTCTATGGCCAGTAGGTACCAACACCCAACACCATCCTCTCTCAGGCCAGCAGGGGGAGCTCTGAACCTGGAGTTCCAGGGAGCATTCCTCAAGTCTGACCTGAGGGAGGAGTTAGTGTTCAGTCTGTAGAGAGAAAGCAGACGCAGAGTAGTGCTGTCCTGCGGACTGGGGCCTGGAGCTGGAGTAGCTTGGCCCAGTGAAGCAGGAGGAGCAGAGAGGCACAGAAGAGACTCGGACATCGGAGTCTGTGGTTGCCAGGGTGTAAAATCCTTCCCTGGTAGCCGAATCCGGAGGGCAGGAGAGCTGAAAGCCCCCTGGCCCAGAAGAAATCTGAAGGTACAGCTGCATCCCAAGGGCCCAGTGTGGACTCCAGCAGAGAAGCACCAGAGAGGGCCTGCGCAGCCTACCACACAGAAAAAGGGATGAACCACAGGTCCCAGCAGCAAGAGGGCTATTGCCAATCCAGAGAGCAGGGTCCTATAACAGTAAGGAAAGAACAGGAGTAGGCCTCATACTCATCTGGCCAAAAAGATACCTCAGTTACTTCCAGGCCGGCCGGAGCCCTCTACCATCTGTAACGGTCTCCCAGGACTAACCGTTTGCCAAGTAAAAGAGGAGAAGGTAAAGAGACTACTGTTTGTGTCTGTTTCTTTCACTGCCTGTCGGCCCTGCACCGTATTATTCACACAACATCACACCATAGACTCTCACGAGCACCAACTGTTGCCCCGGGGTACCGCTCCACCTGTGGGGAGCAGGACCATCCAAGCTGCCATACCATCAGCCCCGGAGGCCCCATACAGCAGCGGCGGCTTAATAGCCGCAAACCACAGGTGGCGTCACGACAACCATAAACTTTATTCACCAGCCATATTTAATTGACACCCACCAGGGCCACGGAGTCGGGCCCCGCCACCACTGACGACCCCCGGACTAGTCCGGCCCGGCACCGGGTGTCCCATAGCCCTGGGGTGGGCGAGTCAGTGCCGCCCCTACAGCTGATCGAACCACTCGGATCTGGGGGTGGTAGTTGCTCATGGCACGAGGGTCTCCAGACCCGGGGGCTTAGAGGCCACACTAAAATGTAAAGGGGGTATTTACAGGGGATTTGGTATAGTTCGTGATGCCACCCGTGGTGTGCGGTAATTGGGAGTACCGCCGCTGCCGTTGGGAGTACCCGGGGTGATGGAGTGGGGTAGCTAGATGACGTTACCCTCCACGGGTAGAGGTAGGCCCCAGGACTCCGGATGGTGATGCAGGGGTGCAGTGCAGGGGTCAGTCGGGTACTCACTCAGCAATGAAGCAGACGCTGACAACAGGGTAAACCAAGTTTCTGAACGCCGTTGCCTCTCGAGGGGAGCTCATCTGGGTCCCGTGCCCTGCAGTACTGCTGGTAGTCCGTAACCTGCCTCCTGGCACAAAAATTTTAGATTATCCGCTGTGGCCCCGTAGCTGGGAGCTGTCCGGGCCCCACTCCCCACTATGGCTAAGTGGAGGAGCCTGCTCTCTGGAGGTCACGCAGGGATTTCAGTGGTCCGCTTGCTAGGAAAACCCTATCCCATTCGTTGCGCTAGTGCCCCCGATCTCTGAGCTGGTGGGAACAGTCCATAAAGGCCCTGTCCTCCGCAGGTTGCCAGGTCGTCTGAAGCTTCTCCCTAACCTAGGAACTGTGTACCCCGACGTGCCTTCGGTCCCGGACCGGTGATAGGACCAGACTGCTGGCCGTCCTCCTTGACGGGTTCCAGGCACCTATGCTCAATCCCCTGCGACCGGGGGTCCGACTCCTCTAGATCCAGACCACCGTCTGCGACCTAGTTTACTTCTTACCTGGGAGCTCCAACTCCCAGCTTCCTCAGAGCTCCTCTCAGCTCGAGGGTCACCACTCAACTGCTTGACACCTCCCATCTTCCTGTCTGACCCCTAGGTGGGCGGTCCTATTCCTGCTTAAGCAGCCCACTGGTGTGCCTGACAGGTGTGGTGCAAAGTGTATCTAGGATTTGTGAATGCTGATGGAGGCAGTACTGCAGGATAGAGACCCAGAACCATGGGGGGTCGTATACTGCACGGGGAGGGCAGTTTTTTGTGCAGTACCCTGTGACGACCTGAATAGTCCAAGGGCGTCAAATTAGCACGCCCACAGGGGTGTACTAACAGGCTATTCAATTCAGCATCACCAGCATTGTCGCGCATACCTGTGTTTGCTGTGACCGCGCTTCTAATGCCCGGCAATTCCGGTCATGCGCAGTAGACCACTCTGAAGCCGGGATGCATATACCTGGCTTCATACTGCGTATGACCGGAAGTGACTCTATATAAATCACCGCACTCTCAATGTATTTCTTGCAAAAAGTGTTATAATGTATTAAATATATTGACAAATATATGACCGGAAGTGCACGGCATTCAGAAGCGCGGTCACAGCGAACACAGGTCTGTGCGGCACCGCTGGTGATGCTGAATTGAATAGCATGTTAGTACCCCCCTGTGGGCATGCTAACATGCTAAAAGGGCAGACTAATCGGGGAATATAACGCCCTTGGGACTATTCCCTGCACTCATTAGCACAGGATAAAAGATCTTTAGAAATACTTTTTCTAAAGATCGCTTTACTGTATCTATGCTAGTGTATACAGGGACAGTTAGGCAGGGATTAGCAATATGCAGCAAGAACTGCTCGAGGCTCTGGGTGCATATTGCACCTAACAGGTTCCCTTTAAAGTACACAATTTTTGAATGCGTTTTTGTTCCATATTTTTCCACGTCATTAGTATGGGTGAAATACGCTGCAAAAATTCTCATAGTGTTTCACATATATGTGAAAATCACAGATTTGAGAATGAAATCTGTGAGACCAAGACCAAGTCCTGTTCTGATCCGATTATGAGAAATAGGACATACTGCACTAGTCTATGTGCTGTCTGAGAAAAAAGTCAGACACCACACCGACACTTCACACAGATATAAGAATATAGCCTTATTATGTATAGCTCCGTCCATTAGTATTTAGTGTACTCACTATGTAAGGCCTGCGACACACATCCGTGCCGCCGGTACGTTTTTGGGACTTTTTGACACGTACCGGCGGCACGAACACACGTGCACCAATGTTACTCTATGGTAACAGGCACACACACGTAAAGCTACATGGAACATGTGTCCGTGTGGTTTACTACGTTACGTATAACACTGTCCCTTATTAGCATCCTCTCTATTTATGTATAGCATTGTACCTTAGTATATACTGTCCTTTCCTGTTATGTATAGCACCATCTCTTACATAGCGTATTCTCTTTATTTTTGTTATTCACAGTGCCCTCTCCTATATAATCCTGACGGAGCAGCATCTGACCAGAAGACCAGTCTATCAGCTCCCTCATGAGAAGAGAAGCTTTATCATATTCCATCAGCAGTCCTGTCATTTTATATCTACCAAGAGAGGACACTATAAAATAAAGACAGGGAGAAATAAATAGCAAAAATAAAAAGAGAATTCAATATGTAAGGGACTGTGCTGTACATAACAAGGGAGGGCACTATATATACACATATATACAGAATTACAGAATATATATATACAATACAATATATATGCAAAATAGAATGTATTAACAAAAATGTATTCTGCACACAAAAACCACAAAACAAATAGATATAAATGTAATTATAATGTCTGTCTCCCCCTCTGTATAGATCTCTCTCTATCTCTTTCTCTGTCTGTCTCTTTCCCTGTCTGTCTCTGACTGTCTCTGTCTCTTTCTCCATCTGTCTCAATCTCTTTCCCTGTCTGTCTCTTTCCCTGTCTCTCTTTCCCTCTCTTTCCCTGTCTGTCTCTTTCCCTCTCTTTCCCTGTCTGTCTCTTTCCCTCTCTTTCCCTGTCTGTCTCTTTCCCTCTGTCTCTTTCCCTGTGTCTGTCTCTGTATGTCTCTTTACCTGTATTTGTCTGTCTCTTTCCCTGTCTGTCTCTTTTCCTCTCTTTCCCCGTCTGTCTGTTTCCCTGTGTCTGTCTTTGTCTCTTTGTCTGTGTCTGTCTCTTTACCTCTCTGTGTCTGTCTCTTAACCTGTCTCTTTCTTTCCCTGTCCCTCTTTCCCTGTCAGTCTGTCTCTTTGTCTGTGTCTGTCTCTTTGTGTCTGTCTCTTACCCTGTCTATATCTGTTTCTTACCATATCTATGTCTGCCTCTTTCCCTGTCTGTGTCTGTCTCTTTACCTGTCTGTGTCTGTCTCTTAACCTGTCTCTCTCTTTCCCTCTCTTTCCCTGTCAGTCTGTCTCTTTGTCTGTGTCTGTCTCTTACCCTGTCTATGTCTGTCTCTTACCCTGTCTGTGTCTGCCTCTTTCCCTAGCTGCATTGTGACACGCCAACATTCCATATAAGGGCGTGGCTGTGCATTCTTCTGAAGTTCTGGCTGCACTGTGGCTCCCAGCTCCATTCGCTTTAATGGAGGCAGGTTTTTTGGCGAATAACTGTAAAGTGCGGGGTTATAATTTCCCCTCAAAACATAGCCTATGACGCTCTCGGGGTCAAGACATGTGAGTGTGCACAATTTTATGGCTGTAGCTGCGACGGTGCAGATGCCAATCCCGGACATACATCCATACACATACACACATTCAGCTTTATCTATTAGATACAGTAGATGGTTTGCCCCTTTGTGTTGTGCCAATCATGTGAATGGCAGACTTAATATGTTATTTTACTGATGTTGGAATTTCCCTTAGACCTTCCATCTATTATGTTTTGGGATCTGGAGAGACCTCATAGCATAATAAACTAGGAAAACAAGGCACTTTGGATTTGCATTGTATAAATTCGATACAAATCAAATTTCTCGGCAAAATTTCGAATTTCGGGAGCGTTGCTCATTTTTAAAGAACTTGTTTAACCAAATTGTTATTTGTCCATCAGGAATGTTAGAAAAAGCAGAGATATAAACCTTGTGGGTAAACTAAAGGATTACCAAACTGACTTTTTACAGGATGAAAAAGATTGCTGGGAAGTGTAGTTCAGGGGTGACAGTGGAGAGGATGAAAGTAGATAACGGTACCTCCTTCTACAAGGGTTTCAGGAGAAATAAGAAATAATTGGAAGACCGAGATACAACTACATGAAAAGAAAGGTAAGATGGAGCGCTTAACAAACATGCTGCAGTTTTATTCTACAGCCCGGGATACAGATGCTGCGCAGGTTTTGTTCAAACCTCTGCAATTACATTGAAAACTAAGAAGGCTGGAAAAATCTATATTTTTTTGTTACTTGTAAGTGATGTCACAGGTCATATACCAAAATAGCTTTAAAAAAATATGAATTTGTTGAATAGTTTTATGTGAAAAGTGTGAGCTATAAAACCCCCATTCACTGCAGATTGGATTGCTTATGTTTCTTTTAAAACTTCAGGTGTCTATTTTGTTTTATTTTTTTGTACTAGAGAGATAAGCGGGCTTTACACGCTACGATATCGTTAATGAATTATCGTCGGGGTCACGGTGTTTGTGACGCACATCCGGCGTCATTAACGATATTGCAGTGTGTGACAGTTATGAGCGACCTTAAACGATCGCAAAAGCGGTCAAAATCGTTTGCCGTGGAGAGGTTGCCCTGAAATAAAATATCGTTTTGTATTTATTACCGATGTTGTTCGTCGTTCCGGCGGCAGCACACATCGGTATGTGTGACACCACAGGAGCGCCGAACATCTCCTTACCTGTCTCCACCGGCAATGAGGAAGGAAGGAGGTGGGCGGGATGTTACGTCCCGCTCATCTCCGCCCCTCCGCTTCTATTGGACGCCTGCCGTGTGACGTCGCTGTGACGCCGCACGAACCGCCCCCTTAGAAAGAAGGCGGATCGCTGGCCAGAGCTACGTCACAGAGCAGGTAAGAGCGTGTGATGGGAACTAACGAGGTTGTGCGCCACGGGCAGCGATTTGTCCGTGTCGCACAACCGACGGGGGCGGGAACGATTGCTTGCGATCTCGCTAGCGAGATTGCAGCATCTAAAGCCCGCTATAGATAGATCGATAGATAGATAGATACCCCCAAAATGAGCCCTACACCGAAATTCAGTCGTAGTATTTTTTCGGCTTTTCGGAGTATGCTTAAAATATTATCCCCACTGCAAAAATAAGCCCTAGTCACGGTTCCATAAGGAATGCCCAAGCAACTAAAAAAGTTAAAGATTACAGCAGGACTCTTCACCAAAAAAAGCAGACATCCCCAAAAGAAAGCAGACACCCCCCTCAAAAAAAAGAAAAAAATTGCACTCACCTGACCTCAAACAATTACAGTTGGCAAATGCCGATAGTGGATGGGCTCTCACAGAGAGATCTGCGTCGTTGTTAGGTTCATCACCATCCAGTTGCACTGCAGCTCTCACAAACAGCTCGTGTACCAGTATTGTTCTTTGCCAATGATACTGCTTTCTGTGACCAGGGGGAGCCAACTGCTGGAGAACGCAAGGGGGCCTATCAATGATGGAGATTTGTATGTGACAAAACATTAACTTGCCAATTCTAATTGCTGGGGGTCTGGTAAGTGCCATTCTTTTAGGGGGTGTCTGCTTTCTTTTGGGGTTAAAATTAGTAGTACATAAAAAATAATACATTTAAGCAGGTAATTTAAACCTTTGTAAATATGGTCTGTATCCACCACTATAGGACTGGTTCTGTACCATGAGAATAGCAGATTAGGTAAGAGAATGAGCATCTGAACCAGTAATCGGATTAACAAAAAATCTTGATGTTCTGGAATGTGATGACATGATTAAATTTGAATAAATGTTGATTTTTTTTTCTAGAATAAATGGGGTTTGTTGTTCATGAGAAAATATAAACATTCCCTGATAAGAAACCCCTAGAGCATCAGACCCTGTTGTCATGCTAGGTGCGGGGAAGTACCAAGCAAATGGTAAAAGGAAAGGGAAACCCTGCATCTACGGAAGAGGGAGATGATGACCCCTGACCAAACCTATCGCTGGTCCCTGAGGTCCCCATTACCCTAAATAGGTTTCGCACCTATGCGCTGAGTCGGATACCTGACCCAAGGTATCCTTACTGCTGAGCCCTAAATAGGGAATTGATGGGATGAGCTCTTCGTCAACCCCACAAAACATTAAAGAAGACACAAGGTGAACATACAGGGGGAAAGTCCATGAACTACTTATCCACAGATGACTGAGGTAAAAGTTCAACCAAATTTAAGCAACAGTACCACAGATGCTGCCTGCTTGCATACAGAGCTCGAATAGACTGAATATCATGAGCACAAGTCCAGTGAAAATGAGAATATTTAAACCCAAGGGGAAATGCAGATGATTAGCAGCTGGCCTTTCTCAAGGTTTCTCTATGAATGCGGGTTGCAATGATATATGTGAATCAAGATGGAGTGAAAAAAATCCAGAGAGTCCAGGACTGTGTTGCAGAGTGAAAAGGGACAAAGTCCCGTTAGGAAGAGAAACCTTGAGAAAGGCCAGTAAGCCGAAGCGTTGGTTGTTTCAGGAATGTTTTCAGTCAGTTAATTTAATAAAAAGAAAAAAAATTAAAAGCAAAGAATTGTCTATTCTTATTATTTTTCACCTGATGTGCAGGGGTAACTACTGGTATATATATATATATATATATATATATATATATATATATATATATATATATATATATATATATGGGCAATTTTAGAATAAAATTCCAGCAGGTAAGACGACTTCAGGTAGTAATGATAAAATCTAGCTTTATTGAGCAAAAGTAAAAAATTCTAGAGCTCAAAAATAAAGTCCAGGATACATGCTAATGCAGACTACGCGTTTCGGCTGTACAAAGCCGCCTTCTTCACGGTCCCAACTTGGGACCGTGAAGAAGGCAACTTTGTACCGCTGAAACGCATAGTCTGCCTTAGCATGTATCCTGCATTTTATTTTTGTTCTCTGGAATTTTTTAATTTTGCTCAATAAAGCTAGATTTTATCATTACTACCTGAAGTCGTCTTACCTGCTAGAACTTTCTTCTAAAATTGCCCTTATTGCTGGATGTTTTCCCAGTCCGGATCCGTGCAACCAAGTAAGACCAGGTATCATTAAACCGGAGCTCAGAGGTCAGCTGGTCTATCTTCACATGCGGGTTTACTATATATATATATATATATATATATATATTTATATATATACTGTATATATATATGCATATTTTTTCCCCTGAGCACGCTAACTCAATATTTGGCAGTGGTAGCAGAAATAAACCATGGAATATCTGCCTGTAACTGTCACAGGGTACCACAACGGTGAGTAGTCTCCTCTATTTCAGGTTCTCTTTGGTCCAGTGCTATGGTTAAGCAGTTTGTTTGATCTCCTAACTCAGGATGAAAACCCTAATCTCAGCTGCTCTGATTTTCCCATTCACTTCTCCTTTAAATACTCTCCTCTCACCTCAGAGAGTTGCCAGTGGTAGCTTAGCTATACCCATCCCTTGGTGTGGACCTGTAAGCTATGACAAAGAAGTCCTTTTTGGAGCTGTAGCTATAGATTGCTCCTTGGAGGTTTGTGTGGTGTATTCCCTACTTTTTATCTTTTTTTGAGTTTGCCTCACTTATCCATTCCCTTTACTCCTATGTATGATGTGTTTTGTATGAGTGCTGTTTCTGTTACCCCTGTCTGTCTTATCCCCTTTGGGTCTTTAACCTAGAGCAGGACTAATTAGCCCGCTGCCCTGTGCATTTGACAGGGTTGTGTTCAGGCAAAGACAGGGTAGGAACGTGATTGCTGCACAGGGTGAAAGAATCTGTCTAGGGACGTCAGGGAGATCTGAGTTCCTTATGGGAAGTGTCAGGGGTTGTCCCTCACTAACTTTCCCTAGTGGCAGTATATCCCTTCCTCCTATCTCCCCTTGTGCTTACCAACACCCTTGGTGGAACACTACAATCAGGAGCTGCCATGCAGTGGTACCTGGTGCCTATCATCATACAAGTCCAACCTCACCATCAGAGGCTCTGGTGAAGACTGGGTAGGCACATGCCCCTGTCATGGTAAGCCAGGTTATGGGAGCAGTGGGTCTTCGTTCCTCTCTCCCCTCCATCTTGTACCTTTATAGTAACAGCAGCATCTGGAGCTTGAGCTGATAACTCAGTTTACTTATGTTTATTTACCTATATGTATTTGCCAATTCCCCATAACTGCCATCTTAGTTCTCCTGTGAAGCTCAGCCAAGTGCTGGACTTCACAGGAGAACTGAAATGTCACTAAATACTTCAATACTATGATATATTGATTATAAGTGATCAAGCGATTTCAGGTTCAATTCCGTCAGAAGGACTATAAAATATAGGAAAAATTAAAATATGACCCCCATTTCTGTTTTCTAAAAAGGAATACAAACATATTTGGCGCAATTGTGTCCAAAAAAGTCCAATCTATGAAAATATAAAATTATTTACACCAAACATTAAACACTAGAATGAAAAAAAAAATCAAATTGGCGGAATCACCAATGTGAGGTTGCCACACTCCCCACCCAAAAAATACAATAAAAAGAGATCAAAATGTCATATTAACCTCAAATAGTTGGGATATCAATAAAAATATAATCTTAACATACAAAAGACAAGCCCTCATACAGCTCCAGCAACATAAAAATGTAAAAAGTTACAGGTCAGGTCTTTTACATTTTTTCCGCCACTAAAACATTAGAAAAGGAAACGTTTGATATAACCACAATGGCACTGACCTTGTGGATCATGTTTTAAGCCCATTTTAGTAAAAATGACAAATTTACAATTATTTTGAATCTTACTCACTATCCAGCATATCAAATTATGCGCATGCGCAGAAACCGTCCGTTCTGTAATAAAACATTTTCTTCACTCAGGTCAGAGTGACATTAAAACTGCTGTGTGTTTGCCAAACTAGGATATTCGAGAATGAGCAAAAAAAGTCAAAGTACACGCAAAACAGATAGTAATACAGTTACAGTGCACATGCGCCAGACAATGGTTTCCAGAAACGAAATAGAGGGAAAATGCATAAAGAAATAAATTTGAAGGTCAGATAACCTCCAGGGCATAGCATTGTATAAACATGAATCAACACATGACCAGAATAGGGGGAGGTTTATGTTCATTCATAATTTTGCAATATATTCACGCTAGTAAAATCTTGATTTTTTTTTTAATTTTTTAACAAAATATTTTGATTTTTTATTATTTTCTTATTTAACTTATTGCCATTAAAATTGAAAGATTAAAAATGTCTACAAATTTATACAGTGCAATATGAGAATATTTATCTGTCTATGTTAAATCTAAATGAGCAAACACTCATAACTACATTTTCTCAATTACCGTTGGACATAAATTAATATGTAACCATGAGTTGTGCAATAAAAACAAAGTGAATTATTCACGTGTTCATCTGTTCCTCCTCTAAAATTCCTTTTTTAGTTCCTTCCCAGTGTTACTCATTTGACTTTTCAGGACGTCCTGCGGTTATTTGTCCCTAATTTAGGGTATGACATCTGCGATTTGTTGCCAAGATGACAAGTCACTGGAGTTTCCATTTGTTTATACATAGCCCTAGAGTCAACGTAGAAAAACATACTGATGGGTAAGATCATGAGACAGGTGTTTCTTCTATTAATCACAGCAACGTCTGGATAGTCCAAGAAGAGCAGCAAATGCTTCTGGTTTATATCTGTTCTTCATACGGTGTAAGGGCTATAGGTTCATGTCCACACCGGTGCCCGAGTACATGACAAAGAACCAAATTCTGCTTTATGCAGGTGTTTTATATGTTATGTGTTATTTTTGTCAGATTTCTCAGCATCGTCCTAAAATTTATTACAAATGGCTTCACACTTTATGGTCTTCTTTTGTAAAAGAAACCTGTATGAACATTTGATATTACCAATCTGGCCATATGTAACCAATGATGTTGCTTAGGTTTCGAAACTCAACGACACAACTACAAAGGAATTCAGCCAGAGTTGGGCTATGTGATAGGGGTGAAAATGGATTTTATTGTTGAAGCGGTTTTTCAAAGATGGCTTTGTTAGTACTTACTGGAAATTTTCCCTTTGTAGAATAGAAGCACCAGCATTGGAACACAACCTCTGAGTGGAAAAAGTTGTCAATGGCCACCAGCAATCTCCTGTGAACTGCTTTGCCTGTATAGTGGGTAGAAGGTGAATACCTCTCACACACAGAGTAGGAGAAGTCCATATGTACCGTGTGACACATGTTTTCAAACCGACGAATGTCTGATGCACTGCAAAAAACACCACAAACAAAGGGGTGACACTTTAGCAACAGTGGGCCCTACAACTAGAAGGAGGGGTGAGGGGACACCTCCTGAATTCACCTCAAGCTGTTACCTGAGCTCCGTAGCATCCCTATATTGGGTGTTTCAACCCGTCGCTGAGCTGGATACCTAATCCATCACTAGCCCTGCACACACCCTGGTTAGGGAAATGGCTGGTGGAAGACACTAGTCCCATCACTGCACTAATAAACATGAAGGGAAAAGGAAAGACAGACAGGGGGATAAACAGAAGGATACAAATCAAAATCCACCGCTGCAACCAGACTCCAAAGTAGACGTTGGATGAACACAGTAGAGTTCCCCAGCAGCTCCTTTCACCAGGATGGCCAGAGTAGAATGAATTCTATCAACAGCAAGGACTGCTGGGAAAACCCCACTATTTAAATCTAAAGGGGCATGGGCTCAAAGCAGCTACAGCTGACCTGCACTGCTAAGAGCTGCTGGCAACAAAACTGGCATTAACTCATAAGTCAACAAAAGATAGGAAACTTCGCTAAAGGAGGAGTCGAGATGGAAAAGAGAGGCTCCAGTCCTAAGGCTGGCACTAGCCTCTAAACAGCAGGGAGACGACCGTGACAATACCTCTGAGATGTAGCATTTGTGGAACAAGTCTGATGTTGTAGTTGTGGTGGTGATTTTTGAAAACTAACCTTGTCACTACAGAGAACCATGTTATCAGGATTTTATACTGCCAAGAACAATGGTAGCTTATACGCACCAAGTGATCTATTACAAATCACTCAATACACATCATTAGCTGTGGTCCATCTGCATAAACAGGCAACCAAATGACTGCTGATAGAGATAAGTTTATCAATCTGTAGTCATATTGTGCCACTGGTCGGTCTGTGTAAATGTTATATGGAGAGAAGGTATGCACACCAGTGACTATGTAAGGGGAATATATGAAAAGCAGAAACTGCTGTGTGAATACTGACATGAAAAATCCAATAGCTATATGTAAGAATGAAAATATGAAAATGGAACCTGCATTACTGCCATGAACATATAAATAAAGAGAAATTTAGCTACTGAATTGATCAATGCAACAGAGCCCCAACACTACGCCAAAGTATTTCTCTACGTTGGGGTCCCTAGCTTGTGTGTGTCCTCTCATGCAGTTAAAAAACTTATCGGGTATGGAAAGCTGAGACCCAGGCTATATATGCGTATAATGTGGACTGGCAATAGGTGTGGTTGGGGAGGGTTCACAAACAAAAGACTACAAATCAATCAAGAAATAACGTCTGGAACACCATTCTGAGTCTGAACCTTTGTAAATGGACCTTTGTGAATATTCTAGCCTTGCAATATGCATGATCTATACTTGGAATAGGTCATCAATATCAGACCAGATGTTATCTGCTTCAATAGAGGCTCAATTTAAACAAATAACCACTGCCAAGAATGAAAGAGAATAGTAGCTGAGCTGCAGTGATATTCCATTCCTTACAATGTGCACATCCAGCCACTACGGGAGATTATAACAGCGGAGTGGTGGATGCCTAAGGATAGGTCATCAATATTGTAAGGTCGTAAAACCCCTTTAAAGAAAAACTCTTCAATATTCTCTTATTTTTGGGAGAGATCACAACTAGAAGGCAGCGGACACTCACACCACATTGCGCTTTATTAATATTCTACGAGTTACGAAGCTTCACAAGAATGTTTGACCCTGCGACCCCATCTGACTCCTACATTGTTTCTTTAGTCAGTATTTTACCATGTTTTTAGGCAAATCCTCTCTTCAACTCCTAACATTGCTCTTTAATTATAGATGTGAACAGGTCACTGCCTCCCACATGTGCAACACACTCATCTCCTGCTGTTGAAATTGATTTGTTTAGACATTCTTGGGAAATATTTATCGGAAAGAGCTAAAGGATAGTAATAAAACAATACTTAGGGCGTAGTGAGGCAGATTGTAACAGTCAGACAGGACTGGTTATATCTGGTGTCTGGTCTGAGTTTTTTCTTTGTTAAGGTTTGCCGTGTGACTTGAGTTTTATTCCATCAAATTTAACAATTTACTAGACTTAAGGCTGCTTTACACCAGACAATCTATCGTGCGATAGATCGTCGGGGTCACGGTTTTTGTGACGCACATCCGGCATCGCTGGCGATGCCGGCCTGTGTGACACCTCCTAGCGACGCAGTATCGCTCACAAATCGTGAGTCGGGTACTGCTCGCTAGGTTCCATAATATCGTTTGATTTAGTTGACCATCGTTTCCGTGGTAGCACACGCCGCTCCGTGTGACACCACGGGAACGATGAGCAGCTCACCTGCCTCCCGCGGCCGCCGCCGGCTCTATGTGGAAGGAAGGAGGTGGGCGGGATGTTTACGTCCCGCTCATCTCCGCCCCTCCGCTTCTATTGGCCGGCGGCCGTGTGACGTCGCTGTGACGCCGAACGTCCCTCCCACTCCAGGAAGTGTACGTTCGCCGCCCACAGCGAGGTCGCACGAGAGGTAAGTATGTGTGACGGGGGTTACTGACTTTGTGCGACACGGGCAGCGATTTGCCCGTGACGCAAAAAGGCCGGGGGCGGGTACGATCGATTGTGAAATTGCACAATCGGTCGTACCGTGTAAAGCAGCCTTTAAGGCCCCGTTACACGCTATGATATATCGGGCGATATGTCGTCGAGGTCACAGATTCCGTGACGCACATCCGGCATCGTTTGACATATCGTAGCGTGTGACAGCTACGAGCGAATTTTAACGAGCAAAAATACTCACCTTATCGTTGCTCGTTGACACGTCGTTCATTTTCAAAATATCGGTCACATTCCTGGATGCCGGTTGTTCGTCGTTCCTGAGGCAGCACACATCGCTCCATGTGACACCTCGGGATTGACGAACACAGCTTACCTGCGTCCCGCCGGCAATGAGGAAAGAAGGAGGTGGGCGGGATGTTACGTCCCGCTCATCTCCGCCCCTCCGCTTTTATTGTGCGGCCGCTGTGTGACGTCGCTGTGACGCCGAACGTCCCTCCCCCTTCAGGAAGGGGATGTTCGCCGCCCACAGTGAGGTCATTCGGGAGGTAAGTGCGTGTGACAGGGGTGACCGACTTTGTGCGACACAAACGATGGGGTCGGGTGCGATCGCACATGCGATCGCAGGATAAATCGACGCATGTAACGGGGCCTTTAATGTGATTAAATTGCTGATTTTGTTACTTTTTTAATACCTTTTTTCTATATCGATGCTATTGTTAGTGCTTATGATAGACGCCATCTTAGAGGTTTAAATGTGCAAAAAATCAATAAAAGTGTTAATGGAGGGCAACAATTCAATAGGGCTGTCAGGTATTGCATAGTGACACATCAAAATCTTAAATTTATTTCACGTGTACATTTTTTTTTGAGACATTGAATAAGAGATATGAGAGAGGATATGTGAAGTTAAAATCTATCATCCATTAGGATATTGTCACATGGAGGTTTGCATTGTTGGGACTGAGTTTCCCTCTCTCTTCTGTGCACCGGGTCATTTTATCTATTTGATTTGTGATTATTACCTTTTAAGAGCATCATTAAATGTTAAGTTTTAGTTAGGGATTTATGCTAATAATCTATATACCTAATAACTGGTGAGTTTGTAACATGGAGTTTTGCACAAACGTCGCCGACTGTCATGTCAGCATTCAGATTGCAGATTATGACACTCCGCACGATGGTTTATCTTGTGTCTGTGGTCAATACAGGCAGACTTGGTCATCGACCTGCTGTGTGCTGATTCATAGGCAGGCTAGCGGGAGTTAAACTCTGCTAGTCTGCTTATTCCTTTAATCACATGTTGTAGGGAGACCTATCACATCTGCTCCCCTCTTATTTATGCTGTTGGAATCCTTCTACCCATGCCAGCTATAGTTTATGCTGTGTTGGTCTGTGAGGTGTGGTGTCCCAGACTCTCTCTTGTGAAATTTGTGCTTAGTTGTTCTTTTTGCTTGGAGCAGTTGTGGAGTGTACCCCTGTTGGATGACTTCCTTCCTGCTTTTCTTTTCCTCCTGAATCTCTCATTGTTTTATCCTGTGTATGCGCATGTTATGTGACAGAGTTTTGGTTTTTCCCTTGTCTGTCTTTTGTGCGGTTTCAACACACTCCTGTCCTATTTCTCCCTGTGGGATGGGGTATGACAATAAGATCAGAACTGGTCAGGAAGGAAACTCAGGCCTCTCCACCATCAGGAGTATCCCAGAGAATAGGGATAGCATAGGGCCCCCTAGCTTGAGAGATATTTTAGGAGCCCCGTAGCCCACTATCCCAAAGTCATCATGACAGACTCAAATCAAAATCTCTTTTCTGAAAACAGAAAACCTGATATTTGCAAAGTATTATCTACCTGCTAATAGGTTAGAAAACCTTTAGGAAACTTTGTGACATATTACAACTCTTTATCAATTCCAAGCTTGTGACTAAAAATTGTACTCAACGTGAGAGTTAAGGTCCAGTCACACATAACGAGATCGTGAACGAGATCGCTACTACGTCACAGTTCCCGGATCCTTGCTGAGTCGTTGGTGAAATCGTCTGTGAGGTGTCACACACACCGACTTTAGGAATGAGCATGCGACCCGTATAACGATCTTGTAAATAGTCGGGACCCTGTCACACAACAGCTGTGGTAACGATTTTGATCTCGATTAGGGGCATAGTGAAACGCAGCGAGCCTCGAAGGCGTGCATTTGCGTCGCCTTTTCCACACCCCTCCGCTCCGATTGGTGGCCAATACTGCATTCTGAGTGGGCGGGCCTAAAAGGTAACTTTTTTATCGCGTCATCCTTTGTCACTTCTTTTGAGCTTTGCTTTGAGAATAGAACCTGCGACTCCACCCTGATTCATTCATACTTTGTGCCTGGTTGCTTGCTTGCTTTTCGGATCGACGCTGCATCTGCACCTGGATTCATCCCTCCTTCGTTCCCGAGTGTTTATCAGCGCCAACCAATCGGTACAGCAGGGGCACGGAAACGGGGATGCAACTACACGCCTACGTGCCACACTAAAGTTCTAATCTAGGTCGTTAACGAAATCGTAGGTAGGTGTCAAACATACAGATCCATCCTGCCCAGCAGGACTCCAATGAGCCAAAAATGGCCCAGACTGTTCAGCATCGACCAACGATTTCACAGCAGGGGGCGGATCATTGGTATGTGTCAAACATGACGAGATCGCTAGTAAAGTCGTTGTTACGTCACAGAAACTGTGACGTAGCAACAATCTCGTTCACGATCTCGTTATGTGTGAAGTGGCCTTTACACATAAAACAATGATAATGTGTCATAAGGTTTATGTTAGTGTGACGCCCTGGGCAAGCCAGGGGTCACAGGTCATCACACCACCACACCCTACACCCCAGTTAGGAACACCAAGGCTACCAAAATCCTTGTTGCCTTCCTCCAGGGGCTGGTGTTCACACCAGGAGGTGGGCCAGGTGGTTGGCTCCACCCACCGAGGAGTTCACAGCCCTGGAGGCGGGAAGAACCAGGAAGATTAGCTCAGGGGGAGCTTGAGTGAGGAGCTAAGTGAAGGAGTAAACAGTGGAGTTCAAGTTTAGGAAAGTGAAGTAAAGTAGAAGTGAAGTTGTAGTACAGCTAAAGACAGAAGCTGAAGTGACAGTAGTAAAGCCTGAAGTTGGTCCGGCTGTGTGCCAGGACAGTGACAGCAAGGTCAGCAGACGGCGGTGATAGTCCGCAGGGGTGACTGCTCGGAGGTTGCTGGAAGGACCACGGACGGGTAGTGGTCCGGCGGTCTGGAGCAGTATACAAAGTCCCGGCAGTGACTGTGCCAGACCCTGAGCCTGGGACCGTGGCCTGGATGAAGGCCCGGGTGATGCAATTCCACCAGCGTCAGCAGGATCAGATCTTCCGGATGATGGAGCAGTGGACCAACGAGGTGGAGGAGCTGCTTACAACTGCCCCGATGTACGGAAGGGAAATGGATGTAGCAGAGTCGACTGGTGACCCACGTCCCTATGTCCTACCAGGACCGGCCGCTGCGGCTGAGGGGCCCGGCCTAGTCTCGGCCTATGCATCACCCTTGCCGTTATTTATGGGGCGCCTCAGTGTAAGCTCGCCTAATCTGCTGCTCCGTGCTACCGCAGAAGGGTCTGAAATGCTGGATGCTGGAGGCCAGGAGGCTGCGACAGCTGGCGGCAACCCGCCTGACGCAGGAACAAGAGATGACGACTCCTGCCCCAGCCCCGGGTCTGCTGTTGAGTTTGCAGAGGCAAGTGAGCGTTCCCGTTATGTAGGAGACCCCGTGGTTGTCCATACCCCACGTACCGGTGGAAATGGGTACCGGGTACCCCTGTCACAGCAGGCATGTCAGTGCATGTTTGATATGCTGGTGGCAGAGGATGGGTCCGCCTCAGCAGAAGAATATGAGAAGGGCAGCGGATGCCCGCTGCAGCCGTCCCCGTTGGGACCACCACTGAGTTGTGTTTGTTTGAAAAAGTTGCAAATGATAAAAGAAGATAAAACCGAGAAGTAACCTGATTGTCTAACTGTGATTGAGGAAACCGGCCGTTGCCGGCACCGTTGTCCCCGTGGGGACCGTTTAAAAAGTTTGCATGAGGAACTGCTCATGGACAAGCCCATGAACTTGCAGGGCAACCACAAACGTTAGTGGCTTGTAAATAAGTTGTTTTACCGTTACCGTTTCCGCATTGCCGCCTCCGGAGAGGCAGGTTGGATGGAGGGCCCTCAGCAGAGCAGGCTGGGGCCCAGCCACCACAGGAACCGGTGGCTACCCTCTGGAGGGGAAGGACAGATCCCGCTCGGGTGACTTGTGCTGGACTTGGGTCAAGGGGTGCTGCCTGGGTTTTAGGGGCAGCATCAGGGCCAGGTTGCTTGGGTGGGAGAGAGCGGAGACCGTAACCGTAAACCATTTTGCAACGTTTAAGAAATGTGCCTCCCGTTGTGGGATGATGTTGTGATTTAAATGTTACCGTTTACCTTTTTATACCTTTACAGAAAATAAAACCGGTGTTGGACGGGCAGCCCGCGGACGGTCTGCATTTTGCTAAGGGGGAATGTGACACCCTGGGCAAGCCAGGGGTCACAGGTCATCACACCACCACACCCTACACCCCAGTTAGGAACACCAAGGCTACCAAAATCCTTGTTGCCTTCCTCCAGGGGCTGGTGTTCACACCAGGGGGTGGGCCAGGCGGTTGGCTCCGCCAACCGAGGAGTTCACAGCCCTGGAGGCGGGAAGAACCAGGCAGATTAGCTCAGGGGGAGCTTGAGTGAGGAGCTAAGTGAAGGAGTAAACAGTGGAGTTCAAGTTTAGGAAAGTGAAGTAAAGTAGAAGTGAAGTTGTAGTACAGCTAAAGAGAGAAGCTGAAGTGACAGTAGTAAAGCCTGAAGTTGGTCCGGCTGTGTGCCAGGACAGTGACAGCAAGGTCAGCAGACGGCGGTGATAGTCCGCAGGGGTGACTGCTCGGAGGTTGCTGGAAGGACCGCGGACGGGTAGTGGCCCGGCGGTCTGGAGCAGTATACGAAGAACAGTCAGCACCAGGGCAGGGGCCTCTCGGATCCCGGCAAGGCTAGGAGTCGCCTTAATTTGCCAAATCCGTCAGTGAAGGGGACGTCTGTCTCCAAATAACCAAGTCCCGATTGAAGGCAACAGTCCGACCATTACAGAGAGACACCGCCACCGCCAGGGCACCAGTTTCTCAGGGACAGCGCCTGCGGGCAAAGTAGGGTTCCTCCGGCCCATATCCAAGCCGGGGAGCGGGTTACCGGTGGGAACCCATCACTACCAACACAGAAACATTAGGTGCAGGAAAAGGGACATCACCGTCACCTACTGGGGAAAGCAAGTGCAGCCGTCCGTGGGAACCGTCTTTCCAGCCGTGTGTTTTACCGAAAAACTGTGTCAACGTCTCAGGCTGAGTGAGTACCACAGTGCCGCAAGGCACAGCGCTGCCCCCGCGTCCCTGCGCCCACCAAGCCCTGCATCACCCATCTCATCAATGGGCCCCGGGATCACCAACCCCTACCCACGGAGGGGCAACACAACAACTGGCTGCTCCATACCATCCTTCCCGGGATCCCCATACAGAGCAGCGGTGGTGTCAATAAATCACCACAACCGTGGGTGGCGTCACGGACAATAACCAATCCCCACACCCAAAACCCCCTTTCACTCACGGGCGAGGAGCACCGCAAGAGTCCCCGGGATCCGGCCCATCGCTCGAGCCACCGAGCAGCGGCAGGCCGCAGCAGCCGCGGCAGCCGGACCCGAGCAGTGGGAGAGCGCGGCGTCCCCTCCTCCGCCTGCGACAACTTGGCGTCACGAACAGGATCTTACCGCTCTGCCGTTGGGTAGAGGTGCGCCTTGTTACCGCCGGAGGTATCCGGCTGAAAAATTTCGGAAGTCGCCATCTTTGGCGCGAAAAGTTCCCGCTCGAGCGTCTTCTCGAGTAGCAGAGGCGCGAAGGCCAAAACTCCACCCCAATAGAGGAGAGGCCGAAAAGAAGCTAAGGGGGACGCGATGGCGGCTGGCTGCATGTGAGAGCAGCTATAAAAGCAGGGACGCCAGGACTCTGCAGCAATACTGGGTTCCTGGAAGGCACGATTGCCAAGATGTACAACCCGACTCCCAACGAGGAAGCCCCCGCGCCCGGCACGGCGACGTGGTTGAGGGACCGGACCGTCCCGCTGAGTAATCGTCTGCAGGCCCAGCTGCAACTCCTCCTGGAGGAGTGGGAGACCGACATGGCGGATGTGGTGGCTGCTATGTGGAGACGCGAGGCAGAAGAGGATTTGGAGGAGCGGGTAAGCGACCCACGCCCCTGTATTCCTGAGGGATCGGTCATTGGAGCTGAGGGGCCCAGCCGGCTTCCGCTCACCCTGCCTCTCTCCCCGCTACCCGTGATAGCTGCTGCCGCTCCGCCATTAGGCCCGCTACCTGCCCAACCGGTAGCGATACCCTGCCCAGCCGCTCCGGCGGACTGGCCGGCTGCAGACGTCCAGGACGGTCCTGAAGTGCATCAAGGGGAACCGCTAGGACCGCGGCCCCTTAACAGCATGGTGCCAGAAGTCCCGGCAGTGACTGTGCCAGACCCTGAGCCTGGGACCGTGGCCTGGATGAAGGCCCGGGTGATGCAATTCCACCAGCGTCAGCAGGATCAGATCTTCCGGATGATGGAGCAGTGGACCAACGAGGTGGAGGAGCTGCTTACAACTGCCCCGATGTACGGAAGGGAAATGGATGTAGCAGAGTCGACTGGTGACCCACGTCCCTATGTCCTACCAGGACCGGCCGCTGCGGCTGAGGGGCCCGGCCTAGTCTCGGCCTATGCATCACCCTTGCCGTTATTTATGGGGCGCCTCAGTGTAAGCTCGCCTAATCTGCTGCTCCGTGCTACCGCAGAAGGGTCTGAAATGCTGGATGCTGGAGGCCAGGAGGCTGCGACAGCTGGCGGCAACCCGCCTGACGCAGGAACAAGAGATGACGACTCCTGCCCCAGCCCCGGGTCCGCTGTTGAGTTTGCAGAGGCAAGTGAGCGTTCCCGTTATGTAGGAGACCCCGTGGTTGTCCATACCCCACGTACCGGTGGAAATGGGTACCGGGTACCCCTGTCACAGCAGGCATGTCAGTGCATGTTTGATATGCTGGTGGCAGAGGATGGGTCCGCCTCAGCAGAAGAATATGAGTAGGGCAGCGGATGCCCGCTGCAGCCGTCCCCGTTGGGACCACCACTGAGTTGTGTTTGTTTGAAAAAGTTGCAAATGATAAAAGAAGATAAAACCGAGAAGTAACCTGATTGTCTAACTGTGATTGAGGAAACCGGCCGTTGCCGGCACCGTTGTCCCCGTGGAGACCGTTTAAAAAGTTTGCATGAGGAACTGCTCATGGACAAGCCCGTGAACTTGCAGGGCAACCACAAACGTTAGTGGCTTGTAAATAAGTTGTTTTACCGTTACCGTTTCCGCATTGCCGCCTCCGGAGAGGCAGGTTGGAGGGAGGGCCCTCAGCAGAGCAGGCTGGGGCCCAGCCACCACAGGAACCGGTGGCTACCCTCTGGAGGGGAAGGACAGATCCTGCTCGGGTGACTTGTGCTGGACTTGGGTCAAGGGGTGCTGCCTGGGTTTTAGGGGCAGCATCAGGGCCAGGTTGCTTGGGTGGGAGAGAGCGGAGACCGTAACCGTAAACCGTTTTGCAACGTTTAAGAAATGTGCCTCCCGTTGTGGGATGATGTTGTGATTTAAATGTTACCGTTTACCTTTTTATACCTTTACAGAAAATAAAACCGGTGTTGGACGGGCAGCCCGCGGACGGTCTGCATTTTGCTAAGGGGGAATGTGACACCCTGGGCAAGCCAGGGGTCACAGGTCATCACACCACCACACCCTACACCCCAGTTAGGAACACCAGGGCTACTAAAATCCTTGTTGCCTTCCTCCAGGGGCTGGTGTTCACACCAGGGGGCGGGCCAGGCGGTTGACTCCGCCCACCGAGGAGTTCACAGCCCTGGAGGCGGGAAGAACCAGGCAGATTAGCTCAGGGGGAGCTTAAGTGAGGAGCTAAGTGAAGGAGTAAATAGTGGAGTTCAAGTTTAGGAAAGTGAAGTAAAGTAGAAGTGAAGTTGTAGTACAGCTAAAGAGAGAAGCTGAAGTGACAGTAGTAAAGCCTGAAGTTGGTCCGGCTGTGTGCCAGGACAGTGACAGCAAGGTCAGCAGATGGCGGTGATAGTCCGCAGGGGTGACTGCTCGAAGGTTGCTGGAAGGACCGCGGACGGGTAGTGGCCCGGCGGTCTGGAGCAGTATACGAAGAACAGTCAGCACCAGGGCAGGGGCCTCTCGGATCCCAGCAAGGCTAGGAGTCGCCATAATTTGCCAAATCCGTCAGTGAAGGGGACGTCTGTCTCCAAACAACCAAGTCCCGATTGAAGGCAACAGTCCGACCATTACAGAGAGACACCGCCACCGCCAGGGCACCAGTTTCTCAGGGCCAGCGCCTGCGGGCAAAGTAGGGCTCCTCCGGCCCATATCCAAGCCGGGGAGCGGGTTACCGGTGGGAACCCATCGCTACCAACACAGAAACATTAGGTGCAGGAAAAGGGACATCACCGTCACCTACTGGGGAAAGCAAGTGCAGCCGTCCGTGGGAACCGTCTTTCCAGCCGTGTGTTTTACCGAAAAACTGTGTCAACGTCTCAGGCTGAGTGAGTACCACAGTGCCGCAAGGCACAGCGCTGCCCCCGCGTCCCTGCGCCCACCAAGCCCTGCATCACCCATCTCATCACTGGGCCCTGGGATCACCAACCCCTACCCACGGAGGGGCAACACAACAACTGGCTGCTCCATACCATCCTTCCCGGGATCCCTATACAGAGCAGCGGTGGTGTCAATAAATCACCACAACCGTGGGTGGCGTCACGGACAATAACCAATCCCCACACCCAAAACCCCCTTTCACTCACGGGCGAGGAGCGCCGCTAGAGTCCCCGGGATCCGGCCCATCGCTCGAGCCACCGAGCAGCGGCAGGCCGCAGCAGCCGCGGCAGCCGGACCCGAGCAGTGGGAGAGCGCGGCGTCCCCTCTCCGCCCGCGACATTAGGATAGCGGGGGCAGAGGCTCCCATGCTGTCTCTCACACTAGGGGACCCCATGCTATAATATATCAGCAAATGTGAGAATATAAAACTTAATCTTTACTAAGTTAATATAAAAAAAGCGAAGGAGGGTGTACTCCCTTTGGTATAAAAAAAAACCTCACATAATAATGCACACTAATGAAATGAAATGACAAAAAACAACAAACTGACATAAAAATCTCTCCCTTTTGTTTAGAAATGCAAAGGGGTAGAATTTCACCTGGGAGAGAATGAGCTGTACACTCAAATCCCCATTCAAAGAGTCATTAATATAAATGATGGACTGGTCTCACCCATCCTGTGGTCTTCATGGGTAGTCATCAGAATACTTTAAAGTTCATTTCCTGAACTGCATAGGGGGCAATCCGGGCCTAGGAAGCTGTTATATATGACCTATGAATTACTTAAGTCCTGTCAAAGCCCATTTGCTTTCGCCCTTACAAAGGCAGTCCTCAGCTGTCCCTAAGAGTATCTGACTCCTGACATCTAAAGCCTGCTTTACACCATACGATCCAGCATACGATATTGTATGCGATCGTACCCGCCCCCATCGTATGTGCGGCACGTTCAATTTGTTGAACGTGTCGCACAAACGAATAACCCCGTCACACGTACTTACCCGTCCATCCGACCTCGATGTGGGCGGCGAACATCCACTTCCTGGAGTGGGAGGGATGTTTGGCGTCATATCGACGTCACGCGGCAGCCGGCCAATAGAAGCGGAGGGGCAGAAATGAGTGGGACGTAAACATCCCGCCCACCTCCTTCCTTCCGCATTGCCAGCGGGAGCCGCAGGACGTAGGTAAGATCTGTTCATCGTTCCCGGGGTGTCACACACTGCGATGTGTGCTGCCCCAGGTACGATGAACAACCTGAAGTTCAATTTTTAGGAATTGTACGACGTGTATGCGATGAACGTTTTACCGTTCAATCGCAATCGCACCTAGCTGTTACATGCTACACTGTACCTTACGATGCCGGATGTGCGTCACTTACGACGTGACCCCGCCGACACATCGTAAGATATATTGTAGCGTGTAAAGCGCCCTTTATTCGTTTGTGCAACACATTCAACAAATTGAACGTGCCGCACATACGATGGGGGCGGGTACGATCGCATACGATATCGTATGCTGGATCCTATGGTGTAAAGCAGGCTTAAGGCTGAGGCCATATGAGGATTACTGCAAATGCTCACATGACACTCGGCACACACTCGCAGCACAGTGGGAGCCAAGAGTCATGCGACTGTGGTCAAATAGTGCGATCAGACCATAGTTATGGAAGGGAGGGCCAGCACTGTGGAGGGGAGGGCCGGCGCTGTGGAAGGGAGGGCCAACGCTGCGGAGGAGAGGGAGGGATTTATCTCCCTATCTTCTCCGTTGCCGGCTGATGCGAGAATCGCACTGCTCTTTCGTTACACCGGTGTAACGCGAGAGCAATGCCATGTTTCTCTCGCTCCATAGACTTGAATGGGTGTCAGTGGAACAGGATCACATTGCACCCGCAGCATGCTGCGATTGTTTTCTCGGTCAAATTAGGGCTGAGAAAACAATCGCTCATGGGTGCTGACCCATAGAGTAATATTGGTTAGAGTGGAATGCGATTTTTGTTATCGCATTCCCCTCACTCCGTATTACGCGCTGTGTGTGCTGACCCTACGGGGTACTTTACACGCTGCGACATCGCTACTGATATATCGTCGGGGTCACGTTGTTAGTGATGCACATCCAGCGCCGGTAGCGACATCACAGCGTGTAACACTAATGAGCGACAATCAACGATCGCAAAATCATTCCAAAACGGTGATCGTTGACACGTCGTTCATTTCCTTAATATCGCTGCATCCACAGGTAACATGTTGTTCGTTGTTCCTGCGGCATCACACATCACTGTGTGTGACACCGCAGGAATGACGAACATCTCCTTACCTGCGTCCACCAGCAATGTGGAAGGAAAGAGTTGTGCGTGATGTTACGTCCCGCTCATCTCCACCCCTCCGCATCTATTGGCCGGCCTCTTAGTGACGCCGCAGTGACGTCACGGTGACGCCGAACGCACCTCCCCCTTGAGGGAGGGATTGTTCGGCGGGCACAGCGATGTCGCTGAACAGGTATGTGCGTGTGACGCTGCCGTAGCGATAATGTTCGCTATGGTAGCGAGCACCAAATGTCGCACGAGCGACGGGGGCGGGTGCTATTGTGCTCAACATCGCTAGCAATCGCTAGCGATGTCTCAGCGTGTAAAGTACCCCTAAGAGTTATACACAAAACAATGATAATGTGTCACAATATGAACGTTAGGATAGCGGGGGACAAAGGGTCCTATGCCGTCACTCATGCTAGGTGACCCCATGCTATCCCCAACCTCAGGGTAAAGGTCCAGTCACACTAAGCAACTTACCAGCGATCCCAACAACGATAGGGATCGCTGGTAAGTTGCTAGGAGGTTGCTGGTGAGATGTCACACTGCGACGCTCCAGCGATCCCACCAGCAACCTGACCTGGCAGGGATCGCTGGAGCGTCGCTACACGAGTTGCTGGTGAGCTCACCAGCAACCAGTGACCAGCCCCCAGCGCCGCGTGGAAGATGCTGCGCTTGGTAACTAAGGTAAATATCGGGTAACCAACCCGATATTTACCTTGGTTACCAGCGCACGGAGCTACACGTGCAGAGAGCAGGGAGCAGCGCACACCGCTTAGCGCTGGCTCCCTGCTCTCCTAGTTACAGCACACATCGGGTTAATTACCCGATGTGTGCTGCAGCTACATGTGCACAGAGCAGGGAGCAGCGCACACCGCTTAGCGCTGGCTCCTTGCTCTCCTAGTTACAGCACACATCGGGTTAATTACCCGATGTGTACTGCAGCTAAATGTGCACAGAGCAGGGAGCAGCGCACAATGCTTAGCGCTGGCTCCTTGCTCTCCTAGCTACAGCACACATCGAGTTAATTAACCCGATGTGTCCTGCAGCTACATGTGCACAGAGCAGGAGCCGGCACTGACAGTGAGAGCAGCGGAGGCTGGTATCAAAGGTAAATATCGGGTAACCAAGGACAGGGCTTCTTGGTTACCCGATGTTTACATTGGTTACCAGCCTCCGCAGAAGCCGGCTCCTGCTGCCTGCACATTTAGTTGTTGCTGTCCCGCTGTCACACACAGCGATCTGTGCTTCACAGCGGGACAGCAACAACTAAAAAATGGCCCAGGACATTCAGCAACAACCAACGACCTCACAGCAGGGGCCAGGTTGTTGCTGGATGTCACACACAGCAACATCGCTAGCAACGTCACAAAAGTTGTTCGTTAGCAGCGATGTTGCTAGCGATGTTGCTTAGTGTGACGGGGCCTTAACTCCTGATGTTGGTGTAGGGGGTGGGCAGACCCCCTACAAAGGGAGCATAGTTAACCCGGAAATGTTATTAATAAAAATGTTTTATTTGTATGTGTATTGTGTTAGGGTACCCCTAGTGGCCGGGTGGGACGGCTGTCACCACAGTGGGGAGGAGGAGCCGGCAGAAGCAAGGGGAGGAGAGAGCAAGGGTTGTGAAGGAAAGAAAAAGATCAGGAGGGCAGTTGTCTCGGGGACGGGAGCGGAGCAGCAGAGCCGGGGCAGAGTGTGGGAGCTGAAGAACAGGGAAGCCGGAGAGAACAGGAGCGGGGGTGGAACCTCATAGAGTGAAGCAGTCCGGTGTGGGTCCGGGCTGTGGGTAGCCAGGAGTGGGAGCCGGGCGAAGAAGAGTAGTCAGGCACATCCCCACTGGAGGGGACGCAAGGACAGGCTTTCCCCAGCTAAAGAAAGCGTAACATCACCTTTACTGCCTCGTGTGGAGCTTTGTGAAGAATAAAGAATGTTTGTTAATTGCATTGAACCATGCCTGAAGAGTGTTTGTGCGACGGACAACACCTGCACCACCAACACACTCTGCCCCACCATGACATCTCCTGTCCCCAAAGTGACGGCTGAGCCAGGGGTAAGCCTGATAGCAAGGGCCACGACTACAAGCCTGGAGGCGCCCCTGGCCCCCCGTTACATGTGGCGTAGTCGGCAGGATGCGAATTACATGCCAGGGACCCAAGAAGCCGGAGATCAAGTGGTGCCTAGGGCACAGGATCCGGACTATTGGAGAAGATTCCCGATCCCATGGTGGGAAGAAGAAGCAGTGCCTGCAGCGTTGGACCGGGCACAAGATGGCGGCAAGATGGCCGTTGTCTGTGAAGATGCAGAAAGCGCGCGAAAAGTTGGCGCCAAAAGAAGAGCCTGGGGCTGGCCGGTGCCGAAAAAGAAGTTCGGAGTACTCCGCCCAAAGAGGGGAGGTGCCGGTCCCAGGGCACGTATGAAGATATGTGAAGTGGGCGGTGTTGTAAGAAGAAAGAAGTACCGCCGCGGAGGGGTCGACCTGAAGTGTGAGACTGGGGGTGGAGTATGCTCAAGAGCGGGAAAAGTAAGCCCGCCTCCATTTCCTCCAGCTTCTCCACCGACCCTGACGCCTTTACCTGAGACTCATTCCCCAAGCAAGATGGAAAATGCCGAGGGACTACACCCTGCGCCTGGCTTGGAGAAGAGCTACCCGAAGCAGATTGCGGCTGCGTCTGCGGAGGGATTCCCCGCCCATCTGCCGGCTGTACCCGGAGGACCGGGAAGAGCCACAAAAGTGACTTGGGTGACCACGTGGGACGCCCTGACCGGAGCGACCACCACAGAGGTCCAGGCGACCTACACCGCCCAACTACCGTCGGGGAGCCGGATGCTGGGAGCCCCATACCCCTGCCCGGAGATACCCTCGCCAGCCGCGGTGGGATCTGCGACACTTGGTCAAGCTCTGGCTCCGGAGGAAATATACGCCCGGAAACTGGAGAAAGACGAGTGGGGCTTCTACTGGGACCCAGTTCAGCCTTCAGCACTACCGACACGAAGGTCCCCGTCACCTGAGCCGGACCCAGTACAGGAGCGGCTGCTCGCCGAGACCGTCGCCCGGGAGATGATGGCGGGTCCCCGGGGCGAGGAGTTTGAGCACCAGTACACCACCGGAGTGGTGGTGAAATTCAACCAGAGAGAGGGGTACGGCTTCATCCGGGACGGCGAGACCGGTGACGACTATTTCTACAACAGAGTAAACCTAGACACGGAAGGCCTCCCGCAGCGACTACATACCCTGTACCAAGGAGAGAAGGTACGGTTCCTGAGGGAAGTGGGTTGCCGGGGCCTGTTTGCGGTTGGGGTGACCCGAATGCCCACCGCACAAGAGGCTGCTCAGTGGCAGCAAGAAGTGGAATGGGAGGAATGTCAGAACCGGCGACGAGCACAGCGAAGACCGGTATTGGCCGAAACCTCCCACCCGCAACGTACCTTGGCTGTAGCTCCGGCAGTCATGCCCGGGCTGAGTACTGACCCGGAGAAGGGAACCCCGCCGGTGCTGGCGATCAACCAAAACATCACCACCCATCCGGTCATTGTTATGGGCAGCCCGCCGTCGTCCCGCGCAGCGACCCCATCACCCCCATCGGGGACTGAGGAGCCAAAGCCGGAGGCTGAAACAGCGGAGCAACCCATCAACTATGAGCCTTTCCGGAGGCTGCGCCGGTTGCCCGGGCAGTCTTTGTCCGAGTATGTGCAAGCCCAGAGAGCTGAATGGCAACGGGCCTACCATCCGGAATAAGCACCAAGACCGGAAGATGGCGGGCCTGTTTTTGTGTTAGACACCGGCGTTGTTCCGAGCCGGAAGAAGGTGTGTTGGTTGAAACCGTTAAAGTTGTTGAGTCCGGAGAGAGCCTGCTGCTGGACTGAGCCAGGGGCTCCTCCGCGTCGCTGAGAAGAAGGAGTTTTTTTATTGGTGTTCCTGTCGGTTAACAACTAAGACCGGGAGTGCTGCCAAGCCTCCGGGCACGACCAAGACCGGGAGCTTCCAGGAGGAACTCCGGGCGCTGGATTGGTGCACCCTCTTTCGGGTACCCTCCTGTGGACAGGTTCGCAGTTTCATTGAACATGTTTTTGCCTAGTTTTAAAAAATGTGATTTTTAGATGGGAGCCTTGCCGGGAGGCTCGGGCTTTAAGAGGGGAGGTATGTAGGGGGTGGGCAGACCCCCTACAAAGGGAGCATAGTTAACCCGGAAATGTTATTAATAAAAATGTTTTATTTGTATGTGTATTGTGTTAGGGTACCCCTAGTGGCCGGGTGGGACGGCTGTCACCACAGTGGGGAGGAGGAGCCGGCAGAAGCAAAGGGAGGAGAGAGCAAGGGTTGTGAAGGAAAGAAAAAGATCAGGAGGGCAGTTGTCTCGGGGACGGGAGCGGAGCAGCAGAGCCGGGGCAGAGTGTGGGAGCTGAAGAACAGGGAAGCTGGAGAGAACAGGAGCGGGGGCGGAACCTCATAGAGTGAAGCAGTCTGGTGTGGGTCCGGGCTGTGGGTAGCCAGGAGTGGGAGCCGGGCGAAGAAGAGTAGTCAGGCACATCCCCACTGGAGGGGACGCAAGGACAGGCTTTCCCCAGCTAAAGAAAGCGTAACATCACCTTTACTGCCTCGTGTGGAGCTTTGTGAAGAATAAAGAATGTTTGTTAATTTCATTGAACCATGCCTGAAGAGTGTTTGTGCGACGGACAACACCTGCACCACCACCACACTCTGCCCCACCATGACATCTCCTGTCCCCAAAGTGACGGCGGAGCCAGGGGTAAGCCTGATAGCAAGAGCCACGACTACAAGCCTGGAGGCGCCCCTGGCCCCCTGTTACATTGGAAAGTCCCATTCCTGTCTATTCTTCTGACCAGTACTATTCTGATACTCCACTCTCACCAGGGAAGGGACGGGGCAGGAGTGTGATAGAAACACAGATAAAGACAGATGGGAAAAAGACAAAACTCAGACACACTGCACACAGGAATAGGCAAAGAGAGACTCAGGAGTAAAGCAAGAGCAGGTGTGTCGCCCCCGGGGGAGGAGCCTGGCTGCTCAGATCCGGATCCGCGGTGGCTCGAGAGGGCTCCGGACCCGGGTGTCACACGGTTCCTCAAACCAAGGGGGGTTATGTACAGGAGATGGTGTGGAAAGTTCGTGATGCCACCCGTGGTGCGTGGTAAGATGGAGTACCACCGCTGTGATTGGGAGTACCCTGTGGCGATGGTGTGAGCAGCTAGGTATTTAACCCCTCCACGGGTAGGGGGAATGCCCCGGGGACTTGGTGATGCTAACGGGGACATGCCGTTGGGACGGTAAGGGTCCCAATGACGCTGACACCGACAACTGTAGTAAACCAAAGTTCTGGACACCGCTGCCGCTGAGAGGGAGCATGCCTGGGTCCCATGCCCATTGGTGTTGCCTGTTAGTCTGTGACCTTTTCCCGTGGCACCTTGACTTCTAGTTGGTCCCTTTAGCCTGAAACTAATCGGGTCCCGCTCCACAGTATGGCTAACTGGGTGAGTTTGCTCTCAGGGTTCACTCTTGGGATTTTATGGACTGTGTAGTGGAGAGTCCTATCCCCCTCGTTGTGCTAGTACCCCGATTTTGGAGCAGGGGGAGAACGGATCTTGAAGGCTCCATCCTTGTCGGGTAAATTGTCAGGATGCCTGAAGCTTCTTCCTGACCTAGGGTCCACGTACCACGTTATGCCCTGGCCCCTGCCTGGTGATAGCACAAGGCTGCCGGCTGTCCTCCTCGACAGTCCGTGCCCCTTGTCATGATCCCCTGCGGCCAGGGTCCAGCTCCTACCAGGCCCAGACCAACGTCTGCCACCTAATAGTTCATGGAGCCCAGCTCCTGACTTCTCCTCTTGAAAGTCACCGCTTAACTGACTGTCTCCTTACACTCCTGACCCCCTTCAACCAATCCCCTCCAAGTGGGCGACCCTATTCCACTCAGGCCATTCACTGGTGTGTCTGGTGGGTGTGGTGCAGAGCGTTCCTAGGATTTTGATTAGCTTGTTCTTGGCAACACCAAAGGTGAGGGACCCGAAACCAAGGAGGAGATGGATATTGCACAGAAGAGCAGATTGCACAATACCCTGTGATGACCTGATAGGCCAGGGCGTCACACAGGAAGGTAACAGCAAAAAGGCAACAAGGGTTAACTCCACAACCGCACTCAGTAACAAGTATAACAACCACCAGATAGTCTGGATCACCAGACCAGCTAAGATAAAACTATAGCTGGCATAGGTGAAAGAATCTAGCCATGGGATGGGAGCAGATGTGATTGGCTTGTCCTTAACATGTGATCAACGGAGTCAAACAAGCAGACTAGCAGGGATTAACTCTTGCTAGCCTGGCAATGACTTACTACTCTGCAGGTTGACGCCCGAGTTTGCCTGCATTGATCACAGATACCAGAGAAGTTATCGGGCAGAGTGTCAGAATCCGTAGTCTGAACAGAACCCGAAGCTGTCATGACAGTCGGCGAAGTTTGTAAAAATACATACATAATGGTAAACAAAGTTTCTAATACATATATGTGGCGCCCTGGCCTAGCCAGGTCGTCACAGGTAACACACAAACACCCCACCCCCATCAGACAGGGACAACAGCCAAGCAAAAATCCTTGTTGCCTCCCTCCAGTGTCTGATATCCACACCAGGTGGGGCGGAGCTAAGCGGTTGGCCCCACCCACCGAGGAGTTCACAGGCCTGGAGGCGGGAAAAGTGACAGATAGAGTTGGGAGTTTGAAGTGAGAGGAGTGAACACTTGGGTGTCTGGGTTTGTGGCCCAGGCACTGACAGCAAGGTTGGCAGATGGTGGTGGCCGTCTGCAGGAGTGGTGGAGCAACGCGGAACCGTAGGACCGTGGACGGGCGATGGCCCGCCGGTACCGACCGGGAAGCGAAGTGAAGCCAGCACACATAGGCAGGGCCATCGGACCCCAACCAGACTTGGAGCCGCCGACAATAGTCAGATCCGAATGTGGCTGGAACCCCATGGGTTTCACAACAGCAAAAGTCCCGATTGAAGGCAACAGCCCACACCGTGAGGGTATACAGCTCCCGCCTAAGGCTAGAGACCCATGGGCCAGTGTCTGCGGGCAAACGGGCTCCTCCGGTACCCATACACCGGGGAGCGGACTACCGTTGGGAATCCATAGTAGTCAGAAAGAGAACATTAAGGTGCAGGGAAAGACAGCCGCCATCACCTGTCCGGGGAGAAGCACTGCAGCCGGCTGCGGGACCCGTCCATCCAGCCGTTTGGTTTACCGAGGACTTTGTACCTTTCTTGCTGAGTGAGTACACCCGTGCCATCCGGCACCACTCCGCGCTGTCCCTGCAACCCTGCACCTCACCGATCCTGCCTCCCGTCACAACATCACCGGGCCCCGGGACCACCGACGCCTACCCACGGAGGGGGAAAACAACATCCCAGCTGCTCCCTACCATCGCTCCCGGGATCCCCGTCACCAGCAGCGGTGGTGCCCATCTTCACCACGACTTGTGGGTGGCGTCACGGACTAAATCCCCCAAACCAACCACCCCTTTCACTCACGGGCGAGGAGCGCCATTCGAGTCCCTGGATCCGGACCACCGCTCGAGCCACCGAGCAGCCATCGCAGCAGCACCGGACCCGAGCGTTAGCGAGCGCAGCACAGTGGCGTCCTCCCCGCCCACGACATATATACTTCTAGAAAAATGTATACAGCAATTTCCTGAACTGGTCCTAAATCTACCGTAATCGATTCCTTCCTTTGAAACATATCTTTTTCTATGTCGCCTGCTTTATATGCAATTGATGATTGCCCAGCTATTGCCAAGGTTATCGCTAAGCCAATCTAATTTTTACCATACCTTTTAATTCATCCCCAAACAATGTAAAGTTGTAACTTCAGCAATTTGTCTCCTCATCTACTAGGGCCATTACAGTACCTATTACAGTAATCACTGTGCCAAATTTTCTTCTACTCAAGGTAAATGGACCATGTAATAAAAATATATATTTATGAATTCCTTCACCCTTAAGCCCCTAAAATGCAGTTTGTAGCCAGTTTGAGATTTGTGTCTTGTAGGAAATGTTCATCCTGATACTATAGGCTGGATACTGATCTGTATGGGTCCATGGAGTTGCTATCTTCACTGCTCATATATCAGCACAGCTTCTCCATCATCTGCTTTCCTCCATTTCTGCATTCTGTTTTCTCTGCCCTCCATAAGACTCCACGTTTCTTTCCTCTCCACACTGTAGAAATGTGGGTACAATCTCCTTCCCCACCCTTCTGATATCTTCAACAATCGGATAAGGGAGGAAGTGTGTGAAGAGAACTATCAAAACCACAGGCTTTGATAGACTTGGTAACATTTGTGATTTGCATTCCTTTTGGTTATGAGCTGACTAGAGGTGCTCAACTTAGCTCCATACACGTGAATTGGGCAAGGCTGTGTTTTCCAAAAATAAGACACTGTCTTATACTTTTTTTTGCCCCGAAAGAAGCACTAGGGCTTATTTTCGGGTAGGTCTTTTTTTTGGGTGAAACACGGTTGGGGGTAAGTTAAACCTCAAAGAGTAGAGCCCCCCTTCCCATGAGACTCATACCAGACCCTTGATGCCTGAATGGCTCCCAGGTCCCCCCTGCGATCCTCGGCAGCCGCTCCCAGTAGGTATGCTGCACGCTGTCCTCCCCTGTGTCTGGCCGGCACACACACACTCACACACACACACACACATCAGATCGCACACACACATTCACTCACCACATCTGGCAATAGCGATTGCTTCCAGCCATCAGGGGAAGATGGGATGCAGTGCAGTGGAACGCATGGAGAACTCGGTGGTAGAATGCTTCGATGCGTTCTATCGCAGGTCTTATATGCATTACACCGCACTGCATCCCAAGATTCCCTGCCAGCCAGAAGCAAACGCTATCATTGGATATGGTGAGTGTGTGTACGTGCAATCTGCTTGTGTGTGCAATCTAATGTGCGTGGGTGTGCGATCTGATGTGTGTGGTTATTTGATCTGATGCGTGTGGATGTGCAATCTAATGTATGTGGGTGTGCAATATGATGTGTGTGGTTATGTGATCTGATGTGTGTGGATGTGCAATCTGATGTGTGTGGGTGTGCTATCTGATGTGTGTGGGTGTGCTATCTGATGTGTGTGGGTGTGCGATCTGATGTGTGTGGTTATGCGATCTGATATGTGTGGTTATGTGTATTCTGATGTGTGTGCGATCTTATGTGTGTGGATGTGCAATCTAATGTGTGTGGGTGTGCAATATGATGTGTGTGGTTATGTGATCTGATGTGTGTGGATGTGCAACTGATGTGTGTGGGTGTGCTATCTGATGTGTGTGGGGGTGCGATCTGATGTGTGTGGTTATGCGATCTAATGTGTGTGGTTATGTGATCTGATGTGTGTGGGTGTGCGATCTGATGTGTGTGGGTGTGCGATCTGATGTGTGTGGGTGTGCGATCTGATGTGTGTGGGTGTGCGATCTGATGTGTGTGGGTGTGCGATCTGATGTGTGTGGGTGTGCGATCTGATGTGTGCTGGTGTGCGATCTGATGTGTGTGGGTGTGTGATCTGATGTGTGTGTGTGTGTGTGTGTGTAATATCTGATGTGTGTGAGTGTGTGTGTGCAATCTGATGTGTGGGGGTGTGATCTGATGTGTGTGTGTGTAATATCTGATGTGTGTGGGTGTAATATTTGATGTGTGTGAGTGTGTGTGTGCAATCTGATGTGTGGATGTGAGATCTGATGTGTGTGGATGTGTGATCTGATGTGTGTGTGTGTGTGTGTGTGTAATATCTGATGTGTGTGGGTGTAATAACTGATGTGTGTGAGTGTGTGTGTGCAATCTGATGTGTGGGGGTGTGATCTGATGTGTGTGTGTGTGTGTGTGTAATATCTGATGTGTGTGCGTGTGTGTAATATCTGATGTGTGTGGGTGTAATATTTGATGTGTGTGAGTGTGTGTGTGCAATCTGATGTGAGGATGTGAGATCTGATGGGTGTGGGTGTGTGATCTGATGTGTGTGGGTGTGCTATCTGATGTGTGTGGGTATGTGATCTGATGTGTGTGGGTGTGCGATCTGATGTGTGCCGGTGTGCAATCTGATGTGTGTGGGTGTGCGATCTGATGTGTGTGTAATATCTGATGTGTGTGCGTGTGTGTGCAATCTGATGTGTGTGGGTGTAATACAGTGAGGACCAGAAATATTTGGACAGTGACACAAGTTTTATTTTAGCTGTTTACAAAAACATGTTCAGAAATACAATTCTATATATAATATGGGCTAAAAGTGCACACTCCCAGCTGCAATATGAGAGTTTTCACATCCAAATCGGAGAAAGGGTTTAGGAATCGTAGCTCTGTAATGCATAGCCTCCTCTTTTTCAAGGGACCAAAAGTAATTGGACAAGGGACTCTAAGGTCTGCAATTAACTCTGAAGGCGTCTCCCTCGTTAACCTGTAATCAATGAAGTAGTTAAAAAGTCTGGGGTTGATTACAGGTGTGTGGTTTTGCATTTGGAAGCTGTTGCTGTGACCAGACAACTTGCGGTCTAAGGAACTCTCAATTGAGGTGAAGCAGAACATCCTGAGGCTGAAAAAAAAGAAAAAATCCATCAGAGAGATAGCAGACATGCTTGGAGTAGCAAAATCAACATTCGGGTACATTCTGAGAAAAAAAGAATTGACTGGTGAGCTTGGGAACTCAAAAAGGCCTGGGCGTCCACGGATGACAACAGTGGTGGATGATCGCCGCATACTTTCTTTGGTGAAGAAGAACCCGTTCACAACATCAACTGAAGTCCAGAACACTCTCAGTGAAGTAGGTGTATCTGTCTCTAAGTCAACAGTAAAGAGAAGACTCCATGAAAGTAAATACAAAGGGTTCACATCTAGATGCAAACCATTCATCAATTCCAAAAATAGACAGGCCAAAGTTAAATTTGCTGAAAAACACCTCATGAAGCCAGCTCAGTTCTGGAAAAGTATTCTATGGACAGATGAGACCAAGATCAACCTGTATCAGAATGATGGGAAGAAAAAAGTTTGGAGAAGAAAGGGAATGGCACATGATCCAAGGCACACCACATCCTCTGTAAAACATGGTGGAGGCAACGTGATGGCATGGGCATGCATGGCTTTCAATGGCACTGGGTCACTTGTGTTTATTGATGACATAACAGCAGACAAGAGTAGCCGGATGAATTCTGAAGTGTACCTGGATATACTTTCAGCCCAGATTCAGCCAAATGCCGCAACGTTGATCGGACTGTGCTTCATAGTACAGATGGACAATGACCCCAAGCATACAGCCAAAGCTACCCAGGAGTTCATGAGTGCAAAAAAGTGGAACATTCTGCAATGGCCAAGTCAATCACCAGATCTTAACCCAATTGAGCATGCATTTCACTTGCTCAAATCCAGACTTAAGACGGAAAGACCCACAAACAAGCAAGACCTGAAGGCTGCGGCTGTAAAGGCCTGGCAAAGCATTAAGAAGGAGGAAACCCAGCGTTTGGTGATGTCCATGGGTTCCAGACTTAAGACAGTGATTGCCTCCAAAGGATTCGCAACAAAATATTGAAAATAAAAATATTTTGTTTGGGTTTGGTTTATTTGTCCAATTACTTTTGACCTCCTAAAATGTGGAGTGTTTGTAAAGAAATGTGTACAATTCCTACAATTTCTATCAGATATTTTTGTTCAAACCTTCAAATTAAACGTTACAATCTGCACTTGAATTCTGTTGTAGAGGTTTCATTTCAAATCCAATGTGGTGGCATGCAGAGCCCAACTCGCGAAAATTGTGTCACTGTCCAAATATTTCTGGACCTAACTGTATCTGATGTGTGTGAGTATGTGTGCAAGCTGATATGTGTGGGTGTGAGATCTGATGTGTGTGAGTGTGTGTGCAATCTGATGTGTGTGAGTGTAATATCTGATGTGTGTGTAATATCTGATGTGTGTGTGTGTAATATCTGATGTGTGTGTAATATCTGATGTGTGTGGGTATGCGATCTGATGTATGTGGGTGTAATATCTGATGTGTGTGGGTATGCGATCTTGTGTGTGTGTGGGTGTGCGATCTGATGTATGTGGGTGTAATATCTGATGTGTGTGATTATGGGTGCAATCTGATGTGTGTGTGTAATATCTGATGTGTGTGTGTAATATCTGATGTGTGTGGGTGTAATATCTGATGTGTGTGTGTAATATCTGATGTGTGTGGGTGTGCGATCTGATGTGTGTGGGTATGCGATCTGATGTATGTGGGTGTAATATCTGATGTGTGTGGGTGTGTGTGCAATCTGATGTGTGTGGGTGTGCGATCTTGTGTGGGTGTGGGTGTGCGTTCCACCACAAGTCTGCTTTCTATAATGAAGTGTCCTGCAATATTCTTTAACCTTTTTAGCTACATGGACACTTTATTAATTAACCACATCTAGGGATTATTTTGGGAGTAGGGCTTATATTTAAGCCTCACACCAAAAATGCTGAAAATCAC